>NC_139963.1:45588457-45695957 GCF_963993115.1 Abramis brama | reverse complement strand
AAAAAGTTTTACGTTTTTAGATGAAAACGGTGTTGTGTAAACAGCCCCTAAAAGCCCCTAAAAGTTTAACGTGATTGTGTTTATGTTTTCTCCTGCAATCTTCTAATTATTAGTGGAGTACGAGTATAGAGTAATGATGAATTGGAAGAGAATGTTTCCCTAGGTCCAACTAGTCAAGAGGATCCCCTGGCTCCGCCTCCACTCACTGAGCCAGTCTCTCCACCTTGGCTCGTCGACCAGTCGCCTCCACCTTGGCTCCTCCCTTCCTTGGCTCCACGGGGGACAATCATCCTTACGGCTCCACCAGGCTCCCTCATCCCTCCGGCTTCGCCTTGGTTAGACGTCACTCTGCCTGTGCCACAGAGTAACTGGCCTTCAGCTACGCTTTTTTCCTCCACCCCTTCAGCTCCATCAGGCTCATCAGGCTCCGCCATGGTCCTCGGTTATAAGGTTCCACCTCGGACACTCGTCTCCTAAGCCATCGGTGTCATTTGTTTCCATCTCCATCTTCTCCTTGGGCTCCACTTCTATCGGCCTCATCTCCATCAGTCGTCTCCCTGGTGTCTCTACCATGGCTCCTCCCTCCCTCGACATCACCGTGGGCCATCGTCCTGGCTGTTCTCTGGGTCCCCGCCTGGCTACTCCTGCTCCTGGATCCTCCCATCATCATCAGGAGTAGCGTCATCTGGCTACTCCTCCTCCTGGCCTCTCCTTCTGTCATCTTCCTTGGTTTCCTGCCTTTTGCCTGCTCTGCATCTTCCTCCAGAGCCCCCGCCCGCCCTCCCTCCCTCCCTCCCTCCCTCCCTCCCTCCCTCCCTCCTCAATTGTACTTCTTATGGCGCGAAGACGAAATGTAGGGGCATAATGTAACGTGTCTATTCTGTTTTGATTTTTAGTTTAGTTTGATTGTGGTTTGGTTCTGTTTTCCGTTTGTTCTGGTTTGCCTGTGTTCCCGTTAGTTTCCTTTATTGTTAATTAGTTCTACACACCTGTTCCATTATATCTTGATTACTTTCCCCATGTATTTATGTCCTGAGTTCCACAAAGTTCCACAAAGAGAGGAGATGAAAAAATAACTAGCCTAGTTCTTTATTTTTAAGATTATATAAATTAAACTATGATGAGAATCTATGATGAAACATCAAGAATCTGTTTAATCTGCAAAGTTCCTTATGATAAAAGAATAGAATCTACTGTATGAATCTATATGATGGGACATCTATGAATCTATGAGGAAACATCAAGAATCTGTTTCATCTCAAAAGTTCCGCAAAGTAGCCTAACCTAAAAACCACCTGGCATCACCTTAGCAACCACCCAGAACACCCTAGCAGCAACAGCCTGGCATCAACCCACATCCAGTTTTTACATAGAAAAGCACTACATATTCACTAAATCATAAGAGTGTAGGCTAACTGAAGTTCCACCAGCAGTAACTCTACACCATACTAGAATGGATCCCGTATGATGATGATGATGATGATGATGATACCTGAGCGTGCTCAGTGCGTTCTGGCTGTCTCCCCAAACAATAACGCATTTGTGCCCTGAACCACCCACCCTGGCTGATTTTCCCTTCTTACTCACTGAGCTTAAAACAAATTGTGAAACCACATGTTCAAATATACAATACATATACCCTGACTAAATATTGATGAATCCGTCTCTATCGCACGTAAAGGAACAGAAGGAGACAGTCAGTCGTTTCTAGAGCCGGACCCAAACCCCCTGGTGCTGCACGTCCCACGAAATGAGAAATGGGCTTTTCCACTTTGATTTATGCCCGTTCACACTGACCTACGCGATCCCATATAGACGGGCGTCTTCACTTTTGAGTAATTACGAGATCAAACCGGCCCTTTTCCCCCAGTTGTTTTGTGTGAAAATGACATTGAAGAATACGCTGCAGTATTTTGTCGTGTTACGATTTTAATAAACGACCTTCGGGAGCCAAGAAACCGCCAGGCTCCAGTAAGACTAATATTGCCGTGTAAATGACCCAGAGAAATCACAGACAACCCCTGTTGAAAAGACACCAGAGATAACAGCAGCTGGTATATAACACAAGGACCCGGGCTCACACTCCTAAAAATAATAATAATAATAACAATAGGCCCGTTTCTCCCCTCTCAGGAGAATCAAGATAAATCTGCAGAGCGCGACACATTATGAAGGGTGGTTTCTTCAGAAACACGGCTTTCAACTGCAAATATTTGGCTGGATGGATTTGTGAGTATCTATTGTTGCTGGCTGTGTGTGTGTGTGTGTGTGTGTGTGTGTGTGTGTGTGTGTGTGTGTGTGTGTGTGTGTGTGTGTGTGTGTGTGTGTGTGTGTGTGTGTGTGTGTGTGTGTGTGTGTGTGTGTGTGTGTGGTAAAAGAAGTGTAATGTTGGTGTTAGATGGTTTAAGCTCAACCACAACTGTTCTAATACGATTGCTGTCCACTCAATCTCTCTCACAGTGATAAATCGTGCATTAAAAGTCAGATAAATCAATGGATTACAATGGCAATGAAACAAATTAAAGTTTCCTGTGTTGGCAAACTTGTAATTTTCTAGGCCAAAGTCTGAAACAGAGATTTTGCATTTATTGCATGAGCAAACTGAAATTGTATTGGAGGAACATACGTATACACAATACCGTTCAAGATTTGGTGTCAGTAAGAAAGAGGATGCATAAAAGTAATCAAAAGTGTCAGTAAAGACATCATCAAATCATCATGTTAGAATGATTTCTGAAGGATCATGTGACACTGAAGACTGGAGTAATGATGCTGAAAATTCAGCTTTGATCACGGGAATAAATTACATTTTACACTATATTCCAATAGAAAATAGCTATTTTAAATTGTAATAATATTTCATAATATTACTGTTTTTACTGTATTTTTCATCAAATAAATGCAGACTTGGTGAGCAGAAGAGACTGCCTGAGACTAACTGACTTCATTTTAAAGTTATGTTTACTTATTTACATTGCATTGCTTTCAAATGTTTAGCCTATCTCATTCTGTTAGTCAGCCTGAGAGTGTGAGAGAGAGAGTGTGTGTGTGTGTGTGTGTGTGTGTGTGTGTGTGTGTGTGTGTGTGTGTGTGTGTGTGTGTGTGTGTGTGATATACTGGCAGTGCTGTTTAATGACCGCAATTAAATCAATTACAAATACAAATTTCCAAGAAAACCCACAATTCCCATCTAAACACCTCTTGGGAATCAGTGCTAAGTTTAAATGTCAAGACAAAAAAACAGAAAGTGAGACATTGGAAAATGATGGCAGTGATAGTACTTACAAACAAAAACAGGCTGAAATATTTCCGTTGTTGAATGGACAGAAATATTTTCACATGATTCAGAGTAAACTAAAACACATTACAGACATAATCTAATAGTTCACCAGACATACAGAAGACAATAAAAATAGGTAGGAAGTTGTTATTCACTGTGTGTTCTTCACTGCAGAACCCAATAGTGCAGTGAAACGGTTAAATAATTGCCATAATGAATGATACTGCTAAGGGATTGCGATCTAAATCTTAAAACATGAAGGAACATTTAAATATGCAATTATATGCATTGTATTTTATTTTTTAACAGTGAATATTTATTAGTAAAAAAAATAATAATAATAAAAAAAAAAAAAAATATATATATATATATATATATATATATATATATATATATATATATATATACATATATATATATTAAAATAACAGTTTCCAAGATGGACTGTAGTCAATCATTTTGAATGATAAACATAATTTTTTATATTATATAAAATATTTTAAAATTTAAATAACATATATTATTAGATAACATATTATTTAATAACATATTACATTATAAATAAATACATTATATATATATACACACACACACATACATACATACATATATTTTCATCCACCAGCATTCAGAAAATATCCATGTGATAGTCCTTTTGCTAAATGATCAATCATTAAATAATATTTACCAAAATTCTCTTCATTCCTCAGTGTGGACAGAAGGCTTCAGCTGTTTGTTTGCTTCTTTAATTATCATGCTTTGGGCCTTAATTAGCCGTCTATACATCTTAGTTGAGCTACAAAACGATTGTTGTGAAAATCTCCATGCAGACGTTGCTTATTTGTCTGCAGATCAGTGTGTGTAAATGATCTGAGCTTGACTGTGATGATCTGAGATGAGTTTATAACGGATCTGAAGCCGGAACCCGATCTTCACTAAGATGCTTCATAAATAAAGGCTTAAGCTGGTCCTGAGAGGCCGGTCCTCAGGGTTTATGGGTGTAATCGTGAAGCGGTTGGTGGCGGGTCACGGTGCGTCAAGGTCCGGCGCTGGGGTTTACTAGCTAACGGACGCTTTATTGAATTCCACTTCAATTCACAGACAGCTTTACTGTTGGCTCCAACCCGAGTACACTCAATAACAAACAGCCACGTAGAGCTGTTTACAGTCTGAGCTCTTACTGCCCACCCTCATACAACAAAACCCCCATTCTCACTCTCTCAGGCGCCCTTCAACAGCAAAGTCACTGATTCAATACATTACACTCTTACAATAAAAGCTTCAGTGGGGTTCTATATAGAACTCTGGGGTTCCTGACTCAATTTTAAAGAACCCCTCATGTAAAAATGATTCTATATAAGGAGAAATGTCTCAAATGATTGTATAATACTTTCATGTTTAAAGGGTTAAGTCTAGTGTGACCACGGCTTTGAATCAAAAACGACTGAACAAGTTCTGAGAAACATTTGAGCTCAAACTGAGATCTCTGCCTCTTGCCTGCACACTTTTGAAACTCTAGAGAGACACATGATGTGAGATTATTTGAGTTATTGTTTCCTCAGGAGAAACATCTGAGAAGCATGAGACTCAAAAGCCTCCATTTAATCTCGTTGTGCTCTTGGAGAAACACTTGAGACATGAATGAGATGTGAGTGATTTTCCGGTGGGAAGTGTGTGTTACAGTAGCAGACGGCTGCGGTCAGAGCTCTATAAGTAAAAGCAGTCGTCTCGTGTTTTCTCCGGCCGCAGGACTAATGATATAATGGAGGAATGGGGTCCCAGCGGGCTCCGTCCTGCAGCGTTTAAGGGACGAGCAGCAGCGACAGAGACGTTCTGCTGTAATCACTTGAAATAGCTGCAATCAGACGGCGTGCCAGCTCCTATACTTTCTGCATTATGTATTTACAGAGGAGACACAGGAGAAAATGACTCAAGTGGCAAGTCTCAAATGACAGACTCAAAAAAAAAAAAAAATGAGAGAGGAAAAAACACAATATATTCAAATACAGACACTGGGAGAGACTCTAACGCCCCCTTCTGGAGGAAGAAGATTCTACTTTCTCTGTAGTTCTACTTCCTCTGCCTCCTGTTTGCTACCTCAGTTCAAATTCAGGAACTGAATTAGAATTTATAGGGTTAGTTCACCCAAAACATTTAAATCCAGTCATCAATTACTCACCCTCATCTCGTTCCAAACCCATAAGACCTTCGTTCATCTTTGGAAATACAATTTGTTTGTACAAAAGTATAAATACAAAAGATATTTTTGATGAAATCCGAGAGCTTTCTGATCCCCCACCACCTACAGCAAACATTACCACTTTCTTTCAAGGCCCAGAAAGGTAGTAAAGACATTGTTAAAATAGTCCATGTGACTACCTACAGTGGCTCAACCTTAATGTTATGAAGTGGCGAGAATACTTTTTGTGCGCAAAAATAAATAAATAAATAAAACATTTTATTCAACCATTTCTTCTCTTTCATGTCAGTCTCTGACGCTGTTCACTTTGTAAACAGTAGCCGCCATTACCATTCCATAACCCTTCAAATTGCGCAAATGGAAATTGCGAATTGAAAATACGCCCAATGGAAACACGTCAATTTCGCAAAACTCCCATTTATCGCAGAAAAGTTTTTACGCTCGCATGAGGTGGTTCTTCAGGCAATTCGAAAAAGAAATATTTCGCAAACCTGCAATGGAAACAGTTTTTGCGCATTTACAGTCACCTGACGTAGATGACGCGGTGTGTTTGGACAGAATACGAGACAGAGTTCTTTATTAAATTCATAAAAGACAAAAGAATTACAGGAATACTGCATTCTAAACCTCAAAGAAATGACACAATCAAGACCTCGGAGCAGAAATGAGTGCGAAACACCTCATACACAGTATAAGGGTCTTTCCTTGCCATTAATGCTTGGATAACACACATACGTCTCCTTCGATTAATAATAATGGCCAGTGCAGTGGCTGGCATATACATAAACCTACCAACATCCGTTGCCATGATTCCTGGAATGATTATCGCGAGAGGAAAAAATTACATTTTAGTCACATAACATCGGTTAATGGAAACGGTGTCTTTTCGCAATAGTTTTTTGTCGACATTTAGAAAAAATCACAAAGTTTTGCACAAATCTGTAATGGAAACATGGAAACATACCTAGTGAAGCACTTCCAGGGTTCTATGTCAGCAAATTTTATTTTTGTGACAGATCATTTTTGGGTGAACTAACCCTTTAAAGGCCATTCTCAATTCAATTCTGAATGGTGATTGTTTATCATATTTGATACATCATGCTTTTATGACTCATATAGTATGATAGTGAGAATATGAAGCTCGAGGAGGAAGAAACACCTACATTTTATTCAGAGGCCCAAACTGAGCAAAAATATGAAATTGGTGTAGGCCTAGTTGCTGATATTTATATGGGCAAAAAGTAATATGAAATTATGATGCTTGAAATGTAAATCAATGAGTTTACAACTGTATAGATATTACTTACATAAAATAAAAAAATTCACTCTATAGGCCTATCTCATAATATGTCTTAGTAAGATGATATCTAAAAGCTTATGATCAAAGCTTATGTACTAATTTTAATTATAATGCAATGCAATACAATGATGATAAACCTTCCTCAAAAGGTGAAAAGAAAAATTATTACTGTAATCAGATACAAATTTACTACTTTAAATGTATTGTTAAAATAACTTGTTGAGATTACTCAAATATCCAAATTGTCAGTTAATATAGGCCTATCTTCACATTTAAGCTGATTAAACTTAAAATTATAAGGCAGCATGAACGCTTTTTAACTTCAAACAATACATTTTTACAGTGAGTAAAGCAGGATCTTCTCTGCAGAATGATGAATGAAACGCAAACAACCTCTTTAACAGAATCCACTGATGCAAATGGAACAAAAACTCAGTTCTATCATAAACAGTTAATATGCTGCTGAGTTGAAGAAGAACATCCCCACCGAATCAGCAGTTTAACACAGAAATCTTTGCCACACATTTGTCCTGCCAAGAGCAAGTCAACTATATACAGAAATTGGCTGCAGAACTTCTTTTGTGTACTTTAATATTAATAATATTTGGCTAAGCGCATTGCTAACTGGTTAGTATGCTTAGCTATCTATTATACTGTATACGGTTTATTAAAAGGTCAATAAGAAAAGGTTTTTGAATAGCTAGAACAAAAATACTGCAATAGATTGCAGGCTTTTTGATCAGACAACTGTTTACTCTTTGGGATAGGATTTGAGACACCACCTTTTGACTTGAGCCAAGGAGCAACAACATAAAATACCCTAGCAACCACTTAACAACCACCCAGAACAACCTAGGAACAATTTAACATCCACCTAGAACACCCTAGCAACATAACATCCAGTTGAAAACATCCAAGCAATCAGTTAACAACCACTCAGAACAACCTTGCAGTTGCTTGACGAGCACCAAAACAACATTGAAATCACATACCCACCCAGAAAACCCTAACAACCATTAGACCTAGCAACTGCTTAACAACAGGTAGACCAGTATGAACCACTCAACAACAACAACAACAACAACCTAGTAACCGCTTAACCACACAGAACACCTTAGCAACCACTTAACAACCACCCAGAACATCCTAGTCGCTTGACAACCACAGAACAATCTAGAAACCACCTAACCACCCAAAACACACTAGCTTATTGATGCTGTTTTCTGTTAATGCGTGAACAAAACTTAACTTAAAACAAAGTCTTATTTTTTTAATTCTGTCGATTTTATCACGAAATTCAAATAATAAATGTCGTTTTGGCGCTCTTTTTAGTGTGGCGCGTGACCGATCGTTGCGCCTCAGTTCAATTAAGCGCACGTGAACCGATCATATCTTCCTCTGTAGGCTATTAAAGCACTAAATAAACATGAGTGAACATCCAAAGGTATGTTGAAAGATACAGTATAACTTACCGAAATGTATTATGCCTCAATCAGTGTTTCAACCGCGAACAGACGTCATCAACAAACTGTCACGTGTAACGCCAACGGTAAGCCCACATTTCCCTTAGGAAAGCTTTTCGATGTCCACAGCTGGACAGTTTGTTAGCTAGAAAAAAAAAATATATATATTTTTGCAAAAGATATGCACTATATTGGTTACATTTTTACTTAAGGTGTTAGTGATGTCTTATTTAATGCATGTTTGATTAGATCTGTCACGAAAACAAGTTCATGTTTGTAGCCTACCTTATGTTAACGAATTGGAGTGGAAACATTTTCATTAATGTTGATAATTATCATTAATGTTGACAAGTTATTATTATAAAAACGGCCTTTTGTGCTAATTAAATGTTTGTATAGGGCTACAAATCGGTTTTTATTTGAGTGTTTATTATATATAAAAAAAAAAGCAGTTGATAGCAATGTAATGCAGGGTTCCCTGAATAGTTTACAGATTGAGGTTTTTTTCCTTGAGAAAAATTGATGTAGCTACTTACCTGATATAGCTATCCAAATTTATGGATATCGAAACGATTGAGCGATTGTGAATCAAAATCAAATCAAATCAATCAATACCCAGCCCTACACTCTAACAACCACCCAGAACACCCTAGCAACCACTTAACAACCACCCAGGCCAGAACACCTTATCAACAGAACACCCTAGCAACCACCCTGAACACCCTAGCAACCAATTTATTAATTATATTTAAGAATGTTATTAAATTATATTAACTGCAAAATGATTAACCAAATTAAGTCCAAAGACTTCAACTCCCGTGTATTTTCTTATAAATCCCTGCACAAATCCAGACAGAGACGCAAACGAATTACCTGCAGAAACACTTTGTTTGGACTCCTATAAACTGGCACCAGAGCCTGGACTCTCCTCGACGCCAGAACGGTTAAGATTTCAACAATGCAAAGCATATGCTTATGAAAATAATTACCTAACCTTGAGTTCAGGGGCTTCTTGGCTACAGATAGAGGGGCCAGACATAGCGCCAGGTAACGTCTGCAATTATAACCGGGCTGAATAACCTCCATCAAAACTCACTTCATGCGCATTACGCGCTAGAAAAAGCCCATAAAAGCCTATTCAGGATCAAGGATGCCTGTTCCCAGAGGCCCCTCTATCTCTAATTGTAATCTATTAAGAATCACAAAAGCTGCAGACGGGAAGGTTTCCGAGCGGAGCGTCTGTTCAGACAGACAGGCACCTGGGAAATCGGAGGAGGTTTTCAGTCCAGGAGGAAAAGTGTATCGCTTTCTGAAGCTAATTAGTCCTGTACATGACCAATCAGAAGAAATACAACAGCTGGCCAAGAAATATATTTGCCTTCCATTCGTGAAAGACAGCCAGTGGAAAGAAACAGAGGAATAGCCTACCTGATGTTATTCGAGAGGGCCGTTTCAGGGGACAAAATGTGGGACAAATATAGACCCTCAACAATCTCATTTTCATTGTTTCCTACAGCTTGAGTGGACACGAGTGCATCGGCCAAGAGAAACATTCAGAAGGGTGAATCTCATGAAGCCTGTCAAGAGCATATTTAACCTCAAAAGAAGATTTAAGAAATTATATTTTACAACCATTAAGGTTTTTTAATAGATTGTGAGTGACTATGCGAAATAGTAAATAGTAAAGTATTTATATATAATGCAATATTTATACTGCCTTTAGTTTATGAGTAATAATGAGAATTACATGCAAACTCAAATATTAAACACTCATATACATTATGTATAACAATAAATAATAAAAATACAATTTAATAATAATTATATGTCACAAATCAGGAAAAAAATAATATATATTTTCTATGCAAAATATGTTTTATTTTGAATTTGGGGTGAGAGCCGCTCTGTATGCTGGTGCCATATTTGTGCTATACAGAAACAGGATCACACTAACATTAAATATAATTATACTGTCAATTATACAAATATACCCAACAAACCATGATGTACAGAAGGATGTTTATAACACTATAGTGTGCATGCGTGTTAAAATACTTACAAAACGAGCAGTCTTAATTTAGGAGAGTTATAGGACCAAAATCAAAATAATTCAATAATAAAAATAAAAAAATGCACCATTATAAAATCTATGACATTTAAATCAGGGAATATCATTATATCAACTGGTTTGACTAACCCGTTTAGTCAGTTTAGTAAGTTTACTTTAGTCACTCTCTGAATTTAGAACCACACACTAGTGTATACTCTTACTATTTTATATATATATATATATATATATATATATATATATATATATATATATATATATATATTTATTTATATATATATATTATTTTTTATGGCAGAGATAGTACACTAGTATTCTGCTCTGACATAACAGACTGTAATTACACTTTTGACCAGCAGAGAGAGACACAGCTCCTGCATTTAATTTAGCCTAGAAAATACTGTCCTGTACAAGTATTCATTTGTGGACTCAAATCCATGATCATATTATATTAGAGTCCTTTTAAAGTCCCCCTGTTGTCAATCACTTCATCCATTAAAACTAATCTTTGATCACCAAAATTACATTTTTAAGCATTTTTTACTTAAAAAAAAAATATATATATATATTTTTATGCCTTAAAACAGCTTTAACGTAACTTGACACCCTTGCCTCATTTCTTATACGTGGTTTTATGAATATGCAAATGAGCCCCACCTCCACTCACTCACAGCCGCTCAGAGATCCACTCGTTGATGATCACACGTTGATCTGATTGGTCACAAGGTAGTTTGTGACGTCAGAAACACCAGCGATTTCAAACGTGTTTTTGAGACTGTCTTTGATTCACTGCAGTTTTAAGGAGAAAATACTCAGCAATCGACAGACTTATGAATTTACACATGGTTTGTCTTAAAACGTATTAAAAACACCACATAGACAACAACATTAAAAGGCAAAACACCAGTTTTATTGCAATTAATTTTTGCAACAATGAACAGGCTGAGGCAGAATGCACAGATGATTTGATTTCCACTTGCAGTACCGAGAGTTTAAGAGGTAGATGTCAAAAAACAACAGATCCAGAAGAAAAAAACACACACAATGAAACTACGGAGTGTCAAACAAGTCAAAGGGAATGTCAATGAAACTCTCCTATAACTTTCCTATGAATAATCTCCATTTCCTAATGGATAAAAACCCACGACTGTAAACACCAGCAGATATTAACGGACTGTATTGCTGCTTGTGGTCGGAATAATGTGTTATTATTGTTTTCATAAACTTACTGTGCTCAGCATTAACATGTAAACAGCAGTATTATGAATTGAGTCATAATATTTTCAGTGCAAATGCTCAGAAATATATTTTCTATAGTAATTGTCCTTAAAGTGATTTATGCAAATTCCTGTTTTAAAGTATGCAATTCATTTTCCCAATATACAGACCATAAATTCTGACCATTAAAAATGTATCAACCATTAAAATTAAATCAGTGCGAACCTTATTATCTTTGTAAAGCCTCAACTGTGTTCCCGAGCTTCAAACAGCAGAGGACGCTGCTTTACTACAATCCATCATTATAATATAAATGCCTAATTCAGCACATGTTATATTTAAGTGCATGATTGTATTCAATTGCATGTGTTGGGGAACAAAACTATAACATAACCATTATATAACTATTCAGATCACGTACAGTGACCCTCGTGCTTATTTGGACACTTGAGTCCGGATGTGCATTACTGTTCAAACAGTTGGGGTCAGTGAGTTTTTTTCAATGTTTCTGAAATTAGTCTCTTCTGCTCACCAAGGCTGCATTAATATGATCAAATAATATTGTGAAATATTATTACCATTTAAAATAACTGTTTTCTATGCAAATATATTGTAAAATGTCATTTATTCCTGTGATCAAAGCTGAATTTTCAGCATCATTACTCCAGTCTTCAGTGTCACATGATCCTTCAGAAATCATTCTAATATGATGATTTGATGCTCATTTATTATGCTGCTCAATTATTAATAATGACAGTGTATTGCTTTATGATTCGAACCTAACAAACTTCTTTTTGCCAAATATCTTTATTTACTGTAAACAACTCTTGATTTTATACTGTTTTCTTGCACATTTCCATGTCTTAAGTGCCCAAATTTTATATATTATATTTATATTTAATTTTATAGGGTTGCTGTATAACACCTAACAGCATTTGGATTTCAGGAAGGATTACTGATTGATTTTGTGCATTTGATATCTAACGAAGAGGTTAATTAATGTTTTCATATATTCACAAATTACATAAAAGCGCTATGATTAATCTACATTACATTCGGAACCGATTTTATAAACTCAAATTATCCATGATTTCCTTCTAAAGTTCAACAGGAACCAGAAATCCTTTGATTTTTTAACTCTGCTGAATTTTCACCGATCCCCAAATAAACATCAGTAACTCTACCCACAATGCCCTGCACCCAGAATGCCCTTCTGATTGAAACAGAACCAAAGCGATGTCAGGAGAATGAGAGGACAGTGTTCATGCATCACTTGTTGTTGGTGCAGTAGTTTGCGTAGTTACTGCAGGCCTTCTTCATGTCGGTGAGAAATGCAGGGACGCCCGTCTGAGGTGAAAACACACATTCATCAACACCGTTACACCAATAAATGCACATCAAATCAAATCAAGTATATTTGTATAGCGCTTTTCACAATACAGATTGTATCAAAGCAGCTTCACAGTATTAAAATAAAATAATACAACAAAGTTTGTTTCTAGTGGAATTTATTGATTGATAGAATAAAATTAAATATCCCCAAAATATCCCCAACTGAGCAAGCCAAAGGCAACAGTGGCAAGGAACCGAAAAAACTCCATCAAGCGGCCTAATGGTGTCCTAAAACTCCATCAGGTGACCTAATGGAGAAAAAAAAAACCTTGGGAGAACCCAGGCTCAGTCGGGGGCCAGTTCTCCTCTGGCATTTATGAACTAGAGGCCGGATTGTAGTTTGAAACTGTGAGATTAACAATATTATATGAATGCCTGGCTGAAAAGATGCGTCTTTAATCTAGTTTTAAACTGGGAGAGTGAGTCCGAGCAACGAACAGTATCAGGAAGGCTATTCCAGAGTTTTGGAGCCAAATGTGAAAATGCTCTCCCTCCTTTGGTTGATCTGGATATCCTAGGTATGACCAAAAGCCTTGAATTTATTGATCTTAAAGAGCGCGATGGATTATAGGGTGATAGAAGATCCGCTAAATAGACTGGAGCTAAGCCGTTTAGGGCTTTATAAGTCAGTAGCAATACCTTGTAATTAATACGGAACTTTATAGGTAGCCAATGTAGTGATGATAAAATCGGTGTTATATGATCATATTTTCTTGATCTAGTAAGAACTCTAGCGGCTGCATTTTGGACTAACTGTAGCTTGGTTATTGAGGATGCAGGACAACCGGCCAACAAAGCATTACAGTAATCTAGTCTTGAGGTCATGAATGCATGAACTAACTTTTCTGCATCAGAAACTGATAGCATATTACGTAGCTTAGCAATGTTTCTAAGGTGGAAAAAGGCTGTTTTTGTAACATACGAAAACATACGTAACATAGTTGCAGTCTAATATAACACCCAGGTCTTTTACTGTAGAGGATAAAGTAACAGGACATCCTACGATGTCAAAGTTGTATTGTGAGAGGTTCTGTGGGCGGTTTTTTGAACCGATAAGTATTACCTCTGTCTTGTCTGGATTTAATAATAGAAAATTACGCGTCATCCAATCTTTTATATCTTTAACACACTCTGTCAATTTGGATAATTTAGCGTTTTCATCCGGCCGTGATGAAATATATATTTGAGTGTCATCAGCATAACAATGGAAACTAATTCCATGTTTCCTTATAATATTTCCAAGTGGCAGCATATATATTGAGAATAACAGAGGGCCTAACACAGATCCCTGCGGCACTCCATAGTTTACTGGAGTTATGATCGATTTTTCTCCATTTAAATAGACAAAATGGTAGCGGTCAGATAAATATGATCTAAACCAGCTTAATGCTTGTCCTTGAACACCAGTATAATTTTGTAGTCGATCTAAGAGTATTGTGTGATTTATAGTATCGAACGCAGCACTTAGATCCAGTAAAACTAGTATTGAGATACAGCCTTGGTCAGAAGCTAATAGTAAATCATTTGTGATTTTAACGAGCGCAGTTTCAGTGCTGTGATGCGGCCTGAAACCAGACTGAAACTTTTCATAGATATCATTTTCTTGCAAGAAAGAGCCCAGTTGAGTGGACACAACTTTTTCTAGTATTTTAGACATAAAAGGTAGATTTGAAATGGGTCTATAATTTGCTAGATTATGCGGGTCTAATTGTGGTTTCTTAATGAGAGGTTTTATCACTGCCAGTTTAAATGTTCTTGGAACATGACCTAAAGATAAAGTTAATAATATTGAGGAGAGGCTCTTCCACTACAGGTAACACTTCCTTCAGTAGTTTAGTTGGTATAGGATCTAATAAACATGCTGTTGTTTTAGATGAAGTGATAAGTTTATTTAACTCTTTTTGTTCTATAGTTGTAAAGCACTGTAATTGTTCTTGCGGGGGGATAATTGAGGCTGAATTATAAGGTGCGATTGAGGATTGAACGTTTACAATTGTGGTTCTGATGTTTTCTATTTTCTCAGTGAAGAAGTTCATGAAATCATTACTACTAAACTGTAACGGGATATTTTGTTCGGGTGACGTCTGTTTATTTGTTAGTCTAGCCACGGTGTTAAATAAAAACCTAGGATTGTTTTGGTTGTTTTCTATTAGTTTGCGGAGGTGCTCAGCCCTGGCCGCTTTTAGGGCCTTTTTATAACGTGACATACTGTCTTTCCACGCGATTCTAAAGACCTCTAAATTAGTTTGTTTCCATTTACGCTCTAAATTACGGGTTTCTCTCTTTAGAACATGCGTAGTATTATTGTACCATGGTGCTTTAATTTTCTCTGTGACCTTTTTTAATCTAACGGGTGCAACAACATCCAATGTTCTAGAGAGAATGGTGCTCATAGTGCTAGTTAGTTCTTCTAGTTCATCTGTTTGTTTGGGTTCAGGCAGCAGCTGAGACAGATCAGACAAGCAACTCGAGAAATTATCTATGGTGGATGGAAGGATTGATCTGCCTGGTCGAAAACGTGGCGCCGCATGACATATTACAGCAGTACGTAATATGCAAGTTACCAAGTAATGATCAGTGACATCATCACTTTGTGGAATGATATCTATATCGGTTGGATCGGTTCCATATGATATAATTAAATCGAGTGTGTGATTAAGACGATGAGTTGGTCCGGTGACGTTTTGTTTGACCCCAAATGAATTTAATAAATCTATAAACGCAGTCCCTAACGCATCATTTGGATTATCTATGTGTATGTTAAAATCTCCAACAATTAATGCTTTATCTACATTGACCAATAGATCTGAGAGAAAATCTGCAAACTCTTTTAGGAAATCAGCGTAAGGCCCAGGCGGTCTATATACGGTAGCCAAGGCTAGAGATAATATGGATTTTTTTCTAACATCTAAGAGCGTAACATTTAGTACAAGTATTTCAAACGAAATAAACTTATAACCCGTTTTCTGAGTAACATTGAGAATATCTCTATAGACCGCTGCAACACCGCCGCCACGACCAATCAGACGGGGTTCGTGCTTATAGGAGTATCCAGATGGAGTAGACTCATTTAGACCGAAATAATCATTAGGTTTAAGCCAAGTTTCAGTAAGGCAAAGCACATCGAAGCTATTATCCGTGACTATTTCATTTACAATAACTGCCTTAGGTGTGAGTGATCTAATGTTTAGAAGACCTAGCTTTAGAAATTGTTTTTGGTTACTAATAGCAACATTTTCTGGTTTAATAACAATTAGATTTTTTCTAGATCCTGCAGTAGAATTATTATTTGATCTCACTAAACGAGGAATAGACACAGTTTCTATGCAATGTTCTACACTATTTATATCAGTTAATTTGGTGCAGCAGAGACTATGATTTGAACTTTTGGTTACTAGTCAAAAGGTATTTAACATTTTGGAGATGTTATCTGACAGAAGATCCGATCCGAATCTGCTTGGGTGTAAGCCATCAGCACGGTAAAGCCTAGGACGCTCCCAAAACAGATTCCAATTATTTACAAAGAGCAGTTTCTGCTCATTGCACCATGACATTAACCATTCATTTAGCGCGAATAATCTACTAAACTTTTCATGACCTAGTCGGTACGTGGGAAGCGGTCCTGACACAATGATCGTTATATCAGGCGATGTGCTGCGTACCGTATCGATCAGATTCCTGAAGTCTTTCTTCAGAACCTCTGTCTGTCGCAGCCTGATATCGGCCCCTCCCGCGTGCAGGACCACAGTTCCGACGCGCTCGTTCAGAATCTCGGGAACGTGAGCAGCGATTTCAGAAACACGAGCACCAGGAAAGCAGTGACTATGCACCTTACTTTTATTTAACGTAGCTTGTACGTGTCGAACGATGGAATCACCGATGATCACAGCATCGCGTTCTGTTTCGCGAAGAGGGGAGAAGCGGTTTTGTGTGGATATCTCGAAAACCGGGAGGGTCGGAGAGAGTCTTCTTGGTCTAGACCTGACTCGCGTCTTCCGCTGCGGAAATATCCAGGCTTCGTGGTGGCATGTTGGAGCCGGCGTAAACGAGACCATAGCTGATCGCGGCCTCGACGCTCGTGACCGATGCTGAGTAACGCACGGAGTAGACGAGGTCGGAGTCAGCGGGTTAGTAACGTTGATCACTGATTTGTGTGCATCGGCGCGTGATGTTTCAAGAGCTAACCGCCGGTCTATCAGCTCGGCTTTTCTCACTAAAAGGTCGTGGATCTGTTTCTCAACAGCTTCCAGCTCAGACTGCAACGCGTGTAGCTCAAATGTGTCCTCACCTGCACCAAAAGGTAGACTACTTACATCTGATATATTCGCCATTTTAACAGATGGACAGTAAGTTAAGTTAGCAACGACGCTACCAGTGATGCTATCAATATTAATACTAATTTATGACTGAAGTCTTGGATATAATCCGTCTTTTTAGTGGTACCGGTGTAGAGTAGACGCACGATAGGCGAAAAAATGTTTGTTTGTAAGTGAGTGTGGAGAAGACGCGTTCAGCCGTGATCCACAGGAGTAACCTATAAGAGTATCCGACGTTGGATCACTAATGACATGAATGAATGAATGTACAGCCGGCTCACCTTTGCTGCCCAGTTCACCAGCCACGTCGGGATCATTCCTCCGGGATTATCAAAGTAGTTCATGAACACTGGAATATGATTCAAACACACATAGTTGCAGGTGAGCAGGAGTATATTACGTGAGTGTGTGTCTGAGTGAATGTGAGTGTGTGTGTGTAAGTGACTGAGTGTGTGCGCGTGAGTGTGTGAGTGACTGAGTGAGTGAGCATTGAGTGTGTGAGTGAGTGAGTGAGAGAATGAGTGAGTGACAGTGAGTGAGTGAGTGAGTAAGTGACTGACTGAGTGAGTGAGTGACTGAGTGAGTGAGTGAGTGAGTGAGAGAATGAATGAGTGAGTGAGTAAGTGACTGACGGAGTGAGTGACTGACTGACTGACTGACTGACTGACTGAACGAACGAGTGTGTGCGTGAGTGTGAGTGAGCAAGTGAGTGTGTGAGTGACTGACTGACTGAACGAGTGTGTGCGTGAGTGTGAGTGAGTGACTGAGTGAGTGAGCAAGTGAGTGTGTGAGTGACTGACTGAGTGAGTGAGTGAGAGAATGAGTGAGTGACTGAGTGAGTGAGTGAGTGACTGAGTGAGTGACTGACTGAGTGAGTGAGTGAGTGACAGACTGACTGACTGAGTGAGTGAGTGACAGACTGACTGACTGACTGACTGATTGAGTGAGTGAGTGAGTGACTGACTGAGTGCCTGAGTGAGTGGGAGAATGAGTGTGTGTGTATGTGTGTGTGTGTGTGAGTGACTGACTGAGTGAGTGAGTGACAGTGACTGAGTGAGTGAGTGAGTGAGTGAGTGGGAGAATGAGTGTGAGTGAGTGAGTGAGTGAGTGAGTGCCTGAGTCACTGTGTGTGCGAGTGAGTGAGTGACTGAGTGAGTGGGAGAATGAGTGTGTGTGTGTGTGTGTGTGTGTGTGTGTGTGTGTGTGAGAGAGAGTGAGTGAGTGAGTGAGTGAGCAAGTGAGTGTGTGAGTGAGTAAGTGACTGACTGAGTGAGTGAGAATGAGTGAGAGAATGAGTGAGTGACTGAGTGAGTGAGTGAGTGAGTGAGTGAGTGACTGACTGACTGACTGAGTGAGTGAGTGACAGACTTACTGAGTGAGTGACAGACTGACTGACTGAGTGAGTGAGTGACTGAGTGCCTGAGTGAGTGGGAGAATGAGTGTGTGTGTGTGTGTGTGTGTGTGTGAGTGAGTGAGTGAGTGAGTGAGTGAGTGACAGTGACTGAGCGAGTGAGTGAGTGACAGACTGACTGACTGACTGACTGAGTGAGTGAGTGAGTGTGTGTGAGTGAGTGAGTGAGTGCCTGAGTCACTGTGTGTGCGAGTGAGTGAGTGACTGAGTGAGTGGGAATGTGTGTGTGTGTGTGTGAGACAGTGAGTGAGTGACAGACTGACTGACTGACTGACTGAGTGAGTGAGTGAGTGAGTGACTGAGTGCCTGAGTGAGTGGGAGAATGTGTGTGTGTGTGTGTGTGTGAGAGAGTGAGTGACTGACTGACTGAGTGAGTGACAGTGACAGTGACTGAGTGAGTGAGTGACAGACGTGACTGACTGACTGACTGACTGACTGAGTGAGTGACAGTGACTGAGTGACAGACTGACTGACTGACTGACTGAATGAGTGAGTGAGTGAGTGACTGAGTGAGTGGGAGAATGAGTGTGTGTGTGTGTGTGTGTGTGTATGTGAGTGAGTGAGTGAGTGAGTGAGTGAGTGACTGAGTGCCTGAGTGAGTGGGAGAATGAGTGTGTGTGTGTGTGTGTGTGTGTGTGTGTGTGTGAGAGTGAGTGACTGACTGAGTGAGTGAGTGAGTGACAGTGACTGAGTGAGTGAGTGACAGACGTGACTGACTGACTGAGTGAGTGACAGTGACTGAGTGAGTGAGTGAGTGACAGACTGACTGACTGACTGAGTGAGTGAGTGAGTGAGTGAGTGAGTGGGAGAATGAGTGTGTGAGTGAGTGAGTGAGTGAGAGTGTGTGTGAGCGCGTGTGTGCGCGCGCGTGTGTCTGTACCTTTGGTCCCGCCAGAGCCATCGCTCTCCATGGCCAGACTCTGTTTGTAATCTTTGACCCGGATCACGCCTCTCTTCTCTGCACACTGAGGCACACACGAGCTCTTGGCTAAAACCACCCAGATCTTCCGTCCTCCCGCGTCCAGATCCCGGCGCTCACGCACATACACATACTCAAGAGGGTTAAGGGCTCACCGAGAGAGAACTGCTGATTTATTTCAATCAAATATTATCATAAATGAAGAAATATTATTTTTCTGACACTGGTCAGCATGAATCTGTCCCGCACACACACACACACACTGTATTTTCCGAGCATTTGTCTGTAGGATACATCCCTGTTGGACAGAGTTAATGGATATTTCACCTCCCAGTATATGGCTTTCTGCCCGCTGTAGTCTTTCTCGTGCAGCTCTGAGGACGACACACACACACACACACACACACACTCAGTGTGAGTACTTGCACACTTACAGTAAGGTTTCATGTTGATGTTAACATTAGTTAACTAAATTATTTAACATTAACTAACAATGAACAATACTTCTACAGCATTTATTAATCTTAGTAAATGTTAATGTCAAGCTGTATCCATTAATATTAGTTAATAGTTTGTTTTTCTCCTAGAAACAAACTTTTTGTTGCATTATTTTCCTGTTATCACTGTAAAGCTGCTTTGAAACAATCTGCATTGTAAAAAGTGCTATATAAATAAAGGTGACGTGACGTAATATACTCGAAACTAAGGAGAACAACTGCTGCATTTGTAATGTGCAGAAAAATGCTGTAAATATGTGTAAACATATATATAGCTCACTGTCAGCTCATGATAGCCAATGCATTAACTAATCTTAACAAATGAGACCCAGTGTTACCCAGAACCTAAACTACATACATTTACACACAGTTCAAGAGCAAGTTATTATGAGAGGAATATGTTTCGGATGAGAAGAGTGAAAGATGAGTTATGAGACACAATCACAGAGATGGGTGATATGAACAAACTCTATCACTGTATCACATTCATTTCACATCAAGGTTAAGGGTTTACATCATGATATTAGTTAATTTTGTGAGAAATTAAACATGAAAAATGCTTTATATATTAATGAAATAACCTATATAACATAAACAGCCTAATTTTGATAAATATATTTTACAAATTAAAGCTACACTTATGCTAATCTTAATGCAACACTATTAAATGTCATTTTAGAGACTTCTTCTTGCTTCTGATTTAATGGCAATAGTTCAGGAGGACCGTTTTCAGTTCCAGCATGCCTCAAAGTGACATCCGCGTCAGGTGTGGAAGAACTAAAACCAGACCTGAACCTCTCCTGAACTCTAGATCTGGACACCGTCTGCGAGTCTGATCCCATCATGCAACCTCACTCTCACTGAGAGCAAATCCATGTCCAACATCTAACATCTTCCCAGAAGCCTGGAAGCGATCAGGAACGACGAGCGTTTCAGGGTTTGAATTCAAAGTCACGTAAAAACAGCTTCATATTATTAAACAGTTGAGTTCAAAACTGACTTGTATTATAAAACGGACGTTGAAAGCATGAGATCCCACCCTTCCTTCAGTGCGTCTCCAAAGCCACGCCACCTCAAAACACATGAACACACACAGCAGAGTCTGCAAAGCATTACGAGACTGCATTACATGACCTTTTGTCTCAAAGCACACATTACATAACAACATGAACATATACTTGTAGAGCTCTAGTTTTACCACCTGACTGCTGCAGATTCATTTCGGCATTGATAGTGTTGCCATAGAAACGCAAAATATATATGTACATGTTTTAATATTTAGACCACTTGTATTATTGATTGCTATCAGGATTTTTTTTTTGTTTGTTTATGAAAAAATGCCTACCCTACCTTTAATGTTAGTTAATAAAAAATATCCATGTTTGTGTTAGTTCACAGTGCATTAACTAATGTTTACAGATAGAACTTTTGATCTTAAAAATTTACTAGTAAGTGTTAACTAACTAAGATTATAAAATGCTGTAGAAGTTCAAATGTTAACAAATGAAATTGTAAAGTGTTGCCATAAACTTGAACTTAAAGATATATAGAAAACTTAAACTCATTTTATTTCAGCTGTTGCTTACACTTAATTTGGTAACACTTTATTTTACAGTGTCCTTGTTACATGTACTTACCATAGTAATAACCGTAAATTATGCATAATTACATGCAACTAACCCTCAACCAAATCCTACCCTAACCCTATAGTAAGTACATGTAGTTGCTTAATTACACTGTAACAATGACACCTTAAATAAAGTGTAACCCTTTAATTTAAGGTGACGTAGTTATTTTTTACTTACTCTAGTAAGTACTAAGTAATATTACTTAACTACATGTACTTGCTATAGAGTTACAGTTAAGGTTTGGTTTAGGGTTAGTTACTTGTAATTATGCATAATTTACAGTTATTACTATAGTAAGTGGATGTAGTAACGTGTAACTACGTCACCTTAATGTAAAGTGTTACCCAGACAGTTGCCAAGTTGAAATTTGGCATTTTCGTTTAGTTGAACTTGATGTACTAAAATAACCACAGCTTGAGATTAAAAAAAATATACAGACATGAAAAAAAAAAAAAACTAATAAAAATGATAAAATACAACAAATTTACTAAACCTTTCAAATGAAAATTACAACCGAAAATATAAAAATGGTTAAAAATGGTTAAAAACTATGCTACAAAAAAAAATAAAAAATGATTTAACACTGTTGAGCAGAAAAAGACTGGCAGGCGTGTTTTTTCCAGGTCTGAACGGGTCAATCTAGCGTTTCACAGATGATGTATTCAGCGAACAAGGGTGGAGGCTCGTGATTGTAATCAGAAGCGATTCATGACTGATTTAACCCAAACCACATTTCACTGCTCTGGTGGTCCGACACAAGATTCATACTAGTGATTGAAATTACACAACAATGTTCAGTGAAATTATACATGCGAACAAAGACATGGTGTTCAGATAAAAGAACAAAACAAGTCCTGTAGTTCGACAAACATTTATGATGATGACACTGCAGCGTGAAACAATAAGAACTGTAAACGCTTGTCTTGCAATCAAGATCTGGAGGTCAGTTTGTGCTATTGTGTGTGTACATCAGTGTTTGGATGGGCTTTCTCCAGTTATACCACAGGAAAGCACACAGGGGGACACTAGAGGACATACATCAGGACTTAAGCACAAACGCTGTCAGATGCATGAGGCTTTTCGTGAAAGATCAGCTCAAACACATGCGTACAGGGTCCGTCTGGAGCCAGAGATGTGCTTCCAATAAAACAGCACTCCACCCTCACACACACACAGCTATTCACGGTCTGTTTGTGTTTGCGGGAAATACACCACCCTGCCATGTCATGTTTCAAACATGAAGAAAACCAAATGGCTTCAAAAGCTAGTTTCTTGTCAAATGCACACTCGTGCAACTACACAAGAAGTCCAGGATAAGAAAAAAATAAAAAGATGTGTCAAAATAATAATGAATTATGAAATCGCCGGTGAAATCTTTTGGAGAGCAAAAACAGCTTTCATGTCCTAAACTCAAGCACAAAACAAAGTGATTTTTAAAGATGGTTTAATAGTTCCCAGATCCTGAGAGAACACAACATGTACACGTTTGTCGAATAAAACGAGCTCCGTATTGATGATTACCAATGTTAACATTGTTTAAATGGTCATTTTATTTAAAACACAATTTCCTGAGCTTTTTTCGAAATGCAATGCAATACTTCAACGCAAAAGTCTTTCCCTAGATCACTTAACTATATCCTGCAAAAAGGTTATGGCATCACAACTACGAGCTCATAAACATCACTCATTGACCTCCCACATTTACATATTAACAACCATGTAAAACAACTGATAAATGACCATGTGAACTACAGTACGTGGGCAAAGATCATTCAAGTCTTAAAGGCAAAGTATCAAAAACTGTAAGTTTAATTATAATGCATCCAGGTCATTTTTGACCTGGAATAGATTTCTAAAAAATGTCTAAGAAACACAGTTTTTAGTATGGGAACCAAACTTTGATGTGTCAAGACTATATAAACTGTGGCTTTAAACATGAAATTTTGCCACATTTTATGAGTTGAATTTGAAGTACTACAGTGAAATACATTTAGAATCTCACACTTTTTAGGAGTGAATTTTGAATTTCTGAAACATGAATCTGCACACAGACAGAAAAAAAAAAGTAGACATAAATAAACTACAAATAAACTTCAGCAAAAGTTAGTCTATAGTACATGTGGGAAAAGTCCACTTTCACTCTGTTGCCACCTATTGATCACCCATTGCAGCATGAGAAACTGATGATCTTTGTCATCATAAAAGTGAAAGTTTATTCAAGCAAACTGGGTGTACATTTGGAAAACATCCAAGTAATGTTATTTTGATATTGGTTTGCTGGAAAATTGAAAAATGTTTGCATCATAAGTGTCAGAGAGGGAGAAAATGGTCATAAATAACTCATTTATAACTGTTTTTAACTTCATAACTAGTCTTCAGTGGAACACTACATGCTATAATGCTATAAACTGCATGTAGGCCACATTAAACATGACATCACACCTCCTGGTTTCCTGAGCTTATTGGTGCTTTTCCATCTCATTTTTAACTATTAACACTTTTGATTAAACAGTAAACACGTACTGATTGAGATTTAATGTTGTTGCAAAAAAAGGAGATTCAAAGTACAAACCTGCTCAATGTACAGAAATCTGATCCAGGGTCAGTTTCTGCCTTTCACATGCTAACGGTTGAGCTTACTGTATATAGACTGCAGGATCTGATTCTGGACCAGTCCACTGAGAAACTCGATACATAAAGGCCTGTTCTGTATATAGGCCCCATTTACACTGCATGGTTCAAGTGACCCAATTCCGATTTTTTCCTCTCATGTGGCACAGATCGGATATGACCGGCGAACGTGTAAGCAGAAAAAGCACATGGATTCCCATATTCTCAGATCGGTTTCAGGCCTCACTCATATGTGGAAATAAATCGGATATGAATCGGATACGTGCATTTGCGTGTGCCATGTAAGCAGACAAATCGGATATTCCCCAGTAAATGGGGTCAACTCAGGTGGACACCAACTGTGATCACATGACTTATGAGGCTCAACACAGTGGAGTATTTTTTTCTCCGGCTTACGAGAACAATGTTTTGCTGACCTTTGAAAATAGTGCGGAAAGCAAAACCCTGGATAATTAGAGATGCGCAGTTGAGCTCCAACATCACCCGAATCCGCAGCCAAAAACAAATCATCCACCCGCCACTCACCCGCACCAATAATTTTCTGATTTAAGTATCCGCACCCGATGGTCAAAACACTATTATTCTTGTGTTGTTACGCGTGAGGATAAATGGATGATCATTACTCCCTTGAAACTTAAACTGGAATGGAACATGCTCATATTTTAGAGAATGTAATTAATATTTTCGTTAATAATGATTTACCATATCCACCCGCGACCCACCCAAAATTAATCAGAATGTTATTTTTAATTCTTGACCCGCCCGATCCGCGGATTATCCGCAGAGCCCCCGCGGATATAACCGTGATCCGCTCATCACTATAATCATTTTGTCTGCTTTTGCATCCATTGCATATCGAGCTGTTTTACAAATAGTTTTACTTGTTTTACTATTTTCCGGGTCAGAACATCTACATTGGGTTGTTTTCGGCAGTGTATAGTGTGAATGCAAATATCGGATACTGGTCACTTTTAAAAAGATGATGTAAGCGGGTCGTCAAAAAAAATCGGATATAGTCAGCAAATCAGAATTGGGCATCAAGACCTGCAGTGTAAATGCAGCCTAAGTCTCAAGCATGGACGTCTGATGCATATGGCACACTTAACTAGAAACACTTGAGGATTTTCAAAGTCGCCATCTGATTGGTTGAACCCTACAGGACTTCCGGGAGACGCGTGTGTCGCGTTCTTTAACGGTCCGCATGAAAACAAAGCAGTCGTGAAGCCAAACCCCCTCATGGAAAAAGAAAACTGTCATGTTTACAACTGTGACAATGAGCGCTTATTAGGATCAAATAAATGCAGGATTTTCAAAAGTATGTGAAGTTTGTAAAGTTCGCGGCATAGGCTCTTTAAAATACGTCCAAGAGTTTTACACATCTGTTATTGTAGGGACATCGAGGCTACATTCTCACGCCTTTAAACATGACACGGAACAAAACCAGCTGTGATTGGTTGCTTTACATGTCAGTCAGACGGCCTCTGGATGGTCCTTGGCCAATGAACGCTGCGATCGAGTCCAGATCTTCTGCCTACATGAGACTAGTACTGTATAAACCACATCACTATCAAACAACACAGCACGTTCAACACACACAACAATGACAGAACAAACACTGGGTCAGTCTACTGGGACACTACATGTACATGACGTACCAGTCCAGTTCCCTGCGTATGTGAACGGATCTGACCACCATCAAGAGGAGAAGCTTCAGAGTGTGGAAAAACATTAGAAAAAAATATAAAAAACAACCCATATGATGCATTTCAAGAGGGCGCCAGTTTATTTGAGCTACACAAGAGTAAGTTAACATAACTTTAAGACACTTAATACTCTGTAATATTATCAATATGGCTGAACACTGTCAGATGAGAACAAAGCGTGAGATGAATAATTAACCTATTGTCTTCTGTAGAGATGCTTTAGCCGAATTAGTTTCATAATTAACGCACTTTGCAACATGGACACAGTTATTGAACTGAAGTGAATAAACATTGAACTGACTTGAGCAAAACGACACTGTCATTTTAGAGCTGCTTTACAGCAGAATTTGAATTTGTGTCACATTTGATGAAGTTGCATCAATGATTCTGTATTTTTCCTGTTTATTACTGTAGAAAATGAATAAAGCTGACGTGACTTGACTAACGTTTTTTTACCCATAACAAAAGCTTGTTTGAGTTGTTCTGCTACAGAAATGGGTGTATCACCTATAATCTCTTCAATGATGATTCATGAGCGTAGGAATCTGTCTAAACCTGCTTTACGAGTAATACTGAGAGTCAAACTATCACGACACTGAGACTGAAGGGTGAATGCTAACGAAATAATGGTTTTCATGAAGATGTTTGATCGTGACTTCTGCAGTCCTGCTCATGATTACCTTTGGCATAGGAGTCCCAGTGTCTCCTGTAGTTGAGATCCATGTAAACATCTGCGAGGAGATCTGGAGAGCAGCTGGCCAGAGAACCGAACACTTTGTACTCGTACAAACCTGTTTCCTGTTCAACACGACATCAAAGACGAAAGCATCACAAACACATGCCACATCACAGCCAGAGCCTGTACTACTGAACAAGCGTCGTGAAATGTGAATGACTGATGTGATGTTTTACATGTCATGCACTAGATGGGAAACTGATCCTATAGTGCATGAAAACAGGATCTCTTGAATGAATCCGTCATGGTTACTTTTGCTTGTGGGTTTTGCTTATAAATCACTTAAAACATCTGGATCTTTTATGGGTGATTTTGGTCATTTCATCCACACAGAGCCAAATAGTGTTATAGAACTTTTAAATACTGTATATTACCAACCCAATGCAATGGGTGTGTTTATAATACATATTGTGTTAATTATTATATAACAGAAAGGTTCAGTTGTAAATCACTGCACTGCCACTAGATTCACCCATTCAATTAGGTTTTATATTATAGCATATACTCATTTTAAATAGTCACACTTTCAACTCAGAAAACATTTATCAGGGTTGTCTTATTTTGATGATACTGAAATGATAGTTAATTATAACAAAAATATTTAGGTGGATTAAATCAAAATGCACAACAACTGCTTTAGAAAACAAGCATGTCTGTGTTTTAACTTCCTATTCTAAATTGAACTTTTAAAATGCATGGATTATGACAACATATGTGACAACTAGCCCCGGTCTGCTGCTTTTACAGTGAGTTTGAAGCTTATGATTATGTTATCGTTATATATCATCAAGTACAGTATGTCCAATATTATATAGAACATTTACGTTGGACATTGTATTATGCTGTTATGCCTAAAATAATAATCAAACGCATGTTATATATATACTATTCCATGTTATGCATGATGTTACAGATCAGATTGCATTGCACTGGATTGTTTTGATTGTGCACAGGGCGCGTGCGCATTGAGTCATTCATCAAATATTCACCTTGTTATAAAGTCTGTATATTTTGACGTTCATGGTCTCGGTGAAGAACTCCCAGCCTCCGTCGAGCATCGGCTGGTCCAGCTCGGTCCAGGCCTGCTGAAACTCCTCATCGCTGAACAGCAGAGCCATGATGTTTCCGTGTTCAGCACAAGAGTCAGGAATCATGTGTGTGAACGCGGGCGCTGACGTCAGAGCGCAGCTGATCGCGCGCCACGTGCTCGCGCTCACGCTGTTCGGTACACGCTTACAAGAAAATTAAGAGTATATAAATGTATATATTAATATGATTATTATATATTAAGGCAGATAATTATATATATATATATATATTTTTTTTTTTTATTTTTTTTTTTTTTAGAAGAAGTCTCTTACATCAAGGCTGCATTTATTTGATTAAAAATACAATCTACAACAAAAAAACAGTAATATTGTGAAATATTCTTAAAATGTAAAATATCTGTTTTCTATGTGAATATATAGTAAAGTGTAATTTATTCCTGTGATCAAAGCTGAATTTTCAGCATCATTACTCCAGTCTTCAGTGTCACATGATCCTTCAGAAATCATTCTAATATGATGATTTGATGTTCAAGAAACATTTCTGATTATTATCAATGTTGGGCTGTGGGCAATGGGGGCTGAAAAAAATACATTTATTCAGCAAGGATGCATTAAATTGATCAAAAGTGACAGGAAAGACATTTATAATGATAAAAAGATTATATTTAAAATAAATGCTGTTCTTTTGAACTTTCTATTCGTTAAACAATCCAAAAAAAAAAAAAAATTACACAATTGTTTTCAACATTGATAATAATAAGTAATATGTCTTGATCATCAAATCATCATGTTAGAATGATTTCTGAAGGATCATGTGACACTGAAGACTGGAGTAATGATGCTGAAAATTCAGCTTTGATCACAGGAATAAATTACATTTAAAAATATATATTCAAATAGAAAACAGTTATTTTACATTTTAATAATATTTCCCAATATTACTGTTTTTTATATTTTTAATAAAATAAATGCAGCCTTGGTGAGCAGAAGAGACATTAAAAATTGTACCGATCAAAAACTTTTGACTGGCAGTGTACATTTATATATATATATATATATGATTTTTTTTTTTTTTTTGTGCCAGTCAGCCGTTCATTATCTCAAAATAAACTCTGGCCGGGTGGTCAGGAGCCTGACATGAGACATTCGTCTGAGAGCCTCTGTTAGTAACCCAATGCTGTAACCTTTGTTACCAGATGATACTCTATACCTACAGCCTGTTACAAGACAGACCAGCTCAAATATTTATACTCCACCATTCATAACAGGCCCATCAATTCATCAGAAATGGGCAGTGTGTCATAATAGTTGTGAAAGTGTAATAAAATAAAGGGTTAGATTCAAGCTGATAGGACAGAACCTGTAATGAAACATCGAAAAACATATATCAACTAAAAGATACATTGAAGAACCTTTATGTTTAGGAGTGTTTGTATAAAATCTGTTCATTAAAGAACGGTTTGGTGAGAATTGCATTGAATGAACTCAAATGAACTCAAGCAAGATACAAAACTGGAGCCGAATGACCAAACCCTCAGTGTCTCTGCTGTCAGTCAGAGACCCGAGCGATGTCCGTCAGCGCGTGCTGCATTTGAGGAAAGATTTCCTCCGGGAAGGAAGACTGTAGACAACACCCTGTATCGCATTACAAGAAAAGAAAAAAAAGCAGAAAAACACATTTGATGCTTGAGTCACACATAAGAGCAGAAGGCAAGAGCCAATTCAAACCACAAACGCATTCAAATTCACATTGACGCATATTCAAATGTATGTCAAAATACACACTCACAGAGGTTGTGCAGTGATTTACAGGCAACCTCTTCCAAATGAAAATACATATAAATGTAAATTTTATCAGTATTCATATCTAAACAATGAAAATGTGTAAGTGTGTATAGGTGTGAAACAAATGTTTTGTAAGATGTTGCAATAAATACATCCAGAACTAAATACACACATATTATTAAGACACACAACTTCCTCAAGGGATGCTTTTAAAACACTACTTGTGTGCTAGACATGCACATAAACACAATTCACTGTTCTGAAACTAATTTGAAGCATTTAAGTCTTTAAATCCAAAGTTTTTTTTTTGAGAAACAATTCAGAATATTTAAATATTAATATTAAATACATTTTTAGACCTATTATGCTTTTTTTTTTTTTTTTACATTTTCAGCATTCTTCAGCGTGTGATGTTGCTGTCTGAGCATGAAAAAGGTCTGCAAAGTCCACTTTTTTATGCCCTTCCCTCGCTAACTTCACTCCGTCTCATTCACTCGGATTGACGTCATTGCTTACGTTGCATGAGCGCCCACTACTGGCGGAAACATTGCGATGTGTTTAAATGGAGCGCACCAAGCCCTTGATCACTTGTGGGTAAATTCACAATCGTCACAATCGTGTTGCATTGTGGTCTATGGATCTGCCTGAAGTGTACATATTGATTAGATTTGCTCCCTCTGTCAAATTCAAGGGGTCGAGGGTCTGTCCAAATAAAATTGCCTCATCCACTTGACGCAACCCATGCCCCTCCAGCGGGAGTTATTCTCTATATGAGTGTCACTGTTTCTGAACTCCCTGAAACACCTCTATTGAGTCTTGAGTTTTCCTCTGGAAAAGAACACATCACAATTTTCCTCATTTAAAGTCCCCCTTTGGTGAAAATCAAGCTTTTTATGTTGTTTATATGTCTATTTGGTGTTTTTAATGTGCTTTAAGACAAACCATGTGTAAATTCATAAGTCGACACCATTGCTGAGTATTTTCTGCTTAAAACTGCAGTGAATCAAAGACAGTCTCAAAAACACGGTTTGAAATCGCTGGTGTTTCTGACGTCACAAACTACCTTGTAACCAATCAGATCAACGTGTGATCGTCAACCAGTGGATCTCTGAGCTGCTGTGAGTGAGTGGAGGCGGGGCTCATTTGCATATTCATTGAACCGTGTATACTAAATGAGGCAAGGGTGTCGAGTTACATTCAAGCTATTTTAAGGTATGAAGAATTTTTCAAGGATAAAACGTTTAACCCTCTGAGGTCTGAGCTGTTTTCTGGGCCCTGGAGGTGTTCTGACATGCTCTGACATTTCTGGTTATTTCTGTTACTTGTGACATTTTCATGGCTAAAGTCTAATTACACTGTATTCAGCACAAACTCTGCTACAATAATATATCAGCAGCATGTATGTAAAAGTTTGTAGTTTTGAGATAATGACATTTATGCGTGGTTTTTGAAAATACAAAAAAAAATTCTCACTGAAATAAGGCCATGAAACCCATACTGATTATTTCTTCACAAGACTTTTGAAAATTGTATGACGTAGCCTAGAATATTTGCTGCAAAACTATGTGAAAATCACCCTGACTGCTCATTCAGATAAGACAATATATTGATTTAAAAAATTTACGACGTGTTTTGTGTGAAAAAGCCTTATGCGAGAGCTCATTAATATGTAAGCTTTTCTCACCTGAGAAAGACAAAGAACCTCCCCTAACGGCCCTATTAGGAGCTATCAGGCCCCTATCATTCTGAGCAACCTTGCACAATACTGTAAATGAGGAGATTTAAAAAATAATGGCTTTTAAATTGTTTGGATTTATTTACAACACAACATAATCCAAAGATACACAACAAATGCCAAAAAAGCACTTCAAAGACAGAGACCTTTGTGCCATTCCTAAAAACATTGTACATACCTTTCATTTCCAAGATTTTCACTTTACCATGTTCACGTACTGAGACTCATGTGAATGTTGAAGTCCTCAGTGGCATCTGGGACCTGAAAAAAAAAAAAAGTGAACATACTGATATCAAGAGAAAGGCCTGCACGATTTTGGAAATAAATATTAGATTTTTCTGGTTAAAATTGCTTTTTAAAATTCCTTTTTAAAATTCACAGAATACACACACACACACACGTTTCCAACGATATATAATATAATGAACACCAGGTTTGTTGTGCCTTGTAGGCATAAGGTATATGCGCAGTGCGGATAAAATAATAATAACAATAAATAACCTATAGCAGCCTATAAATCTTCCAAAAGAAGCTAGAGAAAAATATATTGATTATCATGTTACTTCAAATGTTTCCATCCGTTATGATGATATGAAATGAGATAATAATAAAAACATGAAGCCGTTTGGTGCGTTTTGCTTTCATCCAAAATATGATACATTCAAACGCGATCGCTTGCAAAATATGATACATTCAAACGCGATCACTCTCAAATATAAAACATTATGGTTACCATAAACATATCTATGTTTGAGCAGATATCCACAAACACAGTAAACACATATGATACATTCAAACGCGATCGCTTGCAAAATATGATACATTCAAACGCGATCGCTTGCAAAATATGATACATTCAAACGCGATCGCTTGCAAAATATGATACATTCAAACGCGATCACTCTCAAATATAAAACATTATGGTTACCATAAACATATCTATGTTTGAGCAGATATCCACAAACACAGTAAACACGGGTCTAAATATTATAATATTCCCCATATATCTAGCAACAGTTCAGCTGCAACGTGACATTTATGCAACAATAACAAACTAATATGTAAGAATTTCTTACCTTATCTTTCTTGTCTTCAAATCGCGTTCTTCTTCTTCTGAGGTAGCCTAAATCCAATGTAAGCTCAGGCACGTCTTTCAAACTCGACGAAAAGTGAAGTGAAGTGTTTTGTTGTTGAGGTAACGAGCGCGTTCGCGTTCCATGTGGAGATTTGCATGTGAATATCTTTTGCGCGAGTAGGCGTGGCCAAATTAACTGTAATGAGCAAGCGTTTGAGAAGCTGGACATCTTGTTGGTTTTATACAAATTACTTAAACAGAGAATATTTGTTTTCGTTTTGAATCCGATCATTTAAAAGTACACACTTAAATGTTTATAAAGGTATATGGCTCATAAATGTGTGACAAGTATTCGCTGAGTTTTGTTTCAGTTTATAGACGTGCTCAAGAAAAAAAAGTTCACCGCGACGGAGAGGCAGAACGCACACCCTGTTTATTTTCTTTATTTTACAAAAGCACAATGTTTTGATTTGATTGTAAGTGGACACATACAAAAGGAGAAATATCACAGATTCTTTTTTTATATTTCTTTTTTCTGTATGACCATAAATGATGGAGTAATTTAAGTTTATAGTGCTACAATGTGGAGAAAATCCGGCAAAACGCGTCGGCGCGTTTGTCGACCTCAGAGGGTTTTAAATATGTCATTTTGGTGATCAAAGATGAGTTTTAAGGGTTAAAATGATTGACTACAGGGGGACTTTAAATAATTCCCGCAAAATAAAGAGGTGTGGCGGCCTGGTTGAGTTAGTAGTGTGTTGAAGCACGCAGTTATGGTAAGGGGCGTGACATTTCCTAAACACACACTTGAAGCACTTGACCAATCACAACACACTGATCCAGCCGGCCAATCAGAGCACAGTGTGCTTTTTAGAAGGAGGGGCGAGACAGGAACTAAACAGAGCGTTACTGACAGACAGGGAAGAGAGGTGCTGCAACAATGTCAAACATGAGAAAACAATATTTTTGGAACATTCATGCGTGAAAATCGATTCTAAAAGAACCAAAAAACAAAATCAAAACTTTGTAAAAGGGCAGAATATGCCATTTTTAAAGCTGCAAAGTTATACTGTCATTAATTATACCCAAACACACTGACAAAGTTCTATAGTTCCTCTCAATGAACTTTATTACATGACCATCACTGCAAACCACCAGCACATATCATGCAGCAGATGACATGGTTCACAAAGCTTACGCCCCTCCCCGTGTGTTCAGACTGAAGCAGCGTTAGTTCACATGGAGGAGGAGGAACTCAGACACACTTCTAGTGAATGAGACCTGCACACACAGTCAGTCTCCAACACGCTTCAAGAGAAGGAGATCTCTAGAAGCAGCCTGTGTTTGGACTATAACGGGACTTTAACGCCTTCGCTTTGCTGTACAGGATCTTCAGAGGGCAGGATGGAAAACACGTGCGAGGTGAATGACTTGACCCTGTCTCAGATTACCTTCATGCATGCTCCAAACTCATTATTTCACATTCATAAAATATTAGTGGATTACATTAGTGAATGTTTCTGCTGCCTTCATGCATGCAGTTTCTGATATATAGCTAGTGGAATACAAGACCTTTAATGTCGGTTTCTCAAAAACATTAAGTTTTAATGTAAATGCAATGATAATATAAAGATTATATGTTATTTTAAGTCACCAAAACAAAAGTTTTATCACTCACTATAATTCACTCACTATTATCACTTTATAATTCACTATAAATATAAAGCAATACATATACTGTATTTGCCATATTAAGTGCACAAATGCACTTATTTGAAAGATTTTAACACCCTTTAAAAGCTCAAAAACATTCAAGAGCATTAACGTATCATTTTATATTTTATGACTATATCTACTTTTATGACAACTGATTATAAACAAGATTTTAGCAGTTCTGAATGAAAATAATATTAACTTGGTTTAGTTTGGGCAAATGCAATTTTCTGTCTGCTACTCTATTCAGATTTGTTTTATTGTATTGTGTTTTTGCTATAAAGAAACAGTGTTACTACCCTCCATGACAGCCAATTTTTTATTAAATTTTGTCAAAAAAGTGTATGGTCAGTTTAGGGTAAAAACTAAAAATGCAACAATATCCACCAGTTTATATTGATTGTAAAGATCTCGTGTAAATGTAAAAGTATTGAGGTGAATCTGAAGCACATGAGGGTTAAAATCCAGGCTAAGTTGTGCAGCTGTAATGCGTAACAGTCAGAGAGAAGTGTCACGGGCGTTTGGCAGCTCTGTTGACCCTCTTAAGAAAAAGAAAAAGCCCCTTGAGAAATGACTGTTAATTTATACGGCACTCGTGTTTCATGGGCCGGTTTGTAATGTCATATTGTGAGCTCTCCAGGGAATGTGGCAGCTCTCTTTGCGTCATTCAGACGACGGTCAGCCTGCGTCTGTGGTCAGAAAGTGGATCTGGGGGCTCTTCCCGCTTGAAAACCAAAACAACTCTACAGACCTGCCCTGCGCTCGCATGTGTTTACTCCCTCAACCATCACTATTACTATTGCTCATACATCGAGTTAGGGCTTTGTTTAGATCATTAAGTATTGCACTTGAGTGTGTAACGCATTCTGCATCCTATAAACAAACAAACACCATTAGCAACCAACCTAGCAACACACAAAAACATTCAAAACACCCTAGCAACTACTTAGAACACCATAGCAATTGCAGAGCAATGCAATGACAACCAGACCAGGGGTGCGTTTCCCGAAAGCATCGATAGCCAACTATGGTCACAAGTTCTGTCGTCATCAGCATAGTTCAACGAGTCTGTGTTTCCCGAAAACATCGTTCTGACTAACGTACGCAAACAGCATCGCAAAGTTGTGTGGTTGGAACGACAGCTCTCGACCTGTGCTTAGATAGTTTTTTGTTTGCCTGACATGTGGACTTAATAAATCCTTATCTAGAGCAAAATAAGCAAGCTGACATTCAGTACAACCTGTCTCTTTCATTTAGAATACGTAAAAATGTAATTTACGTATTTTAGTTTGTCAAGAGATTTAAAGCGCTGTTTTTGAAGAGTGCGCATGTGTGAACATGCTCTAGAACGTAAGAACGAGCCTATGATTGAATCTAGAAATAAAGCAAAATTGCTGAGAAAAATTAGAAATAGTCCTCAGATGCCACGTCCGTAAATTTATAGCAAAACATCTATCGTTAATTCGATCTCAAACAGATTCATTAAAAGTAGTTATTACTCCACCACGTGTGTGACATCATTAACCAATGTGGTTGAACGACCAATTTGCGACAATATGGTTTCGGGAAACACATTGGAATTTGAAGGGTAATAGAAACACGGCTAGTGATGCAAACTTATTGTTCGGCCTCCAAAAATACAGCAGTGCTCTCTTGCTTATTCTTAGAAAGGTTTTAAAACCATTTTCACATTGTATAAAACCCTGTAACTAAACTCGCATTGCTTTTCCTACAGGTGTGGAAACGGTGAGAACAATAGAGAGTAGAGACGGCTCAGACTGCGGCTGATGCCTCGAAACACACTGACCCTTGACCCTGCGATGCCCACCGAGCTTGTGAAAGACACCATGACGATCCCCGGAGCTCCCGAACGAATCCTGGCCGAGAAAACCAACAACAACGAGCCACCGGCAGTCATCATTCCTCTGGTCAACGAGGTGCAGTTGACGGCGGCCACCGGGGGAGCCGAGCTGTCCTGCTACCGGTGCACCGTCCCGTTCGGCGTGGTGGTCCTGATCGCCGGGATCGTGGTAACCGCCGTGGCCTACAGCTTCAACTCTCACGGCTCCACCATATCCTACTTCGGACTGGTGCTGCTCTCGGCCGGGCTGGTGCTGCTCGCCTTGAGCGCCGTCTGCTGGAAGGTCCGGATGGAGAGAAAGAAGGAGAGAAGAAGAGAGAGTCAGACAGCCCTGATGGCCCATCAGAGGAGCATCTTCGCCTGATTTGGACACAAGCACGGACTCCAAAAACCTTCACGATGAATGAGTCAAACCATCGTTACACTCACATTTTGGGACAATGTCCAGATGTTTTGCCCCCAGTTCAGACCAACCGAGTGACGGGATTTCACGAATGGGTCTCAGAATGAGCGTTCGGAGCATTTAATCGAGACAGACTTGCAGCTGCATGCGTCCAGATGTCGAGACACAGCTGCACTGCAACAAAAAAAAAAAAGCAAAAAAAGCTTTTCTTACTCAGTATTTTCGTCTTGTTTTCCATTACAAATACCTTAGATCAAGGTACATTTACTTGAGATGCAAAATTACTCAAGATATTAAGTCAAAATGATTTATGCAGTTTATGCTTAAAACAAGAAAGGTCAGAAAAATGATCTAGTTTTCCATTTACTTTTCTCATCCAATTGACAAATATTTGATTTTGTGTCAAGGATAAACACTTAATTTTGATACATTTTTCAGAAAACAAGACTTACGGCCAGATTCAATAACAGCTTATGTCAGCGCTAACCCTCTTTGGCGCTAAAAAAAATACTGTTAGGTTTTACTAAATACACACAGTAAAAAGCTGAAAAGGCGTGGATAGTTATTTTTGACCTTATTGCATATGCATTTGTAGGAGTTTCCCTTTCAGATGCAATATTTATGGGAAGAGAGTATATAAGGTTTGCGCTCGTCAATTTACTGGTATTTGTGCCATTATTTACCACCCAAAAAAGCATGTCTTAAACCAGACGCTAATTTGCGCTGCTCTTGGTAGATTGTAGTCTTGAGTTATCGTCCACGAATGAACACGTCGCAATATTCCTCATTTAAATTATTCCCGCCAAAGGCATACGGTAAATAAAGAGTTGATGTCTGGTTGAGTTGTTGAAACTCGCGGTTATATGGGCGTGACATTTAAGAAACGCGCACAAAGCTGTTAGCCAATCACAACACACTGGTCCAGCCGACCAATCAGAGCACATTGAGCTTTTCAGAAGGAGGGGCTTCATAGAGACAGGAAGTAAACAGAGCGTTACTGACAGACTGGGAAAAGAGGAGCTGCAACAATGGAGAATATGTAAAAAATAATGTTTTTTGAACATTCAAGCATGAAAACCTATTCTATTAGAGCCCAAAAAGGGCAAAATATGCCCTTTTTAAGTCATTTTGCTTTTCAAGTAAATGTATCTTGATTTAGGAATGTTTAGATATTTGACTTGGAAAACAAGACAAATACTATGTACAGTAAGAAAATATTTTTTGGCAGAGTGGGACAACGGTTACGCTCGTTTTCACAACCTTACAGCTTCTGACGGGCCGCAGCGCTAGCCAACCTTTCAAGTGGTTTGTCAGCGCTTTCTTTCTTTTTGTTTTCTCCTCAGTCTCTTTTGCCTGTCAGGCAGGACCGTTCTGTTATCTGGGACGCGGGCCAAGGCAAAATTAAGACCAGTAACCGCTGTGCAAACCCAGAGACGGGAAGTGCCGTATTAATCCACGGCTGCTTCCTGTCCGGTCGGATTAATGGAAAGACGCACTTTGAGACATAAAGGAAAGGGAGGACAATGAGGAAATGAAGAACAATGATTTTTTTCTTCATTGAGAGCGTTTTTCTGACACCCAGCTACTTTATATGTCACTTTCGTGGACGTACGGTACTTATATCACTAGTGTTATGATGTATAAACAACAATGGGCTGGAAAACCAGATGCTATTAGTTTCTTTTATTGAGTTTATTTTGTTTATATTCTTGTGCTTCGGACTATGACGACAGACATATGACATGCTCTGACTTGAGCGGTATGTGAAGTAACTTAAAAAGACTGATAACCGCATTTAAGATGACAGTATTATGTGTATTTGAGCACTTTTGATAATTTTAACAAAATGAAAATCGTGAATCATTGATTTCAGGTGCTTATGTTTGATGGGAGAATGCAAAGAATGTGTCTTAATAACAATTCAGTTTCAAATTATTGTATGATTGTAATCGTCATAAGTGTCGTTGGAAATGTTATATCTGTAAGCTGTTGACAGAACTATTTTTAATAAACTCCTGTGCAAACAGAATATGTTATCTTGTGGTATCATGTGGAGTGAGTGATTTCAAAATCATCTGAATATACAAATATTCTGCCATCTAATATAGTTAATTAAACTGTAAACCTCATAGCAACTGTTGCATTAAAGTTGAATGTGTCAATATATTTGTGCATTTTACAGACTGCTGAAGCATCCATTTTAAAAGCCGAATGATAAAACAAACTGTTATGACTTTGAACTCTGACAGAATGCGCCGCACTGAAGTCTAGGCGACTGGCTTTAATTATTCCTCCAGTCACTCTTGCTGTTTCTTTGAAGTCTCAGTTAAAGAGCGCTTTGGGTCGGGTCGATTGTAACAAGCTTTCTCATGTGAGTAAAACTTTCAATAATGAATGGAAGGAAATGTTTTTTTCTTTTACAGTCCACATTGTGTTCCTGGATGATCCAGACTTCACTACACATATAGTTTATTGCTTTATTGTTTATTGATTTGAGTAGTGAATTTGAAAGGCAGATTTTTTTAGCAAGACTGTGTGGTTGTTTACAAGGTCAAGCATCACTATTGTGGTCTATGGTCAAATCCAATTAACATTTTAAGTTTGTTGTTTTGCAAACTGTTTGTTTTCAAATTCACCTTAGAAACGCCCTGGCAACTACCCTGAACACCCCAGCAACCGCATAGCAACGCTCTCTCAACCCACTCAAATCACTTTAAAAACAGTAATGCAATTATGCAACGCCCTGGCAACTACCCGGAACACCCTAGCAACCGCATATCAATGATCTCACAACCACGCAATTCACTTTAGAAACAGTAAAGCAACGCCCTGGCAACTACCCTGAACACCCCAGAAACCGCATAGCAACACTCTCTCAACCCACTCAAATCACTTTAGAAACAGTAATGCAATTATGCAACGCCCTGGCAACTACCCGGAACACCCTAGCAACCGCATATCAATGATCTCACAACCACGCAATTCACTTTAAAAACAGTAAAGCAACGCCCTGGCAACTACCCTGAACACCCCAGCAACTGCATAGCAATGCTCTCTCAACTGGCGCACATTTCTTTAGAAACAGAAAAGCAACACCCTGGCAACTACCCTGAACACCCTAGCAACCGCATAGCAATGCTCTCTCAACCCACTCAGATAACTTAGAAACATTAATAGAAACGCCCTGACAACTACCCTGAACAACCTAGCAACCGCATAGCAATATTCTAACCACTGAGAACACCATAGCAACACCTTGGAAACAACCTACAATGCTTTGGCAGATTTTGGCAAGCAAAATGTAAAAGAAAGACAAATACACATTACATAGCACATGTAGCTCACTAAACATAAAACACACAGATTTCGTATTTCCGTCATGAACTGACAAACAGAAATGTTCTATTTGTGTAAAAGCACAAAACAACAACAGTCCATTAGAGCAGTACAGCTGTAGTCCCCAGACTCGACCAGCTCTATAGGTGATGGGTTGTGGCCTTGAACTGCTCGCTTCGACATGGCGGTTTAAAATAGCCAGACTTAAGAGACGTATTTATAGGCAGCATTTGCGTTGCTATGCGTTTCCCTGACACCAGACACTACAACTCAATGGTTTGCTTGCGTCAGAGCAGCATCCACGACACACTTCGTCAGATTCGATAGCCAGCGTCCCTCACGACCTGGTGAACACACAGCACAGAAGAGATGGGCTGACACCCGACACATACAGTAGATCAGATGTTTGACGCCCAGGACCAGGTCTTCTTCTCTCCACGGGAAGGTCTGGAAAGACCTTTGGAGAAATAAAAATAAACACAAATGAGACCAGTGTTATTTCATACTACTGTATTATTTATTCAGATTTTGAAGTAGCTATTATTTTTATGTTTTCAGTTTTTATTCTAACTTAAGTTTTGGTCATTTTGTTGTACTTTTGTCATTTGTATTGGTTTTTAGAATTTCGGTTTAGATTTAATTATATATTTTTTCTATATTTTTTAGTTTTTGTGAATTTAGGATTTCAAGTGCTAAAGTACAAAAGTACAACCACTTAACCACCCTGAATACCCTAGCAACTGGTTAATACCACCAAGCCACCACCCATAGCAACTGTTTAACAACCACACAGAACACTCTAGCAACTGCTTAAAAACCAACCAGAACACTCTAGCAACCACTTAACCATAGATAACACCTTAGCAACTGCATAGCAACCATACAGAACACCCAAGCAACCACTTAACCACCCAGAACCCCCTAGCAACCACTTAACCACCCTAAAAACAATAGCAACCACTTAACCACTCTGAACACCCTATCAACCAGTTAACCATCACCCAGAACACCCTAGCAACCAATTAGCCACCACCCAGAACACCCTAGTAAACACTTAACCACCTCAAACACCCTAGCAACTACTTCACCACCACCCTGAACACCCTAGCAACTGTTTAACAACCATCCAGAACATTCTAGCAACCACCTAACCACCCAGCACACTCTAGCAAACACTTAACCACACTTAAAACCTTGGTTAACAACCACCCAGGACACTCTAGCAACTGATAAAAACCAGCCAGAACACCCTAGCAACCAGTTAACCACACAATAGCAACCAGTTAACCACACAATAGCAACCGCTTAACCACCCTGAACACCCTAGCAACTGGTTAACACCACCAAGCACACCCATAGCAACTGCTTAAAAACCAACCAGAACACTCAAGCAACCACTTAACCATAGATAACACCTTAGCAACTGCATAGCAACCATACAGAACACCCAAGCAACCACTTAACCACCCTGAAACCCCTAGCAACTGCTTAACAACCAGGCAGAACACTCTAGCAACCACTTAACCACCCCAAACACCCTAGCAACTGGTTAACAACAACCCAGAACACTCTAGCAACCACTTAACCACCCCAAACTCCCTAGCAACTGGTTAAAAACAACACAGAACACTCTAGCAACCACTTAACCACTCCAAACTCCCTAGCAACTGGTTAACAACAACCCAGAACACTCTAGCAAGTGCTTAAAAACCAGCCAGCAGACTCAAGCAACCACTTAACCATAGATAACACCTTAGAAACTGCATAGCAACCATATGGAACACCCAAGCAACCACTTAACCACCCTGAAACCCCTAGCAACTGCTTAACAACCAGGCAGAACACTCTAGCAACCACTTAACCATCCCAAACTCCCTAGCAACTGGTTAACAACAACCCAGAACACTCTAGCAAGTGCTTAAAAACCAGCCAGAAGACTCAAGCAACCACTTAACCACAGATAACACCTTAGCAACTGCATAGCAACCATACAGAACACCCAAGCAACCACTTAACCACCCTGAAACCCCTAGCAACTGCTTAACAACCAGGCAGAACAATCTAGCAACCACTTAACCACCCCAAACACCCTAGCAACTGGTTAACAACAACCCAGAACACTCTAGCAACCACTTAACCACCCAGCCAGAACATTCTAGCAACCAATTAAACACCCTAAATACCCTAGAAACTGGTTAACAACCACCCAGAACACCCTAGCAACCGTTTAACAACCAGGCGGAACACTCTAGCACCCACTTAACCACCATGAACACTCTAGCAACTGCTTAATAAACACCCTGAATACTCTAGTAACCACTTTAACACCCTAGCAACCACCTAACCACCCAGGAAGAACAAAAAAACAAGAACTGGAAAATTTTTCTGACTGAACTTTTCAAGTGGAATATTTGTGAATTAAAGAATATTACATCTGTGATATTTCATTCCTCATGCTGTGTAGCCAAACCCTCAAGACATTTAATAAGCAAAAGGCTGAGGGAAACATGTGGTTTAACTCTAGCATCTCTCTGTCTTTGAGTTTCATTTGATTAAATGGACTCATGCAACTTATAGAAGCACCAGGGGGTTCCTGAACACAACCCAAGATCTCTGTCTGTTGAAAGATCACTGCTGTGGCCCCGGGGACAGGTCTCACAGTGAGGGGTGGCTCAGCGTTTGGGCCTCAGCACGACATCACTTCCCCCAGCCGTTTCTTCACCTGACTTTGAGAAATCAGAAGGTCGAACGAGCTCATCCGGTCCTGCCAGCAAACAATAAACCACAGCAATTTACTTTGGAACAAAATAACCCAGGGCTACATTAACCCAGGGTTAAATGCTCAGTACTATGTCAACGAACAACCATGCAAAGAATCCCCTGTTTTCCTTCTCTGAGCTCCATCAGCTTGTATTCGTCTCTGCTTTGGGCTCTTGTCTAACCTTTGACATCCTCTAAATAAGAGCAGAGTGAACTAGAGTAAATGGTTTCTGTGTTAATGCAGTGAGAAAGACCTTTAAAAGGAGTTTCTATTCATGAATGAAATACACTGTGCTTCACCTCCTACAGCGGCTCCGCTCTTTAAACACGAGAATGAGAAGCTGTTCCTTGCAGGAATTCTTTTGCTTTGCCCATAAAAGTTGGCGAAACACTAAAACGTTATCTGTCATCCTGCAGTATTGTGTTTCTAAGAGAGCGAAGCATCACTCCTGCTGTTCTGAGCTTCAATTCAACACATTGCAAGCAAAAAAAAAAAAAAAACTGAACTGAGGAGTTTAGAAAGCTATAGATCTGCTTAAGTGTCTCGTAGAGAGACAGGACGGCCAATTAATGCTCTGAAAACTCTGTCATGGTTTCAGGGATGGAAGATCTCAGCGTGGGATCACTGCACTTCCCGTGCCAGACAGTTCCTGGCAGTGACATGACTTTGAACCGGCATGCATTCAGGAGGAAGACTGAATAAAACACATCTGATCTCACCGATCTGAGCGATTCATCTCAGTTAAAAACAAAAGTTACTGTCATCCATTTCACTTTATTCACTTTGACAGGGTGACTCCCTAGTTCTCTTCCTTTATTTGATTGTGAATAAAAGCCAAAGAACAGGAAGGAAGGAATAAGAGAATGTGAGGTTTTCATTATAGCCTTGAAAATAAACTCAAGGCCTTTGACTTTGCAGCATTTTGAACTCTGAAATGCACTTACGGTGTTGCAACAGAGATCTTCATTTCAAAAGAAAGAGCTGGCAGACCTTTTTGTCTCTGGTTGAAAGTTGAGAAATCGAGTGAAACTCAAGGGAAATAAATATGACCGAAATATCTATTTAATGTCTCAATTGTATTGCCATGAGACTAAATGCATCCTGCTTCTCAGATGCTTCTCCTGGGTAAAAAGTCCCCAATCTCACATGCATCCTGTCAGAACAGATCTCAAAACAGTCTCAAACCGCTCAGATTTGCCAAGAAACCAAAGACAACGATCTCAATATTAAGTCAAACATTTCAAATAATCTGAACTGCTCTTCGACATAACTTGTATGCAGTATCTATCTAAACTCTTTATGTTTTAGGAGGAACATCGGCAACAGCATTGATACTTAATATGTAACTGGGAAGAACATAGAAGGAGGCATGTTTGAGCTAAACAGAACAATTACTAATTTAAATGACAAAAAGATACCAAAGAGACCATTTTTTTGCGTTTAAATACAAAAGATTGGCACAACTGTTCAGTGAAATTCACAATGTCATAATCCACAGTGAATACACAGTGATTTCTCAACTTTCATCAGGAAAATTTCTTTGGAAGCAAAGTTCACAAAGAAAGATTGTTTTGCTCAAATGTTATGTTAACTAGGCTCATTATACATGTGTTTTGTTCATGTTCATTTTGTTTTGCCTTTCCATCAAATCCTTTAAGATTCAGCTTTGCAACCTCCTGGAACCCAAAGACTTGTGGTTTCCTGCACACTGCCTGGCGGGTCATGGCAATAACGGCCCCCCTCTGACCCACTCGGCATCCCAGGGAGGATGCACAGTCCCGGGCAGGATTCAGTTTTGAAGGTCCTTGCACACTGAGTCCGAAATTCTCATCCAAAATTTCTGCACGTTAAAAAATACATACAATCTCACGTTGTGTCAATCACATTAACCAATTAAGCCTCCGAAACCTTTATCCGTCATAAAAAAATTCGGATCAGGTTGAATTTTCGTTGTTTTTGCATCCGTAGCAAGCATTTTGAGAGGTGTTTTGACAACTCAGAGCCATCAAATGATGAATACGGAAAAAAAAACGTAAATTTCGGACTCACTGTAAATGGACCTTGAGTCTGGTTCTCAGGCGGTTGTGTGATGGACTGTACTCAGGTTTTGAACCATTTCAAACACAGACCTCTAGAGAAGCAAACCAGTGCATAGTTTGCTGCTGGCAGCCCAGAGAAGTGCACCTTAGCAGGCTTGAATGTAGGAATTGATGGCCGGCTAAAGAACAAAGTGCGGGCTCGGGGGAGACTTCAACCCCCTCTGACCCACTCAGGCATCCCAGAGTTCAGGCAATCCACGATTCAGTGTCAGGAATTCCTTCACAGAAAATGTGTCAAGCGCAGGCTTGGCCTAAACATCCAGCCTCTCTGACCTACCCTGGCCAGTTGGAGCAGAGGCTGTCTGAGGGAACGGTTTATTCCGGCTGGATGATGGAATCTATGGGTGTATTTTGTTTACTCTTTTTGTCACTTTTGATCAATTTAATGGATCCTTGCTGAATAAAAGTATTTCTTTTCTTTTTTTTTTAAACTTACTGACTCCAAATTTCAGAACTAGTGAGCATTTAGAACAACATTTTTCAATATATAGGTAAATGACTTCACTCAACATACCTCAAACATGAATTTTGACTTTGTAGTTTTTTCAAACGTGCGGAAGAAATTTCCGCACGTTAAAAAAATAAATACGACCTCATGTTGTGTCAATCACGTTTACACACTGCCTCCGAAATCTGCGTCCTTCATAAAAAAATCCGGATCGGGTTTGATTTTCTGCTTTTTTGCATTTTGAGAGGTGTTTTGACAATTCAGAGCCATCGAAAAAACTAATACAAAAATTTTGCATACGAAAAGGCGGTTGTGTGATGGACTGTACTCAGGTTTTGAACCATTTCAGACACAGACCTTCAGAGAAGCAAACCAGTGCATAGTTTGCTGCTGGCAACCCAGAGAAGTGCACATAGCAGGCTTGACTGTAGAAATTGATGGTCGGATGAAAAACAAAGTATGGCCTCAGGGCAAACTTCAACACCCTCTGACCCCTCTCGGGCATTGCAGGGAGGGTGCACCGTCCTGGGCACGATTCAGTGTCAGACACCCTGGAGGAATTCCTTCCCAGGAAATATGTCAAGTGCAGGCTTGGCCTAAACATCCAGCCTCTCTGACCTACTGGCCAGCCCAGGGAGGGTGACTCAGTTCTGGGCGCATTCGCCCGCCACTCTGGAAAGTGGCGGTTGGAGCAGAGGCTGTCCGTTCGCCTCCTCTGGCTCGATTGCTGGAATCGATGGGTGTCACTTTTGGGTGTCACTTTAATTTAATGCATCCTTGCTGAAAAAAAGTTTTTATTTTTTTTATTTTTTTTAAACTTACTGACTCCAAACTTCAGAATTAGTGAGCATTTAGAACAACAGTTTTCAACGTATATGTAAATGACTTCACTCAACATACCTCAAATTTCCGTCTACAACACAGATTGCACACATTCATACCTCAAACTTGAATTTTGACTTTGTAGTTTGAAATGTAATTTGCTAAACAAGAACCACAAATATGGTATTTAGACAAATCGGACAACCACTGTAGACTAATAGCAACGTTCAATATTATACATTTACCTGTTCTGCATAATTCCTTTAATGAATTTAAAGGTACAGTCTGTAAGATTGACAGCTAGTGGTTGAAATAGGTACTGCAGTCCAAATTCAAAATATTGGAGAGTTGTTTCCCCCGCCGCTCCTCCTCAGACTCGACGCTCACACGGGTTGCCAGTCTGAGGACACGCAACAGGAACGAGCGCAATTGACAGTGAAAGTAGAGGAGACTTACTTGATGAGTTGATTTATTGACTCATGATGAGTGGATATCACATTTTAATATATGCTCCCATTCATAGAGACTTTAGATGGGTGCGGAGACATTTTTAGGTTGGGCAGAATCTGCAATCTCTGTTCGCTGGTTTCCATTGCTGCAATATGTTGTGTTTTTCGCCAACTGGCAACCTGTGGTGTCGAAATAATATTGGGTTAAGTTGCAACATGCGATATCCCACAGACCAATACAAAAACAGACATTCTGACACGAAACGCATATTTCAAACTAAAATAACTGGCTGTATGTGAACTCAGCATGTTTCCTAAATATCTGCAAACTTAACATATTATGGTATTTTTATGCTTTAATACAGTCAAAAACGTACATACAGCACCTTTAAGTGCCTAAACATCAAATATAAAGCATGCACAATTCATTCTTAGTCAATTTCCCTGTGTGTGTTTTATGGAGACGGATACACATTATAGAGTCATTGTGTGCTGGGCTGGAAGGTGGTAAAGCTTTTATGAAACAATGGCTTTTTGTTTTTGAATGATTTCCATCAATTCTGCCTCCACGTTGACCAGCACTATTCCCGCGAGGCAAAACAATCGTCTGAATGGAGCAGTGCGTGAGTGATGATAACCACAGACTGTTGTCCTCTGTGACGCAAAAGTCTGGCTCGCACTGATCGATCGGCGTGTACTCTTTTCCCCACTGTTGCTGCAATAGTCCCACCCTGCTCCTTACACACACACACACACACACACTTCCTAATTAAACCCAGGAGTGCGGTGCTCAGGCCGGTCAGCCTTTGTTCAACTTTCCCTCATCAAGAGCTCTTGCAGATATCAAGCAGAGCTGCGTCCATCGGCCTCAGACAGACGTATCCCACAATGCCCCAAAGAAGGAAAGACGTCAAGCCTCCCACACGGGAAACCGCAGAGCAATGTTTGATAGAAATCTGTACGAGAAAACATTATCCTCTGTGAGTAATTCATTCGCTCGTGACTGTTCGAGTGAAAGCAAACATAATAAAGCTATACTACCGTTCAAAGGTTTTCACCAAGGATGCATTAAACTAAAATCAAAAGTGACAGTAAAGGCATTTATAGTGTTAGAAAAGATTTATGTATCAAATAAATGCTTTTCTTTTCAACTTTATATTCATCTAAGGATCCTGGGGGGAAAAAATACATCACATTACATTTGTTTTCAACATTGATAATAATTAGAAATGTTTCTTGAGCATCAAATCAGCATATTAGAATGATTTCTGAAGGATCATGTCATTTTTAATGACTATTTACCACACTTGCACTGTTTATCATTCTCAGTGTGTAAATAAACTCTGTGATTAGTTTTGTTATTCATTTGTAAACACTGCCTGTTTTATTACTGTGTACTAATGCGCTGTATACTGTGTGTTTCAAGAAAGTTTTGTGACCAAAGTTTTGATGAAATCTCAAAGGAAGCGGCCCAATGTCGCTGTCAATCGGGTTGTGTTGTTTCTTGACGTGTGAGATCGGTTGACCTTTGAACAACCTCTTTAGACAATGATCTCAGAGCTGGGATTCAGGAAAGCACTATGACATCAGCACTAGTATCAATGAGTCTCAGGACACACACACACACACACACACACACACGGAAACACAAACACACACACTCACACTCACACACACACACACACACACACACACACGGAAACACAAACACACACACTCACACACACACACACACACACACACACATCTAATCTGCTCATATAAATTTTAATGGGGAAAAAAAGAACAATTCAAGCTTGTCATAGTTACTCACATTGCTGCAATGTGAATGTGTGTAGTTCACATTAACACTTTCTACCACAAGGGCCAATTTCTGAAGAAAAGGTAGTTCTAGGCAAGAAATATTATGACCCTTGAGGGAAAAATCCAGTCAACAGCAATTGTTGCAAAATGTTGATTACCACAACCACACACACAAAATCTCAACTCATGTTTTAACTAAGAAAAATCAAAATGGAAGTATTGTGTCGGCATCCACATGGTTTGAAATGTATCCTATTTTCTAAATGCATGTTATTGATCTCATTGTGAACGATTTATTCATGAAATGGCGGCTCGTCCGAATTTTCACCTAAAATTACACGATGTTAGTTTGAACTGCTACCGCTGATAATGCACCAAATACCTTAATAATGGAGAGCAGAGATACTGTATATTTTATTACCCAACAAATTTACCAAGCCACCGTTCCAACAGCAGCTACGAGTTAAAGATGAAGGAAGACCTGATGTTGGATATAGCAGTCAGCTTCACTAAACGGATGAATGTGCTCTTTTGACACAGACATTTAAAGGGACAAAACGATGGATTTTTGCTTCAAGCGATTTAGGTTTGTGAAATTATATTATAGATGAGTTTTTAACAACTTCTTGAAACTGTGGGAGCATCTCTAACAATAAGAGGAAGTGCATTGCATAACCTGGGTGAAGGAACAGAGAAAGCTCTCTCCCCCATAGATGTTAATCTACAGAGAGGCTGCTGAAGAGAATCAGTAGACCGAAGGGAAGATATAACAGATATAAGAAGGGGCTATTCATGCATAGCTTAGCTTTGTATGTTAATGTGAGAGTTTTAAAAGCAATACGTGACTGAACAGGAAGCCATATGCATCCCTAATATATGCACACCAAATGTTTATGTTCTTCCCAATGGATGCCACACTGTAACAGCAAAATATCCAGCAAACAACAACTTTAAATTTCGCTCTACACCTCACAAAAAGCTATCACTAATAATACAGCACATAGTCGTATTGACTACTTGAGTTATAAGCAGTATTTCTGAATAAATCATCTATTATATCCACTCACAATGCATCAGTGTTGGGACGCACTATTAAAACCAGATCAAAGGTCATTTTATTAGGCTTTTGTGCACCTATGAAATAACATGGGGTTTTTGTGCATGCTGGCACCGAGGCGTTTTTCCCAGGGTAACTGAAGTGAATTGTTGAGACGCTGAGTGCAGGAAGCATGAGGGTGTGTGTCGCACAGCAGCTGTGGAGGTCGGGAAGCGTTTAACGCTGATGTCATGAGAGGTACGGTCTTCACACCGCAAACTTTCCTTTTATCTCACCTCGGCCCTGCTGTGAGAAAAGCTCACAGTTCATCCGTCATCCTCCAGAGACGCATTAAAGCGCCGTGACACGATGGCTGTGGGTTTAGTCACAGGGACGCACATCTAACAGATCATTTTCTTGGTTAGTTGATTAGTTAATCTATTGAACATATTGAAGTTGATTTAAAAAAATTGAACAGCATTTTGAACGACCACATCACAATTTTGTCCCCAGGCCTGTGTCGCCCATTTTCATGATAAATACAACACTTAATATGCATGATGTTTTTCCAACTTTTTTACATTCTTGGGTATATCAGTAATGATTCTCTCTAATGTATATATATTTTTTCAATTATCCCTCAATTGATTGTCCACCCTGTTATTTTGACTACTTTCCCTTTAAATGAAAGTTGGAAACATTAAATGACACCATATTATAAAGCAGTTTTTTAAGAGTTAATCTCTTTTAAACTCCATGACTTCTCCGTTTGGGGTCTCAGAGACTTTTTTCATGGCAAGTGTTTTATTCTAATAGTAATGTGAAATTTCAAGATGTGAGCAGGTTACTGTTGGCCACTGCAGGAGTGTGTGTTTATGAGATCGCAGGGCGTTATTATTATCTGTGAAGTGTGAACATTCCTGCCTCCTCCTCCGCCGAGGGACGAGCATGAAAAGGGTTTTTCGTGGAGCTTTTTAAGAGAGGCCGAATCCGGGGCAAAGTGTGTGACCCACCGAGGGGAAACTAAAATACACAGATGACGCCTTTAGAAAACTGCAGATTTGTTTCACGCCAGATAAACCACTCATATAAATCTCAATTGTTTTTAGATTAAATGGAAATAGCTCTTTTTGCTCAAGTCTCCAGTTGTTCCCTAGTAAAAACCTCTAGTCTCCTCTAGAGATTCAGTAGAGATCTCAAAAACATCTATATAGCTTTATGGCTCTTGACTCTTATGGATGACAACTAGTAAATCATTTCTATTCATATTCTATTTTTTTATTGATTAGAGCATCTGAACAGCACAGATGGGTAATTTATGATATTCTGTGCATTTTGATCATCATAAAAAGTAGGAAATCAAACTCAGTTTTTAATACATTTTAAAAAATGTTTGTGTAGTTGTGATAGGGTGATGTAAAACACTTTAAAAAAAAGCAGAGTGGACAAATTGATAACAGGGTGGACAAATTAATAACAAGTGATGGACAAGTGGTATAAAGAATGGATGGATGGATGATTTCCTATCGCTCACAAACAACCAGTTACAATTTTACTTTATTTTGAACTGGATTTAGATGGGAAACAATATCTAAAACATCGCAAACAGACTTTAAATGCCCTACTTCTTCAACTTTAAACATAAATTACTTTTACAATCACTATGCTCACTCTCGGTGTCCACTCTGTTAGCTCTTCAGATATAACAGGGTGGACATTCTGACCTACAATCAGCCAATGAGCAAAAACAAGCTAACATACAAGGTTTATCAAATAAAGAATTGCATGGCCTTTAAAAACTGTAATTTTAAAAATATGATTTTTCTACTAACTTTTTTCATATTTCCCTTAACAGGGTGAACGTTCTAAGGTTGATCACATTTAATTTTAAAGATAAAATAGGTTAAAAAATCGAGGATCTCACTCACTTGTGCAAGTAACTAATTTAAAGGGAAAGAAGTCAAGATAACAGGGTGGACAATAAATTGAGGGACAAGCTAAAAAAAATTGATCATAACTGTTCAAATATATGTAATAATTGAAAACAAATATATATACATTAGAGAGAATCATTAATGATATACCCTAACCCAACAATGTAAAAAAGTTGGGACAAATCATGTAGAAGTGTGATTTATCATGAAAATGGGCGACACGTACAGACCTGGGGACAAAATTTTGATGTGGTCATTCAAAAAACTGTAAATTATTATTATTATTATTATTATTATCAATTTCAATATGCTTAGAGTTCAAATGGTGTTATTTATGACAAAAAAAAAGTTTAAATCTGATATTGTTCAACATTTTCCCATGAATGACCCAATCAGAAAACTATAACTTACCTTACCTCCAAACAAAGTCTTCTGTCTAAATGAAATGTTATTTGTGAACATATGGTTAGCCTATGTATTTCTTCTGTATGATGTGTAAAATGTGTGTTGTTCTTACACATGCGCGTTGAATGTAACGGCTCAGATCGGCCTGGGCTTCGGCCGCTCAGTCCTTGACTAGAGGAAATGTAGAGTCCAGGGAGGAGTCGGTTCCCACACCCAGAAGAAGGGCTTTCGGCTGGTCTAATACAAACACTGCAGCCCTCAGGAAGGAAAGGGTTCCCAGACACCCCACAGACTGACCCAACGCCAGCCGAGGCGCGATCGATGATCTGAGTCGAGGGACTCGCGCACGAACGCAGGTTTGCGTTGGCCTAACGTTACACGCACAAAGCGAGAAGAAATACGCTCGTTTACAGTTCCGTGGAGTTTTGTCAAGTCAGATATAGCTTATAATTAATATATAAAATAAAAATAAAAACAGGTTAAGCTTACCTGTCTCCCATTGTGTTTTATCCGAGGAACTGTAGGTTTTGGTTCGCGAGTCGTTCAGACCGATTTGGCTGATTCACTGAAATGAATAACTAGAATGACTGAACGATTCTTTTGCGATTCACGAAACGTTTCGTTCAGACCGCTTTGTGAACCGAGCCGACCGATTCATTAAAATTTATTTACTAGAGTCGGATCCCGTTACTTTTAGCGAAACGAGTAGTTCGGGCCACTGTGTGAACCATATCGATTCATTAAAATGAATTTACTAGAATGATCCCGTTACGATTCGCGAAAGGAGTCGTTTGGGTCATTTGCAAAGCGATCTGACCTAATCATTCAAATTAATCGACTAAAATAACTGGTTCTTTTGAGGGCAGTGAACGATAATTTGGCAAATCGCAAAAGAATCGTTCGTTCCTGTCGATTTTTTTTCAGCAGGGAAATCCCAAAGAGCAAAGAGCTCTGCATTCTTTCGCAAATCACAAAATAATTGATGAGACCGCTTTACTATCCAATTTGACCTCATTGAAAAGAATCGACTATGAAAGATTCTTTTCCGATATGCGAAACCATCTTTCAGATGGCTTAGCAAACCCATTTTACATGTTTAATAAAACCAAATGATTCATATGAATCAGAAATCACTATTAGTTTAATGCACCTGTGTAATATTTTTAGGTTTTCAGTCATATAGACAAGTAATGAAACTGTCTATCTGAATAAAGTTGTTTTCTCTGCAAAGTGTTGGCCTACAAAGTAAAAATAAAATTCAACAAAAACATTTATTCTTGTAGAAATATAATTTTTGGTGAATTGTCCCTGTAAGTACAGTATGAAGTAATTTCTGATTAAGACAAAACTGAGAGATTTGGATATGAGCTTATAGGCTTGCAATTGGTCTCATAAAACTAAAAAAAAAAACCTAAAAACTATTGCACTGGTGTTGCAAAACACTCAATCAAATATGCCCTGTTCATTCATAAACACACACTCATGTACTGGCAGGGGCGTGAAGTTCATTCTCCATATGCGTGTGAGTGTCTCTCTCTGTCATAATCAAATTAGTTTTGCTGTCCATGTCTAATGGACCTCAGCAGTTCAGGATAAATAGGCTCAGTCTCAGAGCAGTTCACACACACACACACACACACACACACACACACACACACGCAACATCTTCTGTCTTACAGCCATGCCTCACAGCGCAGGAAACACACTCATTTCAACATGAGATTCAATATGAGAGTTCACGCAGCATAAAGTTCATTTGGAAATCTCTGGCAGTTCACGTGTGTCTTTAAACTGAACAGAACTTTACAAGTAAATTAGTATGCGCTTGTGTTAATTCTTCCAACAAGGCTTCCAAATGTTCATTTTTATTAGTGTGAAATTGGATTAAACTATATAATTTCTGTCTGGCAAACCCTTCATATGATTATTCTTGGTTTATCGTTCCAATTACAGAATCATCCAGCGCAAACCTCAGCACTGCTTTCAAAGACATCGAGACAGTCCGTCTCTGAACTCCGCTGGTTGTTCAGGGAAATAAAATGCTGTGGTTCTCAAGACTCTTTGTCGATGTTCCCCACCCATTAAACTCTGGGGAGAAAAAAGCGTCAAGCTAGAGCTTTAACCGGCGCCACATGCATTGCATGTCAAATGTTGCAATGAATAGCACAATTTCAATTTTGCCCCCATTTGCAGCGAGTCTTTCTGAGCACAGCCAATGATTATTGTTTTTTGCATGGGAAATGTCATCATATTATACATATTTAATGCAAATGAATAATTGTAAACTAGAATGAAAATTGTTTTGGGGAATCACATATTTGGGGAATCACATTCCGATCTGATTTAACTGATTAATTGAAAAGAAAATAGACTAAAAATGAATGATTCTTTTGAGATTCACAAAGCAATCATTCAAACCACTTTGCAATCCGGTTTAACTGATTCACTGAAAAGAACTAACTAGAATGAACAATTATTTTGGTATTCACAAAACAATCATTCAGACTGCTTTGCAAACTGATTTAACTGATTCATTGAAAAGAATTGACTAAAATGAATGATTCTTTTGGGATTCACAAAGCAATCATTCAAAACTTTTTGCGATCGGATTTAACTGATTCATTGAAAATAACTGACTAAAATGAATGATTCTTTTGAGATTCACAAAGCCATAATTTCAAACAGCTTTGAGATCCGTTTTAACTGATTCATTGAAAATAATTGAGTGAAATTAATTATTCTTTTGGGATTCACAAAGCAACAATTCAAACCGCTTTGCAAACCGATTTAACCAATTCATTGCAAAGAATTGACTTGGATGAACTTGGCCTATTTAGTTGCGATTCACAAAACAATCATTCAGACCATTTGCGATCCAATTTGACGGATTCATTGAAAAGAACTGACTAGAATGAACTATTCTTTTGCGATTCGCAAATTGCTTTGCAAAACTATTCTACAATTAAAAAAATTTAAATTGCCAGAAAATCTTTAATGAGAACAATTCTGGGAATGGCAAGAGAGAGAAAATGTATTTGCATCTAGTGTAAACGCAACAGTGACACATGGATGCAGGAACAGGAATAAACTTTGTTTATGCACGTCAGTCAAACATGACGTCGGAATTCTGACGTTATCAAACATGATCCTGGAACCGGGAGGTAAAATGTTTGGCGTCTCTCTCTCTCTCTGGCACCACTTCTGTATTCACACACAGAGACAGGACAGACTCCACCCGCACCTCTCAATACACACACTGATAATGCAGAAAACATTTCATTCCTGCTTATATAAAAGTCTGACTGGCTGAAAAACAGCTTGCGCTTTTAAAAGTGCTGCACAGATGTTGTGGTGCCGCTTTATCTCCGAGTTTTTCACTTATCAGTTTCATAATGTCAGCAGAATGAATGATGCCAACAATCTGTTCCTCAAGCTGAGAGAGATCAGGGCTTCTCTAATTATTGCCATTTTATTTTTTAATCACTCACTATTAAATGTATTTTTCTTTTTTTAAACTGATTAAACCTTTATCACTAAGTATTAAAGTTCAGCATGTGTGTCATCCAGCTGTGTTTGAGTAATTCCTCTAATCATCTTACATTTAATAACTCTCTCTGTGCGGTTACTTTACTAAGCAGTTAAAAATGTCATGTGGATTTTGCATCCAAAAATCTGAATGTGTTCATTTCATAAATGCAGTTTTCACTGCAGCAACAAGAATAATATAAAATCATTATTCAGATTCAGATGAGTCAAAGTCCACGTGTTCTTCAAGAATGAGGCCTGTTTTCAGTCCTGAGCACTTCTGCCCTCTGCTGTTTAGAAGAGACACTGCACTGAATATTGCTGAACAGACCTGCTGTCACGGTGAAAGATCCGCTGTAGGAATGACTCGAGGGAATTATTCATGCCTTGCATACATACTTTATGGGTACATCCTGATAGAAAGTTGATCTGTAGATTCATGTTTCTCTCTTGCTTTCTGTCAGATCTGATTTCAGATTCGGTCTGCTAAAAGGTCTTGATTTGCTAATATGCACCATTTATGCTCCACTTGTTTTCCCCTGAGGTAATTACCAATGACTGACAGAATACTGAACTTTGAAATGATTCTCAAATAGGCCTACCTACGTATATATATATATATATATAGGTAGCCTATCATTGTTACTTTTTTGTTATAAATGAGCAAAATTTAAATTATGAGTATATTGTCAATCCTTCTTCCAAAACGTATTTTTGTCTTACATCGAAAAGTGTTTATATTTTAGACCTGACAGGATGGCTTTTGCGGGAAATTGCATACATGCATGTCGTGAATAGAGAGAAGTTGCTCCGCCTACTTTGCCACGTGTCTGGTGTGGAAGTGGCAGAGGTAAGTTGTGTGTGTGTGTGTGCAGGGCCGTTTCTAGGCATAGGCAAACTAGGCGGTCGCCTAGGGCGCCAACAGCTGGGGGGCGCCAGTGAGAGCCCCCGCCCCACCATGGTGAAGATGGTGAACTCTTGCAAGAGTTTTTATTTTTTTATATATATATATATATATATATATATATATATATATATATATATATATATATATATATATATATATATATATAATACATATTATTATTATTATTATTTAAAGGTCATATTATATTTTCATACTTTTGCTATTTAGAAGCATTATGATTACTTGCGATTATCTGAGTAAGTCTCATTGGTGGTGGCCGCTGCCGTTAGAGACATTTTAAAGTCGTGCATGCGCAATACAACGCCAGAGAGCCGTTGCCTTTCAACGTCGTCATCCGTGCTTACTGGAAGTAAATGTTTAAGTTTCATCATCATGAAAAGGTCAAAGCCATCAGGGGCTCAGTATCGTAAGAAGAAAAAAGAAGATGAGAAAAAGAAAGCAAAATATACAGGTATGTTACAAATTGTTCTACTACTAGCAAAGCATGACACTGTGACTGCATTATTTGCACCACGGGACGGATTTACGTCATGCTCATTTCAGCAGCGGAATATTATAGCAGGGGTTTTCCTGCATTGCAATTTATTTGGCAGCCGCAAAAAAAGCGTATTTTTGTCCCACCAAAAGCCAAGCCTTAAGTTATTTGATCGGTGAGTGAATCTCAGGGATGCAAACAGCGCGCTTTTCGGCGCCTCCCGCTTTTTTCACGTCAGTTTGGGTGACTTGGGTCTGAGTCTGATTATAATTTCACAAAGTCATCTGAAGCCATTCCATAGATTAATGTGAGGGACAGAATACTATTTACATCATTAAATTAAAGTTTACGGAAACCTCGTTTTCCCTCCTCCACGGCTGTCAATCATTCTCCATTCAGTATTCAAACAGCGCGCGCGCCTCCTCCGGTTACAGCAGGATGCACGGTAAAACTCTCTCCAATATGATATATTCACATTATAATGCTTGATCTGTAGATTAAAGGCTGTGAATTTGCATAAAATGACTTTATTTTGTGTATTTGTATTTTATGTTTGTTGCCGTTTTTAAACGACTCGCTGCGTGTGCCTGTTAGATCACACACATCACAAGGACTATGAATCGGCATCAAACGCACAATAACTGGAATTTAAAACTATGAAGAAACAAATGATCAATAAACTGTTGGACAGATATACTGTAGGATTTATGCGCTCGACATTTCTTCGCTTTGTGCCGTGCCGTGAACTTTTAGGCTAAATGCACAGCGCAGCACACTGTGACTCCATGTTGCTTTGAGCACATCATTCTGCACCCGTGATGCGCATACGCGCTCTGTTTTGAAGCGTTTCATATTATCATGGTTTTGCAAGAATCAACATCGGCTTGGCTTTTCAGAGATGGAGAACTGAGGGATTTTAAATGTTGTAAAAGCGACACGCAGATGGTGTTTTTTAGTTTCTAATTTCAATAAGTTCGTATTATAGATTGAGTGTTTTTAGTGTTTGTTCATTTATTTATTTTGTGTGCATTTTGGAGCCTTTAGTTGCATTTTAGTTTAGGCTCAGTTTTTCCATTTCTGTCTTATTGAATTTTTTATATTTTTCATTTAGGATAACATTGACTTGTCTCAGTGTTGTGTGTCTCTGTCTCACATAATGTGATGGATTATAGTGAACGCTGCTAAAACAGATGGTTCAATCCCTCCTCACAATCAAGATTAGGATTACACAGGAGCCCTGCGCCGTACACACACACACACACACACACACACACACACATCAGTGTGTCTTAAAGAAATGAAACACAAAGAACAATAGAGACAAATACAATGACTTCATTCTAGATTTCAAACTGCAGTAATGTATGGAGTCACCACCAGTCAGTGATAGAAAAACAATGACATTCATTCATGAATCTATGCATGCACTCTTAAAGGGATCCTCCACCGTTTTTTCATATTAAACTATGTTATTCCCTTAACTAAGACGAGTTGATACATACCTCTCTCGTCTCAGTGCGTGCACTCAATCGCTCTGTCTTGCGGTGAAACTTTGTTAGCACTTAGCTTAGCCCAGTTAATTCAATATGGGCCAAGCAGAGAAGCTACCAAACACCTCCACGTTTTCCCTATTTAAATACAGTTACTCGCGTAGTGTAACTCGACCTAGGACGGTGACACAAAACAAAACGTTGAGTTACACTACGCGAGTAACTGTATTTAAATAGGGAAAACGTGGAGGTGCTTGGTAGCTTCTCTGCTTGGCCCATATTGAATGAACTGGGCTAAGCTAAGTGCTAACAAAGTTTCACCGCAAGACAGAGCGATTGAGTGCACGCACTGAGACGAGAGAGGTATGTATCAACTCGTCTTAGTTAAGGGAATAACATAGTTTAATATGAAAAAACGGTGGAGTATCCCTTTAAAAATAAAGGATCCAATAGGGGTTTTCGTAGTGATGTCAGGAACCATTTTTGGCTTCTTATGAGTTTTAGTTTTTAAAGTTTTTAAGTTTTTAACCGTTATATCATCTCTGTGTGAACTACAAAAACACAAATTTGTGAATATGGTGAAGTCATGTGCATGAGTATTACGTATTACAAAAAGGACATCGCCATCTACTGGCCTGGCAAGAAATAATACAGCGTTTTCCGTTTTCGCAGATCCGTGTGAACGTGGATCGTTTTGACAACGTTATCATCTGTACGCGAAAAACGCAAAGGAATTTATTTTTGTTTTGTCTTGTGTAAATGAGCCCTTAGTGCACATATGAAGTCAGTTCTCTTCAAGCTCACACACAGGAACCAAAGGTGTTCAACATTAACTAATTAATTAACATGAACACGTTTGACAAACATTTTTTTACTTAATTTTTTTTTGCACTATATCTATTGTTTTAGCATTTCCTGACAAACTTATCAGATATTTTTCCTGAACATTTCGCTTTAATATTTTATCTAATCAATGCAATGACATTCAGACATTTTAAATGTGACTTACATCCATTCAAAACTTTGGGGTCAGTAAGTTTTTTTGAAAGAAATGAACACTTATATTCAGCAAGGATGCATTAAATGGGTGAAAAGCGACAGTAAATACATTTATAATGTTGCAAAAGATTCCCACACAAATCTGAATCAGCACAACTGTTTTCAACTCTGATAATAAGACATGTTTCTTGAGCATCAAATCATCATATTAGAATGATTTCTGAAGGATCATGTGACACTGAAGACTGGAGTAATGATGATGAAAATTCAATAGTTATAGTCAAATAGTAATAATATTTCACAATATTACTGTTTTTACTCTATTTTGATCAAATAAATGCAGACTTGGTGAGCAGAAGAGACATCTTACTGACTTGTACACAATGTTTTATTTTGCCCTTGGAAACTCATCTGCAAATGCTCTGGCAGTACAAATGTGTTTGTGGTGCCAACAAAATGCATTAAAACTGAGTGATTGACAGACAGAGGATATAAGCCGTAAATGCTCCGGCGATACAGATGTACAATTATTAGTCATGCCAATAAAGCACATTAGACTGAAACTGAGAGACAGACAGTGTGTGTGTGTGAGTGTGAGAGAGAGAGAGAGAGAGAGAGAGAGAGAGTGTGTGTGTGTGTGTGTGTGTGTGTGTGTGTGTGTGTGTGTGTTTAGGGTTAGAGGATAGATATACACTTTTTACAGTATAAAATCATTGTCTATGGAAAGTCCCCATAAAACATGAATACACAACATGTGTGTGTGTGTGAGTGTGTGTGTGTGAGAGTGCGAGAGAGATAGACAGGCAGAATGAGAGAGGGATTTGTGTGAACTAATCCCTCTCAGGTCTCTATGTCCTGAGACAGCGCTCAGGGTCCGACTCAGTCCTTCAGGTTCTCAGTCCTCCACCACCGTCACCATGAGGTTCATCGCAGACGATGTGGAGATCGACCCGGTCACCCTCAACCTCATCATACTGATCGCCAGCTATGTCATCCTCCTCCTCGTCTTCCTCATCTCCTGCATCCTCTACGACTGCCAGGGCAAAGACCCCACCAAGGAGTACGCGCCCGACCCCGTGCCCAACGCCAACGCCGCTCCCATCCGGCTGATGGTCATGCAGAGCTCGCCCGCCAACGCCCGGTGGGACCAGAACAAGATGGTGACCACCTACGAACCGCCGGCCACTGAGAAAAAGAGTACTTTGGTCTGAGACGGACTGATAACAGCTCAATTTATAACAGCACATTATCTTTTTTTATCTACTGTACATAACTATGCAAGGACTGTATCTCTCGTTTGATGTTTTGTGTAAAGCGTCTTTTTTTAAACAATTCAGAACTTCTGTGCCGAGATTGAATAATGTCCAGATTGGATTATCTGAAGAAACGGTGAGTAAAAAAACAAAAACACAAATGGCACTTTAATGGCTTAGTTGTTTCTTAGAATTATAATGGAGAACGAATGGTGATTTGTTGTGGTTCTCTGGGAAAAAAAGGTCTAAAAATAATGGTTCCAAAAGCGGTTTTCCATTGAAGAAACATTTTTGGTTCCCCAAAGAACCTTTCAGTGATCAGTTCTTAAAATAGCTTTTTTTCTTAGTATGAAGAACATTTTAATAATTGAAATAACATTTTTCCACTATAAAGAACCTTTTGTGGAATGGAAAGATTCTATGGATGTTAAAGGTTCTTCATGGAACCATTGATTCCAATAAAGAACCTTTATTTTGGTAAACAAAAAACATGGTAGCAACATTTTAGGTTTTACGGGGCTGAACTTAAATTTACTATAAAAAAAAAAAAAACCTGTAAGCGTTATTTCTTATTACTCTGTTTTGTTTTGTTTAAATTATTGATATATAGGTACTGTAATTATGCAGGCAGTTAAAAAAAAAACTATTAATAAACTGTTAATCTATTAATAAATAGCTTTTCCACAAGCTGCAAAATTAAAATACAGATTGCACACAGTGTCATGCACACAAATACCAAACACCATCATGGTAACACACTTAACACTGGAATAATGCAGTAAACATTAATTAAACAATACAGTAAGTGACACAAAACCCAAATGTACATACTTTATAACAAAACTATCAAGAAACATTATTGTTTAAACATAATCATGCGTAAAGTCTCACACAGGCAATTGTAGGAATATCAGATTAGAGTTTTTTACTGTAAATCTTTCAAAGTCTGAACATTTAACAGTATTTTACTGTAAAATTGTTTAAACTGTCCTTGTAGATCTATTGCCGTTTTTTTTAACTTAATATTAACTAATTAGCAAGATTTTTTACCATAATTTTTACTGTAAAAATGCTACAGTAAAAATCTTTTAATTGGTTAACAGTAAGTTATTTTATTATATACAGGGGAAACATAGATCTAATCTTATATGTCATTTAATTTTACAGTAAAATACTATTAAATGTACCTTTTTGGAAGTAAAAATTAACAAATCATCTTATAATTTACTGTGAAAAGCATCTGTCATTACCAGAATTCCCTGTGTGACACTTCACATATGTTATTGATGAAGTTTCTTATTATAATGTTTTGTTATCAATTAGGGTGTTACAACTTAAATTAATGTTTAGCATTATTTTAGTGTCATGTGTGTTACCATGATGTTTTATTTTATTTTAATTTTTTTATTTGTTTTCATGACAAATGTCACTTTAATGGCTCAGTTGTTTCTCCTGGACAGAATTAAAATGGAGAACAAATGGTGATTTGTTGTGGTTCTCTGGAAAAAAAGGTCTAACAATCTAAAAAATAATGTATCCAAAAGGGGATTTTCCATTGAAGAAACATTTTTGGTTCCCCAAATAACCTTTCAGTGATCAGTTCTTAAAATAACTTTTTTTCTTAGTATGAAGAACATTTTAATAATTTAAAGAACCTTTTTTCCACTATAAAGAACCTTTTGTGGAACTGAAAGATTATATGGATGTTAAAAACCATCAATGACAATAATCGTGAGTATTGAGAGTGGAAGAGAGCGCTGTTCATTCACTCCCCCACCGGTACTGAGAATCAAACTTTCGGGTTATTAATCTGACTCTCTAACCATTAGGCCACAATTTTTTTTACAGTGTATTGACTGCTCTTGTAGAAACATCTGAGACGTGTAGAGCTGATACTTAAATGTGACATAACTGGCAACGGCATTAATTCTCCAGAGCTGTAGAAGAGCAACTCCTGAGCAACACAGATTTTCCTTGGAGTCTTTTTCTGGACCCTGTTTGATCCATGAATCAGGCAAATGGAGCTCAGGAGCTTCCGGGGAGTTTCCACGGTGCCGTGATTGGTTTAAAAACAATTGTCTATGACAACATACTGCATCTATTCTGAGTTGACGGGTTACACGCATTAATCTCATTGGCTTGTGAATTATATTACCCATAAGCTGAAGTTGTTTAGAGGATAAACTGATTTTACATAAAATGCATCAATGTTTTTGTTTGTGAGGGTTTGAATCGCTTGCATAGAGCTGTTTTGAGCCCATTAGCCGCTAAGCTCTACGTCATGCTACTTCTTACTTAGGCTATTTTTACACTTCAGTTTCTCAGAGCGAGAACAGTATATTTTTGTGCATACTATGGCTACCATTAAGACTATAGACAGACAGAAACTTGTGAACTGCAGTGGCCAGAAAGCCATTTAAAGTTCCTGCACTGAATTTGTTCAGTTTGCACATTTGTATTGTACACTCATTACTGTCTTCCAACGAATAATGCATAATTTATACAAATAAAGCATCATAAAAAGGATTGACAGCTCACTGCGGTGGTGATTAGATATGATAATTTGACACAATAATATCTGTGGAAGAAGTTTATCGTTGTCAGACCATCGTTTCAAAGGTTGAGTGACTCGTAGCACAGAGTAAATGTTTAACGTAAAGATAACAGAAGATAGTGCTGTGTCACAGTAAAATGCGTATGAAGAGCACTTATTCAAAAGTAGACACATGTACTTTTGGTTTCAGTTCCATCATTAAAACAAACTCTGACTTTCTTAGCATTAGCATTAGATTTTTGCTTGATGTTGTTGTTTAAAGTCCCCCTGCATGTAGTCAATAATTTTATCCCTTAAAGCTCATCGTTAATAACCAAAATTACAAAAAAAATTCTTCATGCCTTGAAATAGCTTGAATGTAACTCCACACCCTTGCCTCATTTAGTATACGCGGTTCTATGAATATGCAAATGAGCCCCACCTCCACTCACTCACAGCAGCTCAGAGATCCACTGGTTGACGATCACACGTTGATCTGATTGGTTACAAGGTAGTTTGTGACGTCAGAAACACCAGCGATTACAAACCGTGTTTTTGAGACTGTCTTTGATTCACTGTTGAGTTTTAGGGAGAAAACTATTAAAGCATATTAAAAACAACGCATAGACATATAAACAACATTAAAAGCTGGATTTTAACCACAGGGGGACTTAAATGCAAAAGAAAAACATAACTGGCGTCTTGACAAGGATAAATGCATCTGGGATAGACAGAGAGGATTGTGGGAGCTCAGCGATGTGTTCGGTCTGGCAGCGCGTTTGTACTGGGATATTATTTCAGCTTTCTCCTCTCAGGTGGCCCATTTTGTTATGTCACTGTGGTTCCTACTCTTACAGTCTATGAAAGAGTAATGAGAGGTCTTTTCCTAAAGGCAACACGCTCTGCACAAGAACTATCTGGGTGTAATTTCATAGAGTCCCTCCGGACCTTTAGAGACAAGGTGAAGAATGTTATTCGTTTAGTGACCTGGATCTATTTATCTAGAATAGATATTTCTTTTAGAAGATCTGACAGCATATATATATATATATATATATATATATATATATATATATATATATATATTGTCTTTATATATAAAGACAATTAAAAAAAACAAGTAAAGCATAGTATTTACAATTCAAAGAAAAAAAACATAAGTAAAGCTGAGGTGAACTACAGTATGAACACCTCATATATATATATATATGAGGTGTTCATAGTTCACCTCAGCTTTACTTATGTTTTTTTTCTTTGAATTGTAAATACTATGGTACAGGCTGCAGTAAATATGGTGATCATACAATTGTCACTTAACGGTGGTTGTAATGAGCGGACAACGATAAAGAATCAAACAAATACTCTTTTTTAGATCAACAATGAAAATCAGGAGATAAATGTAGAAAACACAACTACTAAAAAGACGAGATCGGACAAAGAACTTGAAAACACAGGCTATAACCAGACTAAGTGGCTGTTTACACAACACCGTTTTCAACTAAAAACGTAAAACTTTGTATGCGTTTTGGCCTTTTGTTTACACGACAACGGCGTTTTGGGTGCCTGAAAACGCAAACTTTTGAAAACAGTTTTCAAAGTGCACTTTTTAAAAAAACTTTTAGCATATTACGTGTTCAGTTTATAGTGTTTCCTCGCCATCTAATGGCCTGGCAGCAGAATACAGCGTTTTTAGTCGTTTTCGCGGATCCGTGTAAATGGGGATCGTTTTGACAATGGTGTCGTCATACGCGGAAAAGGAAAAACTTCTCCATTTTTAAGCATATTGTTGTCGTGTAAACGTACCTAGGATCTAATGATTTAATTAATTAAAAAACAGGCCAACAAATTATGTTAATCCAGGAACACGTCCTACTTGGCTAATCCACATTGTGTGTACAACCGTGGTACTGACATTTCTCTTTTTCTAAGGATCTAGACGACCTTAAATCCTTCTGGACCAACGTCAGACCAAGCCAAGCCACCAAAAGATCCTTTAGGCATTACAGGTCACTTGTGATTGTGAAAGGAGAAACAAAACCACTAATCAACTAATCGGTGCCAAACACTAATCAAATTAACTTGAATGTTGGTCTGTAGATAAACTGAAAAGGTGAGGTGTGATAAATCTAGCTGACCTTAATATCGATTGGCGGTTTCTGGCAGATGAAAACATCCAAAACTTGTCATCAACCTCAAATGGATATCTAATATCCACTATAAGATATATGATAAAAGTAAATGACATAATTCAGAAACGTGTTTTCTTGTGTGTTCCAATCAGTATTCCGATGTAGAGTTCCGAGTTCCATAGTGAACATTTGAAATTGATGTTCTATCACTGATGCATTTTTTTTAAGTGTGGTTTAGAATGTTTTTTTTTAAACATTCCATTTGCAGATCCAAATAGAGTTGTCTGTTGAGCACCACATCACAATGTACGGCATACATTAATGTTAACAGATAGGATCAGAAGATTTGATTGTAGAGAAATACGTCATGAAAGATTATAAGGAGGAAGGGAAGGATCAGCCTTCCTGTTAGTGTCTTAGTGTAAATCCCCCGGTTAATTTAGCCGTCTCTACTTCCTCTACCAGCTGAACTCTGTTTCTATAGCATTAAGAGCCGGTGCAAAGGCTTCAAATGATTGCAATTTCCATGAACGCATCTGGTTATAAAGGCCTCTGTCACTGTTTCTTTGTATGTGTTACAGAAGAAGTTCATCTGAAGAAGTAGGGATTTATCTTCAGAGATTAAAGGGGTAGTTCACCCAAAAATGAAAATTCTGTCAGTAATTACTCTCCCTCATGTTGTTCCAACCCTGTAAGACTTTCGTTCATCTTGGAACACAAATTAAGAGAGCTGTCTCACTCCTACATAGGCTGCTGGGTAATCGATATCTGCCGGCCCAGAAAAGTTAGTAAAGACATAGTGGAAGAAATAGTCCAAGTGATTACAGTGGCTGAACCCTAAGTTTATCAAGCGATGGGAATACTTTTTATGCGCAAAACCCCCCCAAAATAATGACTTTATTCAACTATTCATTTTGTGTGGGCCTCTGAGTAAGTTCACGTAGTGTAACAGCGCAGCGCTTCTGGGTTGTACGCCAGAACGTAGGCTCACTATTGGCCAACATCACACACATGACCAGCGTCGGCCAATAGTGAGCCTACGTTCTGGCGTACAACCCAGAACGGGTTTACACTACGTCAACAGCTTAGGAGAATGACATGGAAGTCAAAGTCAAAAAAGTATTCTCGTCGCTTGATAAACTTCAGGTTGAGCCACTGTAGTCTCTTGGACTATTGTAATGATGTCTTTACTAACTTTTCTGGGATGGCAGATATCAATTACCTAGCAGCATATGAAGGAGTGAGCCAGCTCTCAGATTTCATAAAAAATATCTTAATTTGTGTTATGAAGATGAACGAAAGACTTACAGGGTTGGAACAACATGAGGGTGAGTAATTACTGACAGAATTTTCATTTTTGTGTGAACTAACCTATTAAAGCACACATTGTCCAAATGCATTCTCTCACATTTACTAGTGGTTAAGTTGGTGCAGTTTTAAACTTCTTACACTGCAAATAAAAATCACAGGTCCTTCGGGTGCTGTTTAATACATCAAATTTAACAGCCTGTACTATGCAGTGAGGCTGCTTAATGATGCCCTTTCCCCCTCTCCTCCCCCCTCCCATGGACAGTAAACCATACCCTTTTCTGTAATAACTGTGAATTGGACTTTGCATTGTTGCATTAACTACATCTATATCCAACTCTGACCATACTCTCTGTTTTGAATGCCTATTAAGTTGTTTTGTTAAGCCTCTTGCTGCTACTAAGAGTGAATGTCACTGGTTCTGTGTCTTAACAACCATATACTTTGATGTGCATGTTTACACAGGGGGTATTTATTATTATCATCATTATTATTATTATTATTATTTGAAGGGGATCTGCACTGGTGTTAGTGCACTTTAATATATACCATGTACTGTTGTTGTATGCTCCAACATAATTTCGTTGCTGTTCCCTGTGAATGACAATGACAATAAACGTGAACTTGAACTTGAACTTGAAATTAATATCAAAATGTCGTCTAATACCATGACTGTTCCACTTTTTTTGTAACATGCTGAAATACAGGCAGGTTTTAGTCTCGCTATCATCCCATTATGAGCTCTGTGCATAATCTGATGACCTGACAAACATTTAGAGTCTGAGACGATGAGACCTGCAGTCAGACGGATAAATCCTGTCTGTATCCAGTCAAAAATACAGTCAAAACAGTAATATGTGCTACAATTTAAAATAGCTGTTTTCTATCTGAATATATTTTAAACTGTAGCTCATTCCTGAGATCAAAGCTGAATATTCAGCATCACTACTCAAGTCTTCAGTGTCACATGATCAAGAGTTTTTGATTAAATAAATGCAGCCTTGTTAAGCATGAAGTATGATTAGATGTTTTTTTCCTGGAAAACACGAATAGCATGACCCTGACTTCTTCTTAATTCAGTTAACAGCCTTACATAAATGTTCAGTGACATCTAATGCCGTTGCTGCTGGTTTATGTAATGTTGCTTCTGGTCACAGAATCTCTTAGCCACGGCTGCTCTTCACCCAAACACAGTTTCACATTGATATTGTGCAAGTTCGCCTTCAGCATTAGTTGCGACATGGGTATGCATTTTATGCTTCTGTGTTCATGAACAAAATGAATTGGTTCACCCCCAAGGGGAAATTCAGCTACAAAACAGGAGCACAAGTGCATAAGTGCACAATTGCACAACTTCACTCTTAAAAATAAAGGTTACCAAAGGGGGTTTTCACAGAAATAGAATAGAAGAACCATCAGCGAACAGTCCTAAAAAATAACCTTTTAACCTTTTTTTTTTTTTTTTTCACTATAAAGAACCTTTTGTGCATTGAAACGTTTTCATGGATGTTAAAAGTTCTTCAAGGAAACAGAGACGCCGATATATATCCTTTATTTTAATACAAACACACAATGCAATCAAACTGAGAGAAAAACATGGAATGGCACTTTGATCATGTGTTTTTAATGAAATATCATTAATAAAATATCAGGCTTACGCTTTAAATAAGGAAGTTGCTACCATGGTTTTCAAGTATGTGGTAACACCACTCACTTAAGAAGTATAACTGAACTGAAGTGGGCCTTTTGTAGCCTGGTAATACCAAACTTGTCTGAAGGGGCGCTTGTCTGAAGTTTAAAATCATTGGTTACCCGTAAGCCAATCACATAACGTTTGGTTATGGCGTGTGTTATGCGCATGCTCAGCTGCATCTAACTTCCACTGTAAACACATGTATGATGCGAAAACAAAACCATTGAGCGAAATACCGGAGTGAACATGGCTGTGAACGACTTTTGCAGATTATGTGAAGTAAATCTACGCATCCACGGTACAATCAGCGTCTACGTCACGGCTCTCAGCCCGCCCTCTGTTCGTTGATTGGCCGGCTGTTTTCAGGCCGGAGGAAAACGGAAAGCTATGACGCTGTCTCAGACTGAGTACAGAAGCTAAATGAAATTGAGCGGAAGTACGAAGTCTGACGTAGTCAGGCTAGGCCTTTTGTCTACTAAAATGGTAATTTGATTACACATAGTGATTACATGCATACCATGGTATTTAGTCTACTTATTTATACTACTCAGTATTTTAAAGTCCTCCTGTGATGAAAATCAAGCTTTTAATGTTGTAAATGTCTATGTGGTGTTTTTAATATGCAAATTCATAAGTCGACACCATTGCTGAGTATTTTCTCCTTAAAACTGCAGTGAATCAAAGACAGTCTCAACAACACGGTTTGAAATCGTTGGTGTTTCTGACGTCACAAACTACCTTGTAACCAATCAGATCAATCAGATCAACGTGTGATCGTCAACGAGTGGATCTCTGAGCTGCTGTGAGTGAGTGGAGGCGGGGCTCATTTGCATATTCATAGAACCGCGTATAGCCTACTAAATGAGGCACGGGTGTAGAGTTACATTCAAGCTATTTTAAGGCATGATTTTTTTCAAGGAAAAAACTTTTAAATAGGCTATGTCATTTTGGTGATCAAAAATGAGTTTTAAGGGATACAATTATTGACTAGCCTACGAGGACTTTAAAGAAGGGGCTTGCATGTCCATAAACATGGTAGAGCACGTTTTATTGCACAATTGTAATTCAGCACAAAAAGTGATAATATACAGAACAATGAATAAGAACATGTAGCCATACAAAGAAAAAGAAAAGAAAAAAATGGTAGATGACATTTGTCACAGAAATAAGGAAAACATGTTTTTGCTGCTCACCACATTATGTTTAAATTACAGTTGCACTTAATAATTAGCGTTTTAAATTTCAACTGAATGACAAAAGAGAATCGTCATGTTTCTATTCAATGTCACTTTTGAACACAGGTCATCATGATTCAAACAGGTATGGCAACTCTCGCTCGCCACCATACGCCCCGCCCTCCTTTGTTGCGTCAAACAAAGCACTGTCATTCTCGCCGATGATTGGTCGAACTCATCAACCGCCTCACTCCAACCGCGGTCCCATTGGCTGAAGTCCCCGTCAATCATGTCTGCCGAAACCAAAAAAAATTGTTAAAATGTACAACTCTGTCTCCGGGCTTTTGGTAGTCACAGAAAGAGGGAGAAAGGCAGAGAAAGAGAGAGAGAGGGACCCGACACAAGATGGAATGATGTGACAGACGGTCTCTTATGGATGATTTAGGGTGTGTTTGAGCCGTTATGGTGGCACGGACGCGTTTTGTTTCGGTCTGGGATTGATTGTTTTGTGAATGGGGATTTTGCCGCAGGCCTTGGACATCTGATTCATTTTCATAACCCGATTCATTGACTGATCTCAGCTCTGTTTTTGATTTGTGTATTCGCGAGATGAAGAGGGTGAATAGTCTCCAGAGGTGAGTATGGAGGCTAGCCAGACAGCTAACGGGTCCTATTACAATTACAACGCATTGTCTGATCTGTCTGTTATGGTTATTGCTAATTAATTGTGTCTGTTTGTTCAAAAATCTGAATATGTCGTGCATCCTCATGCATTTGTGCTGTATTGAGATCAGACATACAGGCTCATCCTGACATGATGCTTTTATTGATGTATTCAGATCATGCATAGATGGTAGAGCATGTGCTTTTTTTGATTCTATACCATGCATTCCCTATTCAGAGATCAGACTTTATTTATTTAATGCAGAGATCAGATCATGCACATTTCCAGCTCATCTTGTGGTCTGATCATGCATGCATTACAGTTTTTGTTGACTATAGTCTCTAATCAGAGATCAGACCAAGTCAAGTCACTTGTATTTTTCTATAGTGCTTCATACACTACAGATTATTTTCAAGCAGCTTCACAGAGATGATCAGATTGTGTCATTTCTGTTCATGCTTTTGTTTCATTGCATGTTCTGATCTCTTTTAAATAGATTTGTTATTCTCTTGTAGATGCATCATGTTTATGGACATGCATTGAACTAAAAGCCTGTCCTGTGACTGATCCTGCCAGGAAAGAGGTTTATTGACTTCGCTCCCTCCGTTCAGAGATCAGATTTTGCACAGATATCAGTGCATCATGTCTATTTATTGACTCAATACTGACTCCTTGACTCACTTGTGCTGGTGGGTTTATCTCAGTTCATGGTGTGATATCCCCTCTCCAAACATCAGCAGTGTCAGGATTCATCCGCATGGGTGTAGGGATGGAGGGGAATGCAGTATGGATACGGATATCTGTGTGTGTGTGTGTGTGTGTGTGTGTGTGTGTGTGTGTGTGAGCACGCACCACTGCATCAGACGCCACCATGTTTGACATCATTGCTGCATCCGTTGAGGAGTTTAGCATTTAAACACACAGGCCTGACAAAAACAACACATCTCTATAAGTCACTCTGCAGGTTATGAGTTTGCTTTACACATCATCGGTAGAGAACGATCTGGCAGAAAGAGTCACAGGCTGGTGTCTGCATTATTTCTATATTTCTTAGACAGATACAGAAGTATAAAAGAGTTTTTCTTCCCTCTTTACAAGCATTTCATTATTTAAGCTTAATTTGTTATCTTAAACTTTTTATTTAAAGAAATCTTATTCTTTTTTTTCTTTTTTTTGACAAAAAGTTTAACATCCTTGGTCACTCACTGAAAAAAAAAATCCCATTCTTCCATTTGTGTCCATCCAGATTTTTTTTTTATACTGGTGTGTCCTATCCAGTGCTATTTTAGTATAATTAATATAGTATTTATTTATTTTTTTCCTCCTGAATTATTATTATTATTATTATTATTATTATTATTTGTATATTTTCCATTTTCAGGTAAAATTTAGTTAGTAATTTTGTTGTGTATTTTGACAGTTTGTATTTGTTTTTGTTTTTTTTAAATATGTCTATTTTAATTTTTTTTTTTTTTTTTTTTTTCAGTTTTAGTAATTTTAGTACTTTGACTTTGTTTTAGTTTAAGATAATAACACCGGTCCAAACGTATAGATGGAAGCAGTCTGTTATACATCTTTATTGCCATCATATTCAAATCACTTAGCTATTTTTTTGTTGTTAAAGTATAACAAAGTTTTTTATATATTTTATTTGGTTAACATTCATTTTATTTAAATGAACATAAGTTATGAGTTATAGTTCCCGATAATAACACCGGTCCAAACTTACATCAGAAGTAAGCAGTGTGTTTTTTCCGCTCCATTCATTGTGTAAAATAAAGGCAACGGTTTGTTGTGTTTCAGGTTTATGAACACCCGGGCGGCTGCAAACTGCCGTTACCAGCCCACATGTTACGAGCACGCGGCCAACTGCTACACCCATGCGGTAACCGACATTCATTCTTTAACTAACACAAGTAAATAAATTCACCCATGCGTTCATTTTGAATAATGAAGATGTCATTCAGGGCTCCAGACTAACACTTAAGAGCAGGAGTGCCGGTGCCACTAACAGTGTGTTCACACTCGACAGGTTTGGTTGGATTAAAACAAACTCTGGTTGGATTAAAACAAACTCTGGTTTGATTGCTCTGTTAGTGCGGTTCATTTGAATAAGTGTGACATCTGAACTCTGGTGCCACCAAACAAGCGGACCGAGACGCTGAAAAGAGGGGTCTCAGTCCATTTCCAAACAAACTCTGGTGAAATATGAACACAACACGTACCAAAGTCATGTAAACGAACCAAGAACAGGACATGATGTCACAAAGATGTGACCCTAAACAGGACAGAAATCTCAAGCATACCTATTTTTTCTCATAGTCGTGATGTTGCCCATCACGGTTCAGGACAGGACCAGAACCGCGTCTCCTCGCAGCAGATCTTGGTTTGTGTGACGGAGGGATTCCTGACGCTGTTTTGACTCATTCACACATTTATAAGCTCTTCACGAGTTCTCAGCTGGTCAAAATACCATCATATGAAGCTACGCACAAACAACGAGTGCATTTATCCCAGAACACAGCATTGCTTTAGATGTTTGGTAAGTTCTGTCGTGAAATAGACGTAATAAAAGCCTACCAGTCAGGTTGTGAACATATCCCTATGCTTTTAGGTTCGGTGTTAAAAATGCTAATGTGAACGCTAAGCGGACCACGACTAATTTATTTTTTTTGGTCCGAACCAAGCAAACTAAACTACAAGTGTGAACACACCCTAAGTTCAGATGGTGGCACCAGCACTTGATTTGGTGGGGTGCGGGGATTTTTAATCATAAAGGTAATTCAATCATAAAACTACTATTGTTTTGCATAAAAAAATGCAGTAACTAATAATATTACATTTAATTCTTGGAAATGCACATTTGACATGTACAAACCTAATTTGTATATTTTTGGTCATCACATTAAAAAGAACATTTAAATGGGATAATATTAAGAACTTTAAAGTGCTAAAAAAAGTGCTTTAATTTAACTCTCAAAAGGTTGTACGAACTCTGAGATGAATGATATAAAAACACTCGGCTATTTCTGCCACAGTATCAGCTCAAAAGCTCACCAAAACCCGCCCACTCCAAGAAAAACTCATTAACCGATGACTTTAACTCTCGGAAAAACACATGCATCATTCTCAATGTCAACAGTAAGGATGAGCCAATTTAAGAACAAAAAGTGATTTTATTAGCGGGCATTTCACACACGTTTATGCACACACCATGATATCCAAAAACGTGTCATTTATTGATGCACAGACCTCCTGTAGTACGATAATCCAACAACAACAAAATTAACAGCAATAATGCTCGTGCCTTTGTGTTGCACTTTGACTTCGGACAAAACTACAGTACATCTTTCCTTAAGTACATGAAACATAATGCAGAACTCTGCACAGTAAAAACTGATCATGTCCAGCAGCAGCTGTCAAGGACGAGTGTATTGGTCTGGACGCTTTAAAATATATCCTGATGCTGGACAGGAGTAGTGTAGTCCCGTATTCAGTTTCATTCAGTTGTGCTCTGATTTCTGATTTCGCGTCCTCTCTCACGACAGGTGTAATTCACATTTTGAGAGTTCCCCACTCTTTATCGTGCAACTTATGTTTAGGCCACTCTGGCATTGCGATCGCTTGAATATAAAGCTACAGGTTCAAAGTCTGCTCCTTTATCATACTAAAACCCCCTCGCTCATGAGTCGTCACGTCTCACCAACATCAAAGACGGCAAATTCATTGACAGGTCTTAAACTGAACCAATAAGCATTGTTAAGGAAAAAAAAAAATGTATTGATGTTGGCCTTCACTACTCATTATTTATTTTTCTGTGATGCTTTCCTCATTATACTCGTGTTCGAACGTTAAATTAGCACGACTAAACCGCCAGTTAAAAAAAAAAAAAAAAACACCCAATGGCTTCTCCGATCCAACCCGATCAAAAGAAACAAATTTTCCATCATTTATGACACAGTGGTTCCCTGCCATTGACAGAATTTTCCGTCTTTCTGTGTTTTCACTGTTATACCGTACACTATAAAGAAAAAAAGTTTCTGCCATGCATTAAGTACAATCACCTTGGATATTTAAGTCAATTCAACTTAAAATACATTGAACTGACTTTTTAAAAAATGAGTTGAATCTTGTATAACTTTGTAAATTGACTTATTTCGATGAGTTAAAGCAATGTAAAAATGTATGTTGTCAGTTCAATGTATTTTAAGTTGAATTGACTTAAATATTAAGTTGAATTGACTTAAATATTGGCTTAACTTAAAGTAAGTTACCTGGTTGCCTTAAATTTTAAGTTAATTTGAAAATAAAAAAAATGTAGTTAATACAACGAAGAAGATTGGTTTAATAAATAGAAAGTCAAAATATTATGTTATTTGAACCACATTATATTACAAATAGCAGCCGCTAATGAGGTATATGTATATGTGTGTATGTAGTAAGACCATCCAGATGTAGTTTTTGACACAAACCTGATTCTTCTCTTTTTGTTCAAAATGTTGCTTTTTTATTTTTTATTAAACCTACCCACATTCAAGTGTTGATAAAATAATGCATAAAGCTAGAATAAAATGTGTTAGTTTAAAAGCAGAGGGTCTGTTCTTTCTTTTGATATATTGCATGTTCAGATTTTCTCACAACAAAATATTCTGTGGCTCTTGAAAGTTGTCAAAATGATCAGAAACGTTGGTGTTGGCAACTTCTTTTTTTGAAAGAACGCTGGCAGGTAAAGAGTTAAATGCTGTTGTTGATCTTCAACCCCCTGCAGTTCCTGATCGTGCCAGCGTTCGTGGGAATGGCCCTGTTACACCGGCTGTCAGACGACCGCTGGGAGCGGATCACGGCCTGGGTCTACGGCATGGGTCTGATCGCACTCTTCCTCGTCTCCACCGTCTTTCACATCATCTCCTGGAAAAAGAGCCACATGAGGTTTGTCTGCCGGTTAACATCACGCTGACGCTCACCACAGAATCACTGCTTTTGATTTTTGGGAGTCATTTAAATGCAGGAGCGAACGCCTTAAATGTGTAAATGGAGTACGAGAGTAACATCTCAACCTGTAGTTGTGCAACTCCGATCCCATGACATTGCAAACCATTTGACTTTTGAAGTTTGCATTCTTCTAAGTTTGCTTTTCCTGAAGTCTTTGTTACGGGACACAAACTCTATGACTGTACTTTAGTTTCCTGTGTGTTTTCTCTTTCAGGAACATGGAGCACTGCTTCCACATGTGTGATCGAGTCGTCATTTACTTCTTCATCGCTGCCTCTTACACACCATGGTAACGCTTTTGTTTATGCATATTTACTGATATCATATTTTAGATCACTCATCTACATTTAAAAAAGACCAGGTTTATATTCATATTTTATTTTAGTTCTATGTGTCTGAAAGAAGTCTCTTATTCTCACATACACATATTCCTGTGTGATGAGCGCAGCACTAATGTATGTGTGTGTGTGTGTGTGTGTGTGTGTGTGTGTGTGTGTGTGTGTGTGTGTGTGTGTGTGTGTGTGTGTGTGTGTGTGTGTGTGTGTGTGTGTGTGTGTTCCTGCAGGCTGAATCTGCGTGAGCTCGGGCCGCTCGCTGCTCACATGCGCTGGTTTGTTTGGTTGATGGCGGCCGCTGGAACCATCTACGTGTTTAACTACCACGAAAAGTACGTTCGACTTCAACTCAATGTCTCAGACTGTATCTGACATCGTATCTTCATTATGGCCTAGGGCAGTGGTTCTCAAACCTGTCCTGGAGGACCACCAACACTGCACGTTTTCTTTGTCTCCCTAATCAAACACACCTGATTCAACTCATCAGCTCATTATCACATGTATCCTCCAGGACAGGTTTGAGAACCACTGGCCTAGGGTAATAATTGACATGCGCAACGTGTTAAATTATATTTTGTTGAATGCAGAACTCGGTTGTGATTATTTGAGATCACAATCATATACAGCATTTTAAATAAAATATTTTAATATTCTTAAAAGTGGTTTAAAGATCCTTCAAGGAAATTTTACACCGTATTCATTTATATTTCCACACTCAAAAAAAGATTTAACTGTGTAATTCAAATGAGTTTAAATTGTGTATACATAGTTAAATATAGGCCTAAATATTTTTTTTAAATAAATAAATAAGGTGTATTAAGCGTGACAAGATTGATAATGTAACATGCACAAGCTAGACAATTAAAGCAATTAACAATAGAGAGATGTTTGATGTTCTCATGTGTTTTTATTATTTGTTCATGTTCTTGAATGCGTGTCTGATGATAAACTCTGTGTGTTTTGTGCAGGTATAAGTTAGTGGAGTTGGCGTTTTACTTGACCATGGGCTTCTTTCCTGCGCTGGTGGTGACATCAATGGTGAGTGTGTGACATCATTTCCTGTTGAGCTCATTAGGATAATGGCTGCGTCTGAAATCGCTTAGGAAATTACTTCACGACCACTTAAAAAAAAAAAAGCACATTCTGTATAGTATGAATTTAATCTGGACGTACTACAATCGCCATGTTGTCATGATCATGTGACCTTCCAGCGAATCCTCTCCCTTGGCATCATGGGATAGTAAAGTGTCCATCGTATGCGCACTTCAGAAGTAGTGGGTCATCCAGTGAATTTTTGCAGACTCTTATGAGAACTGAGAATTCAGACACACTACTTTTGTCACACACTGTTTTTCGCCTACTATAGAGTAAAGAAGTGTGTGATTTCAGACACAGCCGATCTGCGTTCTACATGTGCTTGTAAAGGCTAAGCACTAATTATCAGACCTTTAATTAACCTGAAGACTTAAAGAGCGTGTAGGAGGAATCACTGCAGCGGAAGCAGAACAGATTATAGGCCTAAATGTTATATATATATATATATATATATATATACATATATATATACATATACATACACACACACACACACATAGATAGATAGATAGATAGATAGATAGACAGAAGTCCTAATATACACTTAATTTTCTTAATAACTGATATAACAATCCAGCCATGGTTTGACCGGTTGTGTGTCTCTTTTGCATAAAGTATAAACACAGCACCTGTGTACATTATACAGTACAATAGAGACTTGTGCACAGCTGTTCTGTATAGTAAATATTATATGTTTACATTTATCCAGAGCAACTTACAAAAGAGGAACAAAAGATCCAACAATATTCATAATATACAATGCCAGGTTATTAGACAACTAGATTAAGAAGCAAGCCGCTAGTGTGTGTGTATGTGTGTGATACGAGTAATTCAAACCCTGGTGAACTATACACAACCTTTGCTTTAGGCCCATGTGTTATTTGAGTCATGGACAGCAGCAGAACTGTGTCCATGTAAATATACAGATGTGACCGCTAATCGGCACGGACTCTGACGCCACCTTGTGGTCGAGGGGCTTTGCATGCAGGGAGATTTATTTGGCGCCTAAGAATTTGGAAATTAACAACATAAACTTTTATTAAGAGCTAAATGTATTATGTTCATTCACTGTTCACCACACCTTATCTCAGGCATTTAACCAAAAACTCATTCAGAAAACCCATTGAAGTGCTGAACCACAGAACCGTTTAATTACAGTTAAAGGGATACTTCACCGATTAGCATTAAGCTTTGTATCAGTAGAAACCCGGTAGTATTTTCGAACGACCGTGCTTCCTTCCGTCATGTCCCCCTGAGACGAGAGATTTATGTTTTGTGTGTCTGGAAAAAAACCTCAGATGACGCAAAAATCGTCATTTATCGTCATCGGAGGCTGACTCCAGCCAGTAGGAGGAGCTCGTTCCGCATGTGTTCAACCTGCCCATAGGGGGATCTCAAGATAAAATGGCGTCTTTTCAGTGTCGAGTCGACTAGTAGCCTGGTTGTATAATTTCTTCCGACACTGCCCTCTGTAACCGGTAGGCGTGGCTTGGGAGTGGCCTCGTAGGGCAGCGAAGCAAGTGCATTCTGGGAGTTGGATAGGATACTAGGATATTCGACTAGGATATTTGGACACTTAAATGTGTAAAAACCAAGCTTGATTTCCATGTCCATGACTGTGTGTCGTCCTTGTTTTGATCAGAGTAACACGGACGGGCTGTACGAGCTGGCGTTCGGGGGCTTCGTCTACTGCCTGGGCGTCGTCTTCTTCAAATCCGACGGCGTGATTCCCTTCGCTCACGCCATCTGGCACGTGTTCGTGGCGCTGGCAGCCGCCATCCACTACTACGCCATCTGGAAGTACCTGTACCGAAGCCCCACGCTGGAGGACATCAGGGACGTGTGAGCTTTATCACCAAAACACCACGACCGTCTCGTCCCGATGCTCCAAACACCATCGTTTACCAGTACGACCATGCAATGTTTACTGTTTTCTAACCGATTGCGATCAGCGAAGCGCGTGTGTGTGTCGCAGTATCGAGTGCTCACAGCTGCACAACATGTTCGTCAGTATTATGTAAACGTATTCCACTGAAAGCAGAAGAATTGTGATGATTTTTTCCATGCATTCGTTTCTGACACACACACACTCAGTGGTTGATTCATATCATCTGTAGTGAATTAGTTTGCTTTATTCTTGCGACTTTCTGTATCAGATCTATTTTTGCATCTCAACTTACTTCAGACGTACAGCTAGTTTGTTTTCTACGAAGTGCTGGTGGTTTTCTACGCTCTCGCCGTGTTTCTGCTCTTTCAGCAGGATTTGAAAGTGCAGCACCGAGCTTTTTTTTTTTCTATGCGGCACTTTTTCTAACTGGAAGAACCACTTCTGTTTGATATTCCGTCATCACACCTGAAATATTTCACCGCCTGAACCTCCTGAAAGATGTTTCTCAGATTCAGCACAGTTTTAAATGGAGATTTGATGGAGAGACGGTAACCGAGGACAAGTCGAATTGATCCCTGCTGGTTGTGACTTTGAAGATAGAATGATATCCACTGTCTGTTATGATGAATCTGACAGAAACGGTCATATTTCACCCCAAAATCAGAAGAAAAAATGCATAAAGAAACTGAAGCCTATACTATTTTTAGGACCAATATGTTTTTTTGCATTGTGATATTTTACATCATATTACTATAATCTCATTACTATTGTCTTTTTTCTTCTTTTTTATATATATAATTCCTGGTCATTGTCATTTGTCGTCTTTATTTTTATATATATATATATATATATATATATATATATATATATATAATTAAATTAAATATATATATATATATATATATATATATATATATATAATTAAATAATATATACATGTATTGCATTATAGTCAATTAAATTTGGGTGAATTTAAAACGTGCTTAATTGTCACGAAACTGCCACTTTTTTTTTCAATACCTGGTCATCGTCATTCGTCCTTTTTGTCGTCTTTATTTTTAATTATTTTTATTTAAATTACTGTAATAGATTCTCTCTCTCTCTCTCTCTTTCTCTCTCTCTCTCTCTATATATATATATACATATATAACGTATAAATCTATTGCATTATAGTCGATTGAATTTGGGGGATAATGTACTTAATTGTCATGAAACTTTTAAATTTTCTTTTTCTTTTTTTTTTTTTAAATCTTTGTAGTGAAATATGACTATTTTTGGCAAGTTTGGTGAGGTTCACTTATTAACCACACGAGAGATCGAGATATCGACAGATGATCTTCGTCCCATCATGCACATCACTACCTATATCCAGAGACTGGAGTGAGTTTCCGAGGATCATGGGAAATCGTGTTCTTCATCCCAAGGGGCCTCGTTGGTTTCTGACACTGTGAATGCGTTCAGCTGCGCTCTTTAGCAGTCACTGTTCAGTTGAAGCACTGATCTGTTGGGATTCAGGAATCGCTGCGATCCGCTGGGTGGAAACTCAGATGTTTTTTAAGTGCTAAACCCGGAGGTCTGGATCGCAGCTATCTCGCATATTGAAGTGTTTTGCTCTACAGCTAAAGCTTTTGTTTTGTAATATTTTCACTAGACTGCAACATAGTGTCGGCCCAGATCCGGCCCACATCCGGTACACATGGATTTCACACGGCCCAGATGTGGGCCGGATCTGGGCCGACACTATGTTGCGGTCTGGGGTCGATAAACACGTGCTTATTCTTCTGGTGCGTTCACGTCATGTTGGAATATCCATAGAATATCATGGAATATCCTTTTGTTTTGTTTTTTTCTGGAAGCTTATGGAACTTCTCACATCTTTCTTCATTTATTTCTCTTTTTTTTTTTTTTTTGCAGTAGCAAATAGAGGTGAATTATTGTCCTCCTTGTAGTAGTTCTGACATGACGAGAACGCACCATGTCATGGTTATGATTTCGGGTGTTTGTGAGATGTGTTCGGACTGCAGAGAGAGTCGTTGGCTCTTGTACTCTGGGACAGACTTTTGTAAAATCTTTCTACGTCCTGTTTTGGCACATGATTCTGCACTGGCCTTTTCTCAAATCTTACTATGAAACCTCTTCTAAAGCTTCTGATGTCTTCATCATACATCATTCTGGTGTTTTGGTGCTGGTGTTACTATAAAGACTAAATGTGTCCAATATTGAAGAAGTTTCTAAAGTGTTAATAAATGAAAGCAGTAACTACCTCTTGTGTATGTGTTTTGTTTCATCCAAGTCCTTATTCCAAGTTTCACACATGGCAAGATGAAGACTTTCAAATGTTCACTACTGTACTGTACTTTACTTGTCTTTTCTTTTAAATGTATTATTTTGCTCAAGATTTGCTTTCAAATATATATTTTATGCAGGATATACTTTTTAAAGAAATTACACTCTGAAAATGCTAGAAAAATTCACAAATAATTACAAATAAACAAGTTACTCCCACACCCATATATGTTTTTATATCTTATATTAAAGGTATATGTATAGAAGCTTGTTTCCACCACAGAATAACAAAAAAAAAGTTAATTGTGACTTTTTATCTCACAATTCTGACTTTTTCCCCCTCACAATTCCGAGTTTACATCTCGCAATTTTTATCTCAGAATTGAGTTACAAAAAAAACAAAAAAAGCCAGTCTTGAAAAAAAGTGGGGGAAAAAAATTATAAGAAAATCTGTCAGAATTGCGAGATATAAACTCTTTTGTGACTCAATTGTGAGTTAACGTCGCAATTATCTTTTAAAATGTTTTTAAAAGCTTGAATCCAAAACAGGATTTGAAATTGTGTTTTCATTACTCAACAGGTGAGTACGGTATTTTAACACATAAACAGCCATATCTATCCACCTCTCTAACAGAGTTCATTGTAAAGCATTATCTATTATGAAGATCATTTCATTATGGGTTGTTGTAGCGCTGTGCTGGAATTTATTTTCAATACAGTACACGCTACAGTAACGTCTTCAGATAGTCCGCTTGAGATCCTCCATCTAAACTGGTTATATCTCTTAAGCCTAGTAGTGAATGTTTTATGAGCAGAATGATAACCATATTCATCCGCACAGTCACGCAGAGCCGAAGCACAACCAAAACAATGTTCCTCCGCAAAATGCATGCAGTTTTGTTTTTTAATCACTAGAGGGCCAAAAGGTAAATAGAGTAACATAAGTAAACAACATTAAGACTTTTCAATTGGGTCTCATTTGTTAACAACTAACAATGAGCAATACTTCCATCATTTATTAATATTAATTTGATTTATTCAACATTTACCAATTAATTTTTAAAATCACAATGTTACTGTTCTCATTTCATATTCAATATAAATGTGATTTTTAAATCAAAATGTAATAACTTGCTTCCAACCCCGGAATTGTCTAATTCTGCATTTTTATTTTCTTGATGAATATGTACTTTCACTTGGAAACATCACATTACAGACATAGAACAGGTTATAGAGTACTTAATGCTATGTTACCAGTGATGTTTTCAAGTAGATAAAGGCCTTTTGAATTTTATTAAAGCATGGAACAAATAATAGCTTCAAGGCCTCCCATTCAGACAAACTAAGAGTTATGAAAAAGACAGAAAAGCACATGTTGAGAGAAAACTGAAGACTTTATTGGACACTTAATGTACAGAGAGAGATAAGGGGTCAGAAGGTGGCAGCAGAGAGCAAAAGGTTTGGGTTTCTGCTTCCATTGCAATGACACACAAGATTAAACATCTCCAGCTTTGACATCTCTCTCAGGTGTTGCCTTCAATACGGCGGTTCCCTTGAGAATGTGTAAAGTAAGGGGTGGCATTTTCAGCGTGGGGAGCCCTTTCTGTGCAGGTCCGATCCGGTCCAAGAAATTTAAGCTTTAAAATGAGTGTGGAATCGTCTCAAGGCACTCGACTAAACAAGTTCAATATGGTTCTAGGTTCCTTTCAGGACTGAGGTAGTGAATTTAGTGCCAGCCTGTTTTCCACAATCTCACTGATGTGTCCTTCTCCTTCCCTGTCCTTGTGAGATTATGGACGCCAGAAAAGTATGAATACAAGATTATCTGGTCGTGCAATCTATTGCTAAACAGTCTAGACTGAGTTGGCCATGCGTTTGTATGTTTCTCTTTTCTAATGCTGCCTTCACATGCTATCAGAAATGTCCTACACTATTAAAAATACAGGTTTTCTATTGGCAAAGAAACCTTTCCACTGCACAAAAGGTTCTTTCGTGGAAAATGGTTCTTTAGATTATTAAATTGTTCTTCACACTAAGACCAAAACGTAGTTAGGCTATTTTAAGAACTCTTCACTGAAAGGTTCTCATGAAAACCCAACATGGTTCTTCAATGGCATTGCTACAAAACACCCCCTTTGTAACCTTTTCATTTTTAAGAGTCCACTTCCCACATCTGAAGTGCCCTGCTCTGAAGTGCTTTGTTGTCGGAAAGAAAATGAATCATGGAGACCAGGATTGTGCCTATTTTGGGGGGAATTCAAATTAAAGCCAAAATGTATTTAAGGTATTTAATCAATAACCAATAGATTTTTATTAAAATAGCAATGATGACAACCATACATTTACACAATCCATTTTTGTAAAAGACATAATATCAAATGATACATATGTATTTTACAGAGTGAAAAAAACACAACAACAACAAAAAAAAAACATTTGACCAAAACCTGTATATGGTAAAAAACGTTTGGTTGTTTGTTTTTTAACCAATATAAACATATTTTATACATATTAGGTCACTATGCTGGGTTATTTCCCAAAAAAATGTTGGGTCATTTTTTAACATCATTGGGTTATATTAGTTATTACCCAGCAGTTGGGTCAAATATGGTTCCGCAGTATTTTGAATTTAATATGTACACAATGTATATTTAGCCTACTTTAAATGCTATAGACTCCCCAATATTCAGTTTGTAATTTAAAAATGTACTTGTGGAAAACAGATAGTCAATCTGTCCTATTTGGAAACCAATAGTATATTTTATCTTTTAAAATAATGTCATGAATAAAAATAAATAAGCTCAAATGTTGGGTTAGGCTACTGTTAACCCAATTCATTGTGTTAAAATAACCCACAGTTGTGAAGGTGCTATGCTATAACGTTACCAATCCACAGTTGGATTGGGTTAGTTTTAACCCACCATTATTAAGTTTTAACGTGACTGTAACGGCAAGAGAAAGCAATGTAAATGTTGTGGGTAAAGATGCGGTCACTGTTTACCGTTTCTCGGTGAAATCGCCATTGGAATCCGCTTGTTCTGGAGTTTCACTAGCCTGACGTCGTCATACTCAGATTCTAGTCAGAATGTTCTTCTTCAGAACGAACTTCCCGACCTAAAAATTTTGTGGGCGGGGCTAAGTTCGGCTGGCATCCAGGATAGAGTTTCACGTGAGGGTGAAAAGATTTCACACGCAGATTTCACTCGCGTTCACGTTGGTCACAACAAAACGCGCTTGTTTTGTAAGTAAGTGACTTCTCTGTGAGCTGAATACGCTATTGACAATAGACAACAGACCTTTTATGTCCGCGAAATTTCGCTAATAAGACGATAGTCACAATAATTCTCTCCTCCGCCATTTTTAAAATGTATGGTCCGCCTACTAGATACATTTCCGGTATCAAAATCATCTCCAAATTTCACTCGACTTAAGAGTTAATTCATGTCTAATTTTCGACTAGGACGTCCATATGGAAAGTCTGATAACACATCAAGGCAGGATTATTTGGATTTTCAAGGTGGTCTAGGACTAAAACCATTTGACCTAATACTTTTCCCATCTAACAAGGAGAGGAACACATTGGTGAAATGCTGAAAACTCGGCTGGGCCTTCCTCTTGCCCTCAGGGAGGCGTTTTCACGGGGCATTATTCACGAGAAGCGGTTTGGCTTAATCCTGGATTTATTTAAGTTTTGTACATTTGGACACAGTCTACACAGGGCTTTATACATGTGTCTCACATCTGCATTTATACCACACACACACAAAATAAGAAACAAACAGACATGAAAAAATAAAAGGGAAATTAAAAGAAACAAGAAAGTGCCATTTCTGCCCTCAATCGATCCTCAACTATATGCACATCTGAATTTTGGCCTAAACTGGGGCAGACGGGGACTTTTACTGTCGACAATGAAGTCACCAGCAGGAACAGCAATCAAACCTGACCTGAGATCAGTCGTCTCGGGTTTAAACCCCGCGTCATCTATTAGAAGAACTGATCTCACACCAGAAAAAATTCTACAGGACACATGCCTTACAAAAGCCTGGTACGCTCCAGAATTAACTTCTACTTTCACATACTGTGCACATACACACTATATACCGCAGAAATAGTAGTATAGTCCGAACGTACCCAGTTACTCCATTGACAAGACTTTAATAACATTCAACCCAAGCAAAAGCTGCCACACTAAACATTCATTATCAACACTCTGCTTTGCAAAAGACTCAATTGTATAGACTAGAAAGCGTAGCCTTTAGACTTCCATTCAAAGAACCAATAGCAATGCTGCAGATGCTGTGTGTAATGAAACTCCATTACAGTTATACTGAGGAATTGCAGCTTCCTTCTTTAGGAAAAAAACTACAGATGTACTTTCTGTACAATATACATATATATAACCTTTATTGTTGCTGCGAGTTCTGGTGTGAGGTCCGGCTGCTAGCGTTCCCTGAGACAGAATACTAAAGGCTATCTGAAAAAACGAGGGTGCGGAAGGTTTTTAATGCCCAGAATTGAGGACATAATCGCGGGTTTCGCTTTTCCTCCCTGTTATATACTTCATAATATATCAAAACACTATTTTAATTAGCTCTGAATAATAGATAGATAGATATATACGCTATTATATATTTCTCTTGTACTACTCTGGATTGGTTGTGCCTTGAAAATATTCAAACAGTATTATATAGGAAAAATACTGTACAAAAACAAAAAAAGCAACTTATAGAATCGTTTTCATATATATGTATATTTATATATATATAAACATTAAAACTCTGTTTTATCAATAAATCTGTGTGCTGTATCTTTTGGTCTGCAGTAAACAAACTGATTGGGTTTTAACCACAGTATTTGAGACAACACCGTCCTGCTTATCGAACGCCTCTTCAAACACATTCATTACAGTCATACAGCCGACAGACACGCAAAAGCTACAAAAGAAAGAAAGTAAAGTCACTACAAATATTTGTTTGTACTGATTTGAAAACAAACAAAAATTCTAAAACATGCTCTGGGTAAAAAAAAAAAAAAAAAAAGATAAAAAAGAATAAGAGAGAATAAACGTCCATTAAAAAAAAAAAGAGACCCATTTACAGTTAGCTTGAAGCCGCAACTCTGAAACATAGTCATGCTGAAATATCCAATAAAACAATAAGGGAAAAGTACTATACAGTCATAACAATAAGAACAGCTATAACAATTGTAGTAATTAACAGCTGAAAAAAAAAAAAAAAAAAAAAATCCATAAATATATCAGGCAGATTATAGTGTAGGTAGAAACATTGCACCAGATCAGATTGTGAAACACGCATTAGTGCAGGGAGTTAGAGAGCGAGAGAGAGAGAGAGTGAGAGAAAGAGAGAGAGACCAATAATGGATTCAACATTTTTGGAGGGAAAGTTTCTGCACTACAGCAAAGTTATGAGAAGTACATGATGGCGCTATGAAACAGGCTTTGCAGAAACTTTTACAGCTTACATTTCATGTGTTTTGCCCTCTGAAGAGATTCAGGCTTATTGCTCCATGCACAATGCAGGAAAGACGCAAAAAAAACAAAAACTACGCTGGTGTTGGTTTAAAAAGTAATGATGAAAATAAAACAGACAAAACACAAAGAACAAACATCATGTTCTGACACTAGCTAGTGTTATTACACACACTTTTACAGAACGAAAGGTGTCGGTGCGTTACAGCTATTCAACTAAAATACAATAATATACACAGAAATAAGCTCGAGCAACAGGAAGTGGGCGGAGCCTCCGGGAAGAGGGGGATGGACCGAGCGGATGATTGACAGACAGGAGGGCGAGAAGCGAGGAAAACATTTATCAGTCCGTGTTTGAAATGTTCCAGAGAAACCATGTAGAATCATTTCCAAAATAAACGATCCGTCGTTGATGAAGGAATAAATGAACGAACAAACAAATGAAAAGAAAGAGAGAGAAGTGAGAGGAGGATTTGAGAGGAGAAAGACAGACACCGAAACACAAATGATAAACACATAAACTCAAATACCGAGAGAGAACAGAAAAGAGAAACGTGAAAAATTAGAGAAGAATTTGGCGCCTCTTAAAGGGGCACGCAGAAGTTCCTGGAGGGGTGGGGCTTTGTGGATGTGGGCGGGGCTTGTGTGGGGGTGGGCGGGGCTCACAGAGGGCCGTGTCGCGCCTCGTATTTGGCCAGAACGTTCTTACAGCGGCCGAGTTCCTTCCTCAGGTCGGCCACCTCCTGCCGCAGTGCCGCGTTCTCCTTCTCCAGGAATCCCGCGCGGATCGCGATCTGGTTCTCCTTCAGCCGGCGAGCGTCCCGGGACCGTTTGGCCGCGAAATTGTTCTTTCTACGCCGTGCCCAGTATTTGTCATCCTGCTCGTGGACGGAGAGACAAACAAATCAGAAAAACATAATTATTCTACCTGGTGGGTGGGTTACACTTTAATATGTTGTGTATTATATTATTATATTGAACTGACTGCTCAATAAAAACAATTGTTTACAAAAAAAAAAAGAAAAACATAATTATTTTCACAATTCCGTTTGGAATTTTTTTTTTCATTGATTAAAAACAATAAATGAATAAATCGGAATAGATTCCAAACATAAACTGTTTAGGAGTTTTTTTTGTCAGTCTTTGAGATATTTTTGTATAATAACATTTGACCAGAGAGAGTCACAACTGGCTTTCTGATTGGCTACGGTCATGTTTCCATTCCTGACGGATAGATTTGATTCATCTTTCCTATCAGAACTAACAGACTTTTGTAAAAAATAATAATAGTTTAAAAAAAAGTTTAATATTGACATTGGAGGTTTTCCCATCTATTAAAGAATCATAATTAATTATTATATTATTATTATATTATTATGTTTGACTTATTAGAATGATTGTGAACATTTATTATATTGCCACAGCATTTACAAAAAGTAAAGCAACTACTTTTATTAAAGAAATATAGAAAATAAATAATGTAAATATACTATGTGTTTTTTTTAAATGTACATTTAACAAATTAAAATTAGGAAAATAAAAGAATGGGAATGGGTTAAACATGTAAAAAATAATAACAGAATAGTTCAAAATTAAGTGGGTTTTTCAAATAATAATAACATAAATACAAAATAATAGTAATTCATATTTTTAATATTTGTACAACAAGCAACAATAGCAATAATAATAATTATTATTATTATATTTTATGTTATATTTTGTCGCACGACTATTTGGAGAACATTTGTGGTTTAATGTTAGTGTTTTTACCTTCATATCATCAGGAATGAAGACTTTGCGCGCCTTCTTGATCATGGGCTGTGGCTTCAGCTCCTCTGCGCTGAACTTGCGCTTGCGAGGGTCGAAGATCTCCTGTCCCGGGACGCTGGAGAGGGCGAGGTCAGCGGGGTCCGGCTCGTATCCGGTTGGAACCTGGATGGAGTCGGGATCTATCGGACTGGGTGTGTCACGGGAAGAGGGGAGAACTGAAGGCCAGAGAGAGAGAGAGAGAAGAAGAGAGAAGATTACTCTTTTGAAATCTTTTGTAAGGATAATATTACCGCATCTTCACCCCCTTTAAATGACCATTTCAAGCATAGCTTTAATTATTATATTATCCAACATTAATACATTATATTGTGCTTATCAGACCAAAGACATTTATTTAAAAAGGTAAGTAGGATCAAATTTCATATCATGTTGATTTAGTGTGAATATGCAATACCAGTTTCTGGCCACTAGGGGCCACATGAACCCACCTTATAGCCACACATATCAAAATATTAATAATTAATAACCATAGTAATCAATTAAAAAATATACTATAAAAATAAAATTGTTATATATATGGTTATATTATATCATATAATATAAAGCAATATTTATCATATTATATAACTATGTATTTGCATTGATGCAGTAAAGGCGACTGTGTGATTGATTTACGAAAAGACGTCAAACCCGAGCAAGATAGAGGGGTGTGTGTGTGTGTGTGTTTCTGTTCATTAGTGAAGGATTAGATGATCAGATTAAACTCTTGACTGATTTAAGGGTCATTAAACAAGAGTTGGCGTACGGCCACACACGCAATCACCACACAACACAAACACTGCCTGAATCACACAACTGCAATACACCATTCAACTACGTCAACACACAACCTGCTTCCCCATTAATATGAGGACTTAATTTGCTAAGGGAGGTTTCGTCATGACCTAGATTGCTAGTGTGTGTGAGATATACATTTGTGTGTGTGTGTGTGTGTGTGTGTGGTGGTGGTGGGGGGGGGGGGGGGGGGGGGGGGGGTGTTATGGTCCTTCCAGACGTACAGTATTACTGTATAACAGCTCGGACCTCCACACAACACTGGCTGAAACGCCTCGATCAATCCCGTCATCTCTCTCTCTCAGAGCCTGAACTTGTCCTCAAGGCCAGAGGTGAGGGGGTGGAGCTGTGCTGACCAATCACAGGCCAGTGTCCGACTGGTGGGCGGGGTTTGAGGACAGCAGTGCGCTATAATGAAGCTTTGACATAATGACAGTATATGTGAGTGAGTGAGTGAGTGAGTGAGTGAGTGTGTGTGAGTGAGAGTGAGTGAGTCCTGCTCCACTGGTGAGTGTGACCGTCCCATGAACCCTGGCCTTCACTTCCTTAAACACACACACACACACACACACACACACACACTCAGGGAAGGGAGGCGTCTGCGCTCGGGGAAGGAAAAAGACGCCCTAACCGGCTCTATTTTAACCAGAGATATCAGAGATAATATATGAGAGGCTCAACTGCCGACGTGAGACTCAGATAAAGCGCCTATAAGAGGAGAAACGAGCCGTGAGAGAAACACACATCAGAGATAAAACAAGCCACACGACAAACCAAAAAATGCCTGAATGTCACTACATTTGACAAGCAAGCGCTGTTTATCGTAAAGAAAGATCTCAAGCAAACTAATTTGACTTAACGAAGCGACCCGAGTTTCTACATTTACAAGAAACCCACTAAAACATATAAAACTGTGATGTAATTGAAAGAAGTCAAATTCATATGAATGCATATAACTGCTGTAAGTGTAGTTTTTAAAAATGAATTACATTTTTTTCTATCTAAATTATTCACTTTCATGTTCATGTTTCATGTTACGCATGTATGGAATATTTACAAAAATATTAATTATATTAAAATTCGTTGTTTGAAATGCCACTAACATTCTATATTTCATAGAAAACTGTTATAAAACTGATGCATATTTGCAATTTCAAAGTGCAGTTTTTAATAATAATTTTTTTTCTTTCTAAATTCATTTACATGTTCACATACTGTATATAAAATATTTACAAAAACATTATTTTTAAAAAATTGTACACTTAACATTGTTTATTTAATAAAAAAACTGCTTTTGAGTTCATCGTTTTAAAGAACATATTTCTAGATTATTACATTTAAATTGATCTACAGAATTTCATATAGTAAATAATTTATCATTTATTAGTCATACATATTAAACATTAATATAAACCAATATTGTTTATTATAGTTGTTGTTGTTAATAATAATAACAATAATAAACAGTAATATTAATGAATATATATATATATATCAGAGATAATATATGAGAGGCTCAACTGCCGCTGTGAGACTCAGATAAAGAGACTCGGCTGATGGGATTTAGCGTTAGGAAAAGCTTTCCATTGGCTATATTTGAGCGACTGTGTGCATCTCTGCTCTTCCTTGTACCAGGAACTGACCCGAGCTGGAATCTTTCCTGAAATCATGAAATCCCCCTGAAACCTCCAGCAGAGACGAATGGCGTTCACTGTAAAAAGTGAACAGTTGGATCAACTTAAAAAAATTACTTCAATTGGTAACACCTAAAGAAATTAAGTTTTCTCAACTTAAATTATCACCTTTTTCACGATAAAACGTGATAATTTAAGTTGAGAAAACTTAATTTCTTTAGGTGTTACCAATTGAGTTGATCCAACTGTTCACTTTTTACAGTGTTGGGAAGCCTGCTTTATTTGAGTGAATCTGTTTGTTAGCACAGTTCGATCATGGAAATGGAAGCTGGTCCAAAAGTTCACCAAGCATATTCAAATTCACAGCACACAGGGAACATTTACCTTTGCTTAAATTTGTTTACATGCAATTGAAGTTTCTGGCAAAAAACAAATGGATACTTTGAATGGCCATTAAAGTGGTGCAGTTACAACATCTACCAGCAGGGGCTGAACTACACACTGAAATACACTATTCTGAAGTCTGGGCTCAGGAAGATTTTTTTTTTTTTTTTTTTTAAGAAATCTGAATCCTGAAAATGTATCACAGTTTCCACAAAATATGAAGCAGCAACTGGTTTTCAACACTGATAATAATCAGAAATGTTTCTTGATCATCATATTAGAATGAAGACTTACACTGAAGACTGGAGTAATGATGCTGAAAATTCAGCTTTGATCACAGGAATAAATTACATTTGAACATATTCACATAGGAAACAGATATTTTAAATTCTAATAATATTTCACAATATTACTGTTTTTACTGTATTTTTTACCAAATTAGTAGCCATGGTGAGCAGAAGAGACTTCTTTCACAAATCGTACAGAATGCAAACTCTTGAACAGTGTGTAAACTAACCAGCCAAAGTGTGACTGCTTCGAAAGAATCACTCAAAAGAAATGATTCATTACATTAGAACATCTCGTTAATCATAGAGCCAGTGAGCCCAGAACCAGCACGCTTAACCATAAACCACGAACCCAATAAAACCAGATTCAGAACAAGCCAATGACACCGATGGTTTATGACCGATTCAGATCTATGTCAGGCTATGATTTCTTCAACGCTGAAGAATAACCCTTTGCCCTTCCTTGTTTCGCTCTGCCAACTCGCGCACATCGAGAGCGAAGTCCATTGATCACAGGCATTTGAACTGACAGACGCTTACAGTGCAATGCATTTAACTGCGTGTGGAATAAGAGTGTGCCGGATGTGGGCCGGATCTGGGCCGACACTCTGTTACTGTCTGGGTTTTAATTAATTGCATTTCATTTTTTCACTTTAAATTATTCTTTTACACATATGGAATATTTACAAAAACATTATTTTATTTTATCATCAAAAATCATTATTTATAAATGCCACTTACAAATAATATTTTATTTATAGGCCCTACATGTAATTATATTTAACTTTGTTTTTATGGACCAGAGGAAAAACAATTAATTTCCCATAAATTATAATAATTATATATATATATATATATATATATATTCAAATACATATTTATATATGTTTTAAATATAAAGATATTTGTATTTAAAATATTTCATATTAATATTGGCAAAATCAAAAAAAGATTTGATGGCTCTTAATTTGACAGTACTGAACTCTGTTTAGTAAAGGTACTCTACATATCAGAGAATTGATTATTTAGTGTTGAATTTCTGTGAATTGCAATTCCTGTGTTGTGGTCAATTCTAATTTAACTAAAGGAGCCAATTCTAAAATTAAAGGGAACACTTTATTTTAAGGTGCCATAAGTACAAGTTACTACATGCACTTACTATAGTAATAACAGTAAATTATGCATAATTACAAGTAACTAAACCCTAACTAAATAGATAATTAATATTACTCAGTACTTATTTGAGTAAGTACAATGTAACTACGTCACCTTAAAATAAAGTGTAACCAAATTAAATTCTGCATTTTGCTCGACCATGTAAACAACAGCACAGCAACTCAGCAGCCAGTCAGTGTGAACGAGGCTCAAAACACACTTTGCTGTGAAAACCGTGTAATATCTCTGCATGCATGTTAGTGTGTGATATGTGTGGTTTGTGTGATGCTTTATTTGCAGCGCTGGTGTCGTTCACTGAGAGCCACACGTGAATCAGGCACGACTCAGGCAGTGTGAGAAGAACAGACTGTGCTTCAGAGACAGACGGACAGGGGGCGTGGCCTTGGGAGATGGGCGTGGCTGAGGGGGCGTGGTCTTGTGGGAGGGGCGGGGCCTGCTGAGTGGCAGGTGGGCTTGACAATCTCTCTCTCTCTTCTCATCACACGCGGCAGCATGTGTTCATCACATGGCAGCACACACACACAGCACACACACACTGCTCTGCCTTCACGTGAGCTGAAATGTGCAGAGCAGAGCCTGAACCGCTCGTCTAGACTGAGGCACATGGGAACGCACATGCAGAAATGTAAACAAGCACACACACACACACACACATCCACTGAAGTTCATCACATCGACACAGATCTCATGAAGATTGTGACGGTCACACTTGGCTCAGGGTTTTACAGCATCACTCATGTTACACACGAGGACTGTGGGCTGATCTGGAATGCTAAACGAAACCTGTAAACGGATCTTTACAGAGAGATGTCTAATAAAACCTGTCACAGTGTTGCTGGACAGACACTTCACTTTTATTCCCTTCAAGTGGCTATAAAGTCTCCAGCTCTTAGAAATCCTGACAGCTCGGTTTTGCATTACACACACAAATTCTCTCGGATGCAAAACAGCAAAAATGTCAAAAATAATATTATACTACATTGTATTTTATATATATATATATATATATATATATATATATATTATTATTATTATTATTATTATTATTATTTTATTTTTTTCAGACCATTATGATGTTGCACTTATTTTTAAGATAATTAATTACATTTAATTATTAAGCTATTTAAATTATTAATTATTAATTATTAAATTATTATTTAATTATTATATAAATGCCTTACAGTAATGCAAAAAATCAATGCAAATATTTAATACTAAAGTTGTTTTTGTAAATTATTTATACACCTTTTCATTTTAATTTGAATTAAAAACATAATTGCATTAAAGTAATTTTTCACTGTGATGCAGTCATGAGAATTTAAGGTGAAAATGTGCTAAATCCTGATAATTTCTCTATGCAAAATATGATTATTTTTACCCATTCAGGGGTCAAATGGACTTACACACATAATCTACATGTTGTGAACTGGGTGTGTTTGCTTGTCTAGTGTGACAATAGGATGAATGTCGCAACTTCTGTCTCTATAGGGTTTCCACATACATTAGCCATAAACACACGTCATTTAACGAACTACACTTTAAGCGTAGGCGTAACGCATGTCTTTGGGGATTTGTTTGTCTAATTTCACACCGCAGGTTCTGGCGCTGTGAAAGCGTGTGAAAGTGTGTGAAGTGCCTGTGAAAGTCACTGTCTTGTGAAGGAATGATTGATTGATTGTGACGTCTGACTCTAACGGCCCTCAGGAGCTGTCAGTCATGTTTGGGCAGATGAGCCGTTCCTTCATAGTTTGAATAACAAAATGTGCATTTTTATTTATTTATTTTTGGTAAGACTTTACAGCAAGGTCCCATTAGTTGGTGGATCGGATCACAAGTGGACGACACTAAACACACCTGTAAACAGGGGCTTGTCCAATTTCCACCACTTCCAGAGGTAGTGGAAAACACATTCGACCAGATTACTTTCGTAGTGTAAATGCTCATGTGGTCGAATGTGTTTGAAAGACCGTCTACTCCGTCTACTGACCGAATGTGTAAACATTATGGGAAGAGCTCTAGCCAGACGGGATTTAAACTGTCGGCTGGAGACCCAAGTTTGGTTTGAAGACAAGAAACGTACCGGTCACAATGTTCTCTCATCATTCCTGATTTCTAACACACACTCACTCAGAGCAGAAACGAAACCTGATGTTCTCTGTATGTTTTTCCGTCGTGTTCATATGTAAATTGCATGAGCTTATTTTGTCCATTAGATTGAAAGATCTGAAAAGTCCACACATTTACCCGCTCATAGACCCTCCCCTCGAAGAAGTCAGGACAGAAGTGGTTGAAAGTGGACAAATGAGTCGGATTAAAACACCAGGTGTAAACGGGAATGTGTTTCCCTCGACTACTTGTGATCCGATCGACCAAAACGCATCTTAATACCAGGTGTAAACAGGGCCTGAGATTAACTAACAATGAGTAACACATTTGCTACAGAATATGTATTAATCTTTGTTAATGTTAGTTAGTAAAAATACAACTGTTCATTGTTAGTCAGCTCATGTCCCTTAAAGGGATACTCCACTTTTTTTGGAAAAAGGCTCATTTTACAACTCCCCAGAGTTAAACAGTTGAGTTTTGCCGTTTTCGAATCCATTCAGCCGATCTCCGGGTCTGGCGGTACCACTTTTAGCATAGCTTAGCATAGATCATTGAATCGGACAGGACCATTAGCATCTCTCTCAAAAAAATGACCAAAGAGTTTTGATATTTTTCCTATTTAAAACTTGACTCTTCTGTAGTTACATCGCAACTTTTCATTTTCCGTCGGTCTTAGTACACGATGTAACTACAGAAGAGTCAAGTTTTAAATAGGAAAAATATCAAAAGTCTTTGGTCATTTTTTTGAGAGAGATGCTAATGGTCCTGTCCGATTCAATGATCTATGCTAAGCTATGCTAAAAGTGGTACCGCCAGACCCAGAGTTCGGCTGAATGGATTCGAAAACGGTAAAACTCAACTGTTTAACTCTGGGGGAGTTGTAAAATGAGCCTATTTCCAAAAAAAGTGGAGTATCCCTTTAAATAATATTTACAGATACAACGTTTGATTTTAATAATGTATTAGTAAATGCTAATTAATGAATGCTTAGAAGGATTTTTCATTGTTACAGTAGGTCTTGTTAACTAATGAAACCTTATTGTAAAGTGTTTTTTCCCCCCATCTTTTTTTTTTTTTTTGCTTTTATCACTGTATAATGTAACACTGCATCAGCATGAACTGTCTATGGGGTTTTGTTGCAAAAATGTCACAATCATAATAACAGGCCTCAATAGAGTCAGTATCAGAAATGCATTAGTCTTCTATATGCATGAGTGTGAAATTCCTCAAGCAAAAAAGAAACAGGGAAAGTCAGCAGAGATGCCTATGATCCACAAAACCACCTGACAACATGGACTTCAACCGAACACACACTGTAGCAAAGTCCAAGGAATCTCTCACTCATACGACCCGTCACTCAAACCCCTGACGTCCGGCCAGAGCTTGAGTTTTGGGTAATTATACGTTATAATGGTGAATCTTTAAAGGGCTCCAGAGATCTGATATCTTCAGAGCGACAGAATCCAAAAGTAGTGCAGAAGCCACTGAACTTTACATTGATGATTAACCAACAAAACATGCAGATGATGATGATAAACTCAACATACACTCTTAAAGATAAAGGTTCTTTACTGTCATCCACGGAACCTCTGCATTCCACAAAAGGTTCTTTAGAGTGGAATGTTCTTTTAGGAACTGTTCACAGAAAGGTTCATCGGGGAACCAAAAGTGGTTCTTCTGTGGCATGGCTGCAAACAAACCCTTTTGGATCCTCTATGTTTAAGAGTGTATGCGAAGAGAGGTGTCAGTGAGTTAGTGGTGTGTGTGATCGGGACAGTACCTGCTCTGCTGGGACTCTGGAGGCAGTTCTGGCCCCCGATCCCGGAGTGAACAGAGGTGGTGGCCCGGTTGCTGAGGTCCACCACTGAAGGAGTTGGCGGGGTGGAAGGAGGCTGTGGTGGCAGGGGCTGCTGGGAAGGCTGGTTCTGCTCGCTCTGAGAGTTGGCGGGAATATTGTTCTCCAGCAGAAACTCCTCTAAATCCATGTACTCCAGCTGGAAGTTGTCTCCATCGTATGGCAGGGTCTTGTCCCACAGCGTCGGCCCCAGGAAGGCGGACTGGGGGGTGTTTAGACCGTTTCCATCCTCTTCCAACTTCTTTTCCTTCTCTTTCTCTTTCCCGAACCCTGGAGGAACAAGATGGAGGCATTATTGTCAACGTTTAAACACACACACACAAATAAAATACTGTCATCTTTTAAGCACATTTATGTTGTTCCAAACATGTATGAAATGCATGTTTCATTCAACAAAAGCGGATGAGGAATACTAGGCCTGTCACAATCGGGAATATTCTGCTTACGATTAATCATCATATATATAATATAATATAACGACTAATGATTGGGATTAATGATCTAATTCAGTTTTGTTCATGTCACTTACAGTGTAAGCCAAATAAAAAAAAAATTTACTCTAAATTGTATATAATATAATAATACAAATGATAATAGGCCCATTTAACATTAATTTTGTACGAAGGAAGACCTTTATCTATTGTTGTATACTTTGCAATAGTGTTTGTTTGTTTGTTTGTTGTTATATTCTTTAGCAGAATGTGATTGAAATTTAAACTACACAGTTATTGCAGTTATCTCAAATAATTGCTATTAGATTGAATAACCACATACCACAATGATGTGATTAATCAATAATTGCGACAGGCCTAAGTGAATACAACTCAAGCTACATAAGAAAGCAGCATCAGAAGTATCAAAAATCAATTCCATTTAAATCATGTTATGTGCACAGAGCAATATATATATATATATATATTTTATTTTTTTTACACAGATTTACAATATTTTTTTTTATAATATCTTAACAAAATGCAGTTCCAAAGCATCTTAAAAGTGGTCCACGCCACATATTGCACTTTATTCAAGATCATACAACTTTTCATCTTAATTTTGACAGTTTGTTTCTTTTTAGTCATGTCATGCTCAGTTGTGCCAGTCACTTGCACTGTAAAAGAGTGGCCGCTTTCCAGCATTTCTCATTAAGCACACTCCAGAGAACAAACAAAGTACAGTTTTGCAATGACATGAGGGGGAACTAATTCAAAAAAATGCACCCAAATCAACATATTTTAGTGTGCAAACTGAAAAAGGCATGCAAATGCTATATCATGCGAATGCACGTAATCCTTAGGTGCAACCAAAGATAAAAACAACCTTTTATTTATACTTTAAATATGTGATGGGGACTGATTAAGCACAAACACAATCAGAGGTGGCTCACTGGCGCCCTCTAAAGGGAAATATGAGAAAAGAAATCATCTCCATTGCGTGCGAACTTCATCTATCCGCATAAAGTCGGTATTGGTTCAGCATACTCTATTCATTCCTCTTCTATGTGAGCAAATGTTGTAATATAAGCATATTTTAAACATATAACATCATGCATTTCGGTTAAATCCACTGCGCAATGGATGTATGTTTGCGCGTAAAATGATTGCAATGCAATATAAATATCAATAAACAAACTTCCAGCCCAAAATCACATCAGAATTCAAAGCGATTATTCATGACAGGCATGCATGCATGCATGGGTAGGTACTGGTAACGGTGTGAAAACACAGTGACAGACGCGCTTTTACGCGTAGATTATAAGGAAAGCAAAGCGCGCACCGCGCCTGACAAACATCAGCTGGTGCTGAACACGCTTTAAACCCCAAAAAGCAACATCTATCCATCTTTATACCTTCATCGTGATGAAAGGGGAGTTTCATGGGGTTCTCCAGCAGGGATTTCAGGACGCCGTGAGCCGGAGGTAGGAAAGTTGGGTTCATAGGAAGAGGTCGAGACATCTTCTCCATGGCGTAAAGGAAAGAACAATCTTCCTGAAGAATTGAAATAATAAAAAAAAATTAATTTATAAAAATAAAACTCTGCAGTAGGGTACGGGAATAGAGTCCTCAGCCCGTGCGCGGCACCGATGAGCGGCGGCTGGTCTCGCGCGTCCGTGAGTTCGTCAGGCTGGAGCGCAAAAGCGCAACTGATTCGCTATTCCATGTGCGAAGACTGACGTCCGTGACGTCAATGGACAGGGCAAGCTGCTGAATAAAGCCCTGGCCAATGAGAGCGCTGGGGGCGTGGCCCTCCCCCTCCTTCCCTTTCTCCATCATGTCTCGATACATTGTTGCACGTTCACGATTACATTATTTTTGGGTTTCAACAATGTTACTTTGTAACCACTGCAGTGTATTCATCTTATTTATTTTTTTATCGATTGAAAAAAGATAATTAAAGTGTGAGAGGAAGTATGAAAAACATAGAAGGGTAATATCTAATAGTTTAATTGTTTTAGTTAAGCCACAGAAAAAAAATGTGTGGTTATTTTTTCCCCAACCGTTGGGTTACACATATACCCAATATGTTGGGTTATTTTTTTAAATCATTGGTTAATTTCTAGCAATAACTCGGCTGTTGGGTTAAATACGCATGTTGTATGTTCACTTGTGTCTTTTGAATTATAAAACGCATAGTTCCGGTCCTTGATTCTGATTGGTTGGGCCGCGTTTGAAGCCGTTGTAAATTACTCAGCAAACACACACCTGTGGCCGCATTACATCAGTATTACTGCACAACTGCCGTTTGTGAGTCTTTGTTGCTGCATGTATTGCTTAGCAAACTACATTGCTTGGCGGAGGAATAAATGTGTTATAGGAATAAATATATTATTTGTTTATGGTGTTTATTTCATGATAAAATATATTTTTATGGAGTAACCGTTTTATAAAAGCAATAAGCCCTGTTTGACAGTGAATTTAGAACAGCTAAGGGGGTTTTAACAACACCCCTTAGCTGTTCTAAATTCACCGTAAATCACGTCTTTAAGGGCTTATTGGTTTATTTATGTATACAATTATGTATATTTACATTAAATTCTAGACACCCCAATATTTAGTTTGTAATTTAGAAATATATTTGTTTTATACAAATACTTTTAACCCAACTGGCTTTTAACCCAATGCATTGGGTAAAAATAACCCACAGTTGGGAAGGTGAGTGCCATTAAGTGAGTGCCATGCCTTACAATGCTGCCTACTTAGGCACCTCACTAGGTGAGCTTTGTTGAACAATAGTTACATTTACAAAGATATATGTAATAAAACTTTGATATGAATAAAATACATTTGGATTTGACTGTAGCTGGACTGAAATGATTGTCTTAATAAACCCTTCCGCATTCCACACTTCTCTAAACACAAAATCAATTTCTTGGAATGGCCAATACTCAGTGACTACACAGTAACAGCCAGTGCTAGTGACCAGCAGTCAGCAGAACAAGAGCGCGCCCGCGTCTGATTGGTTGAGGGTTGCGTGCGCGGAACTTAACGTCCAATCACAGTGAGTCTGGTAAGAAATGCGGTGAGTTAAGGAATACGTGAGCATCGCTCAGCCCTCGGCTGGAACTGACCTAGTTTTGTCCAATAGCAGCAGCCAGTCGGTAATTCCGGTGAGATCAGTACGGACCACGGCACATTGAATGTCATGTGTTCGTGATCCCTGTAGAGTAAGACTGTGAAAATAACTCCAGCTCTGTCTTCATGTCAGCACATTCACAATCATGAACATATCAGATCAAACATGATCAAAATCATAAAACAGTTTTGCTCGACTATTGATTCCGTAGATAAAATGTACAAGTATAGCCTATAGTCTAATGTGGGTGGTTTAAAATAATTTAAAAGAAAAACAAAAGCGTTTAAAATTTAAACGCATTTCCAAAAAGTGTGCACCAGCGGCTGCTGCATGAGCGCGCAGGGGGTGTAAAGTGCGTGAGACGGACCGTGCTACAGAGTGTGTGTCATGCTTAGTAACGGCGGTTGCCACAGCAAAGGACTGCTGTGACGATGTGCATAAAAGTAGGACACACACACACCTTACACATCTTACAGCGCTCATTGTATGCACACTGTATGTTACGCAGTCTCATTCACAAGCAACAGAAGTGACACTGCAGAGATCTATCTATCTATCTATCTATCTATCTATCTATCTATCTATCTATCTATCTATCTATCTATCTATCTATCTATCTATCTATCTATCTATCTATCTATCTATACCCCTTGTCGCACATGGATTCTATTCCATTCTATTATGTTGTTATGTTATATGTTATGTTCTATTCTAAACATCAACTTGATTAGATAGTTTATTCAGATTGAGGAGTAACAGATATGATGAATATGATGCAGAGGAATCGCACACGGAGAAAGAAAGCGCTGAGACTGCAGTGTCAGGGATGTGTCACCTGCATTCTCCTGTCTGAGAAAAAGCCTACGAAACGACAGATTCACAATTAAAGAGATGTCTGATAAGAATTCAATTAAATACATTTGCCTAGAATTGAATGCCATAGTTCAATCTGCATCAGTGTCTAAATATAGTGAGATACATTGACTGAAGTATGTAATGAATAAAGGGGTGCTTGTTAAGATGCAGACCTCACTCACTCACTCACTCACTCACTCACTCACTCACACAATCACTCACTCACTCTAACTCACACAATCACTTACTCGCTCACTCACGCACTCACTCACTCACTCTCTCATGCACTCACTCACTCTCTCACTCACACACTCACTCACTCACACACACACAAACACTCGCTCACTCACTCACTCACTCACTCACTCACTCACTCACAAACACTCACTCGCTCGCTTGCTCGCTCGCTCACTCACTCTAACTCACACAATCACTCACTCACTCGCTCACTCACGCACTCACTCTCTCTCACACACACACACACACTCACTCACTCACTCACTCACTCACTCACACACACACAAACACTCGCTCACTCGCTCACTCACTCACTCACTCTAACTCACACAATCACTCACTCACACACTCTCTCACGCACTCACACACTCACTCACTCTCTCACGCACTCACGCACTCACTCGCTCACTCACTCATACACACACAAACACTCATTCGCTCGCTCACGCAATCACTCACTCACACACTCACACTCTCTCACGCACTCACACAATCACTCACTCACTCGCTCACTCACTCACACACACACAAACACTCACTCGCTCGCTCACTCACTCTAACTCACACAATCACTCACTCACTCGCTCACTCACGCACTCACTCACTCTCTCACACACACACACTCTCACTCACTCACTCACAAACACTCACTCGCTCACTCGCTCACTCACTCACTTTAACTCACACTATCACTCACTCACACACTCTCTCACGCACTCACACAATCAATCACTCACTCACTCGCTCACTCACACACACACAAACACTCACTCGCTCGCTCACTCACTCTAACTCACACAATCACTCACTCACTCACTCGCTCACTCACGCACACACTCACTCACTCACTCACTCACACACACAAACACTCACTCGCTCACTCACTCGCTCACTCACTCACTCACTCACTCTAACTCACACAATCACTCACTCACACACTCTCTCACGCAATCACACACTCACTCACTCACTCGCTCACGCACTCACACACTCACTCACTCGCTCACTCACTCATACACACACAAACACTCACTCGCTCGCTCACGCAATCACTCACTCACACACACACTCTCTCACGCACTCACTCACTCACTCACTCACTCACTCACTCACTCACTCACTCACTCACTCACTCACTCACTCACTCACTCACTCACTCACTCACTCACTCACAGGTGCATGAGCGCTAATGCTGGAACCAAAGGCCTGCAGTCTCAGCTTCTGTCTGATCCCCTCTTCTTTCCCCACTGCTTCCTGCAGCATTTATTGCATTCTTTCTGAAGGTCTGCGTGAATCAGAGGGAAAAGCAGTAAAAATAGCCACATTTCTAGTGGGAGTTCTGTGCATTCATTTAAGTTGCAGCACATACCACAGAAATACTGGACAATTCATATACTGAATGTAATAAACCATAACTGCAGCAATATATACGTCTGTGTTTGTGTCTTAAACAGTTTATAAATTGATATCTCATAAAATAACACACTACCATTCAAATGTTTGGGGTCCGTTTTAGAAATAAAATAATACTTTTATTCATCAAGGACACGTTCATTTAATCAAAAGTGACAATAAATATATTGCAAACTTTGGTTAAACTTTATTTTAAGGTGACATTGTTACAGTGTAATTATGCATTTAAGAACTGAGCAATAATAATTAACAACATGTACTTTCTAGAGTAAGGTAGGACTAGAGTTTGGCTGAGGTTTAGTTGCATGTAATTATGCATAATTTACTGTTATTACAAATGGTAAGTACATGTAACCTATGTAAAAAGGACACTGTAAAATAAAGTGGGTTACACTTTATTTTAAGGTGTCATTGTTACAGTGTAATTAAGCAACTACATGTACTTACTATAGGGTTAGGGTAGGATTATGATTTGGTTGAGGTTTAGTTGCATGCAATTATGCATAATTTACGGTTATTACTATGGTAAGTACATGTAACATATGTAACAAGGACACTGTAAAATAAAGTGTTACCATAAAGTGTTACCCAAACGTTTTATTTTTGTATTTATCAAAGAATGAAAATGAAACACGGTTTCCACAAAAAATATGAAGCTGCACAACTGTTTTCAACACTGATAATAATCAGAAATGTTTCTTGATCATCAGATCATCATTAGAATGATTTCTGAAGGATCATGTGACACTGAAGAGTAATGCTGAAAATTCAGCTTTCATCACAGGAATAAATAAATAAATAAATAAAGGAAATAAATGACATTTCAACATATACTCACATAGAAAACAGTTATTTTGACTTCGAAGTTTCTAAGTGACTTCTTTCAAAAACATGACAAAATCTGGAACCTTTAAAAAAGTGTCTAATGTGTTTCTGATTATTCAGTTATCTGTGCTTGTACTATAGTTTTAACAAAATAAACCGGCATATGACCATCGTTAATTTTAAACAGATTAAAACCTCGTTTGACATGATTTAAAAGTATAGGCAATTTCAGCCGAATGCAATGATTTTTATCTTTTATAATTAGACTACTTATATTATTCTAATATGAAGAGTTTAAAACAGAATAACAAAAATAGTTTATGACAAACATTACTCAACCTTGAAGTGCCGGAAAGCATGCAAAAATGAAAGCTATCTGTTTGAATATATTATTTGATCATGTTTAACCTTTTGACAATAGAAATATGAGATCACATTGTTATCAGTTGAGGAAGAGAGATGAAGATGAAACGGTTTTAAAGGTACTTCACGCGGCAGATACAGTTTCTTTCCTGTTTCCCTGTAAATGTGAGAGATTGTTTGCGCATAAATGAAAAACTGTGTTGTTTTTTATGCACAATTGAATGCTTTGCCTTTTGTTATTGCATTGTTAATAAAATACTGCAATTTTAATAAGATTCCCTTTTGTGTGCATTAAAACAAAAGTAATTTCATAGTTATGTCAGTGAATTAAATGATAAATGTTTCATCATGCAGACAACGAAACACTGACGTTCAGGTTCATCGAGATGCTTCCAGAATCACCTCCTTTGTGCTACTTTTAGATGTTTCCCAGTCGAAGCGTTTCCTTCAGCGAAGCTCTTGGTTTCCTTCAGATCCTCCCCTTTGGTTTACAGGTAGTCACTCCTACAAGACCAATGAAAAGAATGAAAAGAACCCGTGAGTCAATAAAACACGTCAAGCATTCGAAAACAAAAAAAGAAACTTGGAAACAAAGGTATTTTCTGTCTCTTCTGTGCAACCAATAAGGCTTCTACCAGATGTTACCTCAATTCACTCTTAGAAAAAAAGGTTCAGTGTGGTTCTATATAGAACTCTGGGGATCTTGCCTCAATTTTAAGATTCTATATATGATGCGTCTGACAGAACCCTTTAAGATTCTATATAGAACCTTTTCTTCTAAGAGTAAGCCGTCTTGTGCTCGCATTATTTACCGTGGTATTTTCACATTAATTACTGTATGTGGTTAGTACTGTTACAGTACACGCTATCTGGGTCATTTCATTAGAGCGTATTGTTAAACACCGGAATGACTAGTAAATTTAGTTCACTTTCACAGGCCGCTCCAGTTTTCATGGGAATCGTGAAGGAGCTTAAAATTGTGATTTGACTTGAGTGTGAGATTTTGAACGCAAATAGAAATGTTCAGAGCTCATGTGTGTAAAGTAAGCCACTGAGACTCGACTGTAAACAACTGAAGTCTTTGTGTTTGTGTGTGTCATGTGATTCCTGAGTGGTTATTTGTGCCTGACGCTTTATCAGTGTGAAGGTTGTTTTAGACAAATACAGACTTATCTTTTATAGAGTACAAAAATAAATAACTCATAAATAACTTAATTGGATGGCATAAACACATACTTGGGACATGCAGAGTGAAGAAATTATTGATTGGGGTAAATGACATTTTTTCAATACAAAAATTATAATATAAAGATTCTGCAAGGATACATCAAACTGATAAAAGTGACAGTATAGACATTTAGATTTCATTTAGTAACAAAAGATTTCTTTTGAACTTTCTATTCATCAAATAATCCTGAACATTAAAAATATTTCACAAAAATCTGAAGCAAAAAAACTGTTTCAACACTGATAATAATCAGAAATGTTTCTTGATCATCAAATCATCATATTAGAATGATTTCTGAAGGATCATGTGACACAAGACTGGAGTAATGATGCTGAAAATTCAGCTTTGATCACAGGAATAAATTACTTTTTAAATAGAAAACAGGTTTAAATTGTTATATTTCACAATATTACTGTTTTACTGTATTTTGGATCAAATAAATCAGCTTTGGTGAGCAGAAGAGACTTTCAAAAACATTAAAAAGTCTTACTGACCCAAAACCTTTGTGTATTTAATAAATATAAGCCAAATAAAGTTGATTGTGTGTTTGCCTACAGTTGTTGTCATTGTAAACTTGATAGTGTTTGTCTCTTCGCGTCTCTCAGGGGACGACAGTGGCAGGGCGGACACTTCCTGTGAGACCACAGAGAGAAAACACAACAACGAGAGGCGCACACACACACACACACACACACACACACTCGCACACACACACACACACACACACTCGCACACACACACACACACACACACAGCCATGTTTATGTGATTTGTGAGGACATTCCATAGGCGTAATGGTTTTTATACTGTACAAACTGTATATTCTATCCCCTTACCCTGCCCCTATCCCTAAACCTACCCATCACAGGAAACATTCTGCATTTTTACATAAAAAAAAAAACACTGCTTAGTATGTTTTTAAAGCCATTTGAAAAATGAGGACACCCAAAATGTCCTCATATATCACCTATTTTCCCGAGTGTCCTCATTTGCAGGTGTGTTATCATAAAAATGTCCTCAGTTGTCATGAAAACAAACTCACACACACACACACACACCTCACTAAACATGATTCTTCACGATTATTTCAGATTAGAAATCTAATGTTCAAACTGTTTTCTCATTTTCTACTCTTAATATTACAAAAAACGACTGAACGAAAGATACACAGATTCTCTTGAACCACCACCATGTTTGCAGCAAAAAACTACTGCAGTGCAGACCTGTGACTCACTTTCTGTACGAAATTGCTGAATTTTCCATGTTTTTAATTTTAGAAAACTGAATTTGAAGTTCTGAATTTCTTCTTCATCTTGAAAACTTGAATCTGGATTTTTTAAAACTGTATATTGGCAGTCTAAGAATTCAGAACAAAGAAACAGCTGTTGGAAAATACATGTCTATAAAATTCAGCCATAAAAAACATTTCAATACGTTAAATTTCAAATGTTCAATATTCCTTTAAAGAAATAAAATTCAGAACTTTTGCAATCCACATAATATTAAATTTTGTTATATTACAGTTGTCAATAATTCAAATTTACACAATTCAAATTCAAATAATTTTGTCATATTATAAGCTCCATAAACCTGGTCCATAAAACTGTCCTGGTCCGTACGGTTCACGGATCAACTGCGATCCGTTCCACCCCTAATATATATATATATTTATGTGTAAAATCAAGATTCCCACTTCCAACCTGGGAAGCGCAGTGTGAAGCTCAGCATCTCACCAGAGGAGTGGATTTAATTATTTTCCCTTTGTTTTTGAAAGCTTGAGGCGAGATTGGGAATGTGGGTTATTTTGGGATTTATTGGGGCTGTTCAGCAGTGGGAACTGAAATCAGAGAGCTGAGAAGACAAAGATAATCCAGATAATCTGACTGCTATGCACACACACACACACACACACACACACACACACACACACACACACACACACACACACACACACACACACACATACTCCCATCACTGCTGACACTCACTCTCTGTCTCAATTCAGAGGCTGCATCCTTCGAAAGGCGTAGTAATATGTAATATGTCAGTAATATGTCAACATTTGAACCTCTTTATATATTTTCTTATTTTTACATTTGTACCATCAGAAGTTGAAAAGTATGTAAGCTTGTTTCCGCTTACATTTACAATGTAATTGCGACTTTTTGTCACATCATTTTTACTTTTTTTTAGTTATAAAGTCAGAATTGTGAGAAATAAACTCACAATTACGTTTTAATTATTTTTTTTTTTTATTCCGTGGCAAAAACAAGCTTTAATATAAAAGTGTTATCCGACAATTTCCCTCAAAAAAATCCTGTGGTCAATGGCGCATAATGAATTCTGGGATAGGCACGTCTGCGAAGGATCCATCTGTTGTATCCTTCATTTCACTGGAAAACGAAGGAAGCATTTGGAGGAATTGGGACAGCTTTTGTTGCGCCGCGGTGACGCAATCGACCTTCGAATACAGCGTCCAAGTTCAGAGGCTGCATCATTCGAAAGCCAAATGCATCACAGCTACTTACTAAGATGCAATTTATAGTTTATATACTCTTTATTATATACAGAAATGGAACAAGGTGAACATATATAGACAGTTTGTGAACCCTGTTTTGTTTTTAGACAGTTTAATATAACTTTTAAAAAAGTCCAGTTCAGACGTAACTGCACTTGTCAACGGCAGCTGTCACAGTTGCTAGGTGACAAGAACAATTCTCCATATATGACATTTAACAACAATGGCTCAGTCCGACCTTAGTGGCCTTCGAAGTGCAGGAGTGTCTCAAAACTGGACATGTCAGGTGTTGGTTGCGACGGTTACGCTGGCTGTCCGCTGCTGTGCGAATATCTATTCTACTTCTTTCTGTCTCATTGCGCACAAACACACACACACACTCATGGGTTTTTAAAATCTCAGTCTCCCAGCAGACTCATTCACACAAGATAGCGTCTCATTACAAAGTTGCCATGGCGATATGCGCGCTCAGAAAGCTTCCCTATCGAGAAGAAAACACATCAGGATAGACGGCACGCAGAGAAAATGAGTCTTTCATCAGGGCCGAAACCAAGGTTTGAGTAGTTCCTGATTATTGTCCTTTTCAGTGGGCAGCAGAAGAAACGAGAAAACGACAGGTGTAATTGGGTTTGAAGCAGCGCTGTTTTTAACACACACTGCGTTTCTTTAGAGCTGGTTTGTCGTCATCGGGCCTGAAGCGGTTTAGTCTG
>NC_139963.1:45248457-45585957 GCF_963993115.1 Abramis brama | reverse complement strand
GATGGAAACGACAGAACGATGAATGGATGGAATGACAGAACGACAGATGATGGATAGATGGATGGATGGAAACGACAGAACGACGGACGGATAGATGGAACGACAGATGGATAGATGGGATATATAGATAGATGGATGAATGGAAGGACAAATGATGGATGGAATGACAGAACGATGGACGGACATCTGAAAGTTAGTCTTGATAACTGCCAGTGAATGTGTTAGTTTATCTCAGCTGATGACTTTAACATGAACTCTTGTTATCTGCTAGTGTTTGTTTGCTCAGTTCACAGTTCATCATGAGATAAACCTTCATTGATTAAACAGTAAATCAAGAACAGATGTGAACTTCATGAAACTGAATTCACAACAGATTTAAAGAGATATTCTGTCATCATTTTCTCAACATCATGTCGTTCCAATGGCAGATTGTCAATTTCTCCCAAAAAATTATTCAATCTGAGACGTTCAATTTGAGACTTATTCAATTTAATATGCACTGATGAATTATGCACATTATACACAAGTGACTTTTCTTTTAAAATACACAAGTTTTGATTTCACATTGATAAGTTAATTGTAGTCATGTAACTGTTGGATTTCATGACAGTGCTGTTTCATATACATTTTTTAACCAACTCAACAAAACCACTGTGTTGAGACTGACGCAAGTATGTACACATCAACATCATTTCCCACAGATCAGTGTGAAACCTGAACACACCACAGAAACCACTGTAGAAAACAGCAGTCATACATTAGCATGAAACGCCTCAGTTTGCTCTTATACTGTAAATGTGCTTTTCCTTTCAGAACATGCAGTGCATTCGGTGTTAACAAATTCAAAGAAAAAAAATATAATTGCAGTCCTAGCACTCTTTTCTAAATAACATTAATACACTGACCATGTGTTTTGCTCATATTAAACATATACCGTTGAGCTATGATGATAAATTATCCCCTTCAAATTTCATTCAAATAAAATAATGATTGGCCTTTGTGTCAGATACAGTAGTGAGAGCAGCTGATTATAGTCTGACTTCAGTCCCACTGTAATATTTCTCAGTCATACGTCATTATCTCAATGACCTCGTTATGAGCTGCTGCAGTATAATAGTGTCTTACATTAACGGCATCTGTTTGAGATAATGGCAGAGAGATGAATGAATGCTGCAAGATGCTTTTCAGCAGAGAGAGCAACAAAACTCAAGTGTGTGTCTGTTAATTGGGGCTCCATTCAGGTCATTCTGAACAGATAATTACACACAGGCTCTGGGCTTCTGCTGAACACACAATCAATGCCATAATTCACAAAACTACAAAGAGGTGAGCCCGAATTCAAGATTCGATGGATGGATGGATGGATGGATGGAACGACAGAATTACGAATGGATGGATGGATGACAGAACAATGGATGGATGGAACAACAGAAAAGTTGGATGGACCGATGGAATGACAGAATAACGAATGGATGGATGATGGGATGAATGAACATTGGATGGATAGAACAACAGAACATTGGACAGATGTTGGATGGATGGATGGGCGGATGAATGGATAGGACGACAGAACAATGGATGGATGGATGGAGCGACAGAACGATGGATGGATGGAATGACAGAACAATGGATGGATGGTTGGATGGAACAACAGAACAATGGATGGATGGATGGAACGACAGAAAAATGGATGGATGGATGGAACGACAGAAAAATGGATGGATGGTTGGATGGATGAATGAATGACAGAACGATGGATGGATGGTTGGATGAATGGATAGATTGAATGATGGATGGATTAACAAATGAAACGATGGATGGACAGATGGAATGATGGATGGATGGATAAATGGAACGATGGATGGATGAACAAATGGAACGATGGATGGACAGATGGAACGATGGATGGATGGATGGATAAATGGAACGATGGATGGACAGATGGAACGATGGATGGATGGATAAATGGAACGATGGATGGATGGATAGATGGAATGATGGATGGATGGTTGGATAGATGGACAGATTACATGGACATGATTATTCTGTAATCCCTGCCATTTCTAGCTTGTACTTTCCTGAACGATGGCTAAAACTTTGTATTAATATAATTTCTCATGTTTATTGCCTCTTTAGATTAATCGTTTGATGTATTACTTCACTGTAATGTAATGCAATGTAAAGTTCACACACACACACACGTACACATACACACAGGTATTGCGAAACATCTGTCTGCTTGCACTTGCTGTGTTTGTTTAGGGAGAGTTTTAAATAAGGAACACCACATATGCTGCTGTTTTCAGCTTTTCACTCAAACAGCTGAATTTCTCTCAGAGACTCACTGTGGGAAAACAACACACACACACTCGGTCACATGATGCGGGCGTTTCCTGTGTCCTGCGGGGACTGAAACATTCATTGATCTGTTATTGGTAACGAGCTGTTAAACTGAACATGTCACAACCACAGAAATGGCCACAGCGTCTGTGTGTGAAAGTGATGTAAGCAGAGTCAAGAGCACTGATTGGCCGGTTGTTCTGGAACTGTCTTCAACATTACTGTCTCAAACTGTGCTCAGATTGGTCAAAGTCTGCAATCAGAAGTCAAAAATCGCAACACAAACTCAAAATATTCTCATCAAATTCTCCCATGATCACATGGTTTGTGCTGCAATCCCTGAATTATTGTGTCTACAGCGCTGAGCGAAACATTCATTGATCTGTTACTGGTTCTAACTATTAAACGAGTAGAGAAAAGACTGTGAGAGACTGTGATGTGAGGGAGTGATGTAAGCAGAACTGTGTGTTCTGATTGGCAAAATTAAAATGTAAAAATAAGACAATTGTTGACATACATCCAAAGTATATTCTATCTATCTATCTATCTATCTATCTATCTATCTATCTATCTATCTATCTATCTATCTATCTATCTATCTATCTATCTATCTATCTATCTATCTATCTATCTATCTATCTGTCTGTCTATCTATCAATCTGTCTGTCGTTCTATCTATCTATTTTTTTGCCCCCATTTTTCATGAGCTGAACTCAAAGATCTAAGACTTTTTCTATGTACACAAAAGTCCTATTTCTCTCAAATATTGTTCACAAATATGTCTAAATCTGTGTTAGTGAGCACTTCTCCTTTGCCGAGACAATCCATCCATCTCACAGGTGTGGCATATCAAGATGCTGATTAGACAGCATGATTATTGCACAGGTGTGCCTTAGGCTGGCCACAATAAAAGGCCACTCTAAAATGTCCACCAGAGCTGTTGCCCGTGAACTGAATGTTCATTTCTCTACCATAAGCTGTCTCCAAAGGCGTTTCAGAGAATTTGTCAGTACATCCAACCGGCCTCACAACCGCAGACCATGTGTAACTACACCAACCCAGGACCTCCACATCCAGCATCTTCAACTCCAAGATCGTCTGAGACCAGACACCCGGACAGCTGCTGCAACAATCGGTTTGTATAACCAAAAACATTTCTGCACAAACTGTCAGAAACCGTCTCAGGAAAGCTCATCTGCATGCTCGTCGTCCTCATCGGGGTCTCGACCTGACTGCAGTTCGTCGTTGTAACCGACTTGAGTGGTCAAATGCTCACATTCAATGGTGTCTGGCACTTTGGAGAGGTGTTCTCTTCACAGATGAATCCCGGTTTTCACTGTACAGGGCAGACGGCAGACAGCGTGTATGGCGTTGTGTGGGTGAGCGGTTTGCTGATGTCAACGTTGTGGATCGAGTGGGGTGGGTTATGGTATGGGCAGGCGTATGTTCTGGACAACGAACACAGGTGCATTTTATTGATGGCATTTTGAATGCACAGAGAAACCGTGACGAGATCCTGAGGCCCACTGTTGTGCCATTCATCCACGACCATCAATAAATGTTGCAGCATGATAACGCACGGCCCGATGTTGCAATCTGTACACAATCTATCTATCTGTCTGTCTGTCCGTCCATCCGTCCGTCCGTATCTATCTATTTATCTATCTATCTGTCTGTCTATCCAACTGTCTGTCTATCCAACTGTCCGTCCATCTATAGAGAGAGACAGAGGTCTGAAAATAAAATGAACGTTTTGTGTTTTAATACAATGTTTGAAATTTAAACCATAAATATAATTACAGAATAAATATCAAAAATACATAATATTTAAGATTCTGCAACAGATCCTAAGGTTGTTTTATGTTTTGAATCTTTTTGTTTTTTGTATTTTCAGTTTTTGTCAATGTTTTTGTAATTTATATTAATTTTTTTAATGTCTATATATTTTTAATAATTTTAGTTTCAGATTTAGTTTAAGTTATTTTAGTAACGTACACTAGCTGAAATTTAAAAAAAAAAAAAATATGACAGAACGATGGAGGTATACAAAAATATATATTTTTAATCATTTCAATTTCAGATTTAGTTTTAGCTATTTCAGTATAGTACACTAGTTGAAATAAAAGAAATTCAAAATATATATTTTTGTTTCAGCTAACATTTCTTATATTTTCATGGTTTTAGTTTTAGCTGACTATAATTACACTGGAATATATAGACTTAGTGTGGAGAGCAGAACAAAATATTTGAGTTCACACTGAGATTTCAGACTCTGAGAATATTGTTGAAAGCTCTTGTGAACCTCTAGTGAAGACACGTTTGAGATGAGTTTTTCGAGAGGCAGAGACTAAGACAAATGTCTCCATTTGATCTCATTGTTCGCTCAAAGACATATTACGGTGATCTAGTGTGTTTCTGTTGCTCGGGTGTTCTGACTGGTTCTGGCATGAGAGACTCCAGCGTCCGGTGGATGATTGTGGAGGCAGATGGACGTCCAGGTGGAGATGGAGAACACACTGCGCTCTGACGTACCACCACCACACACACACACACACACACACACACACACACACACACACACACACACACACACACACACACACACTCCGTTTGCATTCTCTGAAGCTTAAAAATGCTAAACCAGCAACATACGCTGCTGCATCCCTGTGGTCTGTGTTTGTGTGTGCATGAACTTTCATCCCATCAGTGAGTCAATGATGAGCAAGTGTGTGTGTGTGTGTGTGTGTGTGTGAGAGCCTTAAAGTACTACAGGTCTTTACCAAGGGCCTTGTCACCCAACCGCAATCCCAGATTGCTTTACTGCTACACTGTTTAAAATATATATATATATGAAGTTGTATATAAAACAAAGAAAATCAGTGTTACTTGATGTTTCTTTGTAATCATTTGTGAAATTTTCTTGCAATTTCTAAGTGAAATTTTGTGTATTTTTGTGTGTATGTATATATGTGTGTGCGTGTGTGTGTGAGTATATGTGTGTGTGTGTTTGTGTGTGTGTGTGTATGTGTATGTATATATCTGTGTGCGTGTGTGTGTGTGCATTTTTTGCACCAAATTTTTTCAGTGTATTTTCACAGTGTAAACAAGTGAAGTAACATTACTAGAATGTTTGTTCAAAGTTAAGTGGTCTTTAATAATGTTCTCAAAACGTTAGCACAAAAATATTATTTATGCATCATTCATGGAATGTTTTTTTCTGAAACGTTTTAGTTGAATATTCGTCTAACACTTTTTAAATGTTATTACTTGCTTCAGAACGTTCAGATTTATGAAACAGAATGTTTCCTTAACGTTCGCATAACCAAGTTTTTTTTTTTTTAAACTGGAGACTTTAAACATTCCAAAATATTTTTTCATTCACTCTTAGAATAAAAGGTTCAATGGGGTTCTATTTAGAACTCTATGGTTCTCGACTCAATTTTAAAGAACCCTTCAGGTTCTATATAAAGAGAAATGTCTTAAACTATTGCATAATACTTTCATATTAAAGGGGTTACGATAAAATATGTTCATGTGCTGCTTAATTCCTAAAATTGAATTACAATTAAATTGAATTAAAACAAAATTAATTAGTGATGGGCAACGATTAATCGCAATTAATCACATTCAAAATAAAAGTTTGTTTGCACATAATATATGTGTGTGTACTGTGTATAATTATTTTGTATATATAAATACACACACATGCATGTATACATTTAAGAAATATTTGCATGTATATACTGTATATTTATACATAATTTATTTGCATGTATATACTGTATATTTATACATAATTTATATTATATATAAGTATTTTATACAAAAATAAAAAAAAATCTTAAGTATACACATTCATGTGTGTATACAAAATAATTATACACAGTACACACACATATATTATGTAAACACAAACTTTTATTTTGGATGTGATTAATCATATTGATTCAAACTTAAAGGGGTCATCGGATGCCCATTTTCCACAAGTTGGTATGATTCTTTAGGGTCTTCGTGTAAAGTTTGTAAAAAAATCATCAATGGTTGTGTAAAACAACACTCTTTTCCCTCCTCAAAAACTGCTCTGTTCACCCGTTTCGGTTCATGTCTCTTTAAATGATAATGAGCAACTGCTCACCCCTCCCCTCTCTTCCATGGGGCGTGTCGACACAAGACACATAAAGTGCTGCCATGGCAACCTGCTGGCAGAAAGTATACAAATGGCTGAGGGCGGAAATATGCTAATACGGGAAATATGCTAATACGGGAAATATGCTAATTTGACATCATATTACTCAGAAAATCCAAACGGCCTGATTATTGAGAGTGTTTAGGCTTTTTGAGGATAAAAAAAGGATTAAATGGATTTTTTTCATTATATGGTGATTGGTGTCCACACACTGCAAAGACACATTGATATGCAAACACCATATAAAAGTGAATTTCGCATCCGATGACCCCTTTAAAGGTTCTAAATATGATGCGTCTGTCAGAACCCTTTAAGCTTCTATATAGAACCTTTTCTTCTAAGAGTGTAACGTGATGAGAATGTTCTTAGAACACGTTTGTTAGCTGAGGAGTGATGTGTCTAAAAATGAAACCGTTCTGCTTCAGCTCTATGGAAATATCCTCGCTGCTTTTCCCTGCCAATAACTTGAAGGCTGACACAACCGTGAGCGTATGTGTGCTTCCTTTAGATATTTCTGTCTATAGCAGCGATGTTCCACAGATCCCACGCCACCCCCTCCCACAGAACGACAGCGAGGAAGAGGAAGAGGAAGGGTTGTAGTTGTAGATGTGGAGGCTGTTGAGCAGAAGTTGCGAGTGTGTGGGTGGAGGTGAGATCGAACACGACGAGCTGCTCTTTTTGTTATTTACAAAAGAAACACACGATCACACACACAGAGGATTGACAGAACCGTCTGTGTTTTCACTGCGCAGACAGACAGACAGTATAAGAGCTTGTTCATGGATGACGGGAATATTGAACTCAAATATCTACTCTACTCACCCTCATGTCGCTTGAAACCTGTATGACTGACTTTCTTCTGTCGAGGACAACGGGAGGCGTTTTGCTGAATGTCCGAGCTGCTCTTTTCCATTCAGTGAATGGGGACTGGGGCTGTCAGGCACTAAAGATAATAAAAAGGCATATCAGCTGTGAAATTAAACATTACCCGAATAACTTTTTCATTTAGTTTACTTTTCACAACCAGATCTACTACAGGTTTGGATGCCAACCTCCAAAATATATAAGACTATATTTTATATCACTGTTAAAAAAAAGAAAAGAAAAAAAAGTTGCTGCCTTAAATTTTTAAGTACAATAAACTTGGATGTTTAAGTCATTTCAACTTAAAAAAGTTGAGTTCTTGTATAACTTATAAAAAGTTGAAAATTGCTTAAAGGGTTAGTTCACCCAAAAATGAAAATTCTGTCAGTAATTACTCACCCTCATGTTGTTCCAACCCCGTAAGACCTTCGTTCATCTTCGGAACATAAATTAAGATATTTTTGATTAAATCTGAGAGCTGGATCACTTATCCATAGGCTGCTAGGTGACCGAAACTTGCTGGCCCAGAAAAGTTATTAAAGAGATCGTTAATATAGTCCAAGTGACTACAGTGGCTTAATCTTAAGTATATCAAGCGACGAAAATACTTTTTGTGCGCAAAAACAAACAAAAATAACGACTTTATTCCACTATTCATTTCCTTCTCTCTGGGCCTCGTAGTGTTTTTGCGCAGCGCGTCTGTGTTACACGTCAACACGCATCACACACATGACCAGCGTCGACCAATAGTGAGCCTACGTGGTGACGTGCAACACAGACGCGCTGCGCAAAAACACTACGTGAACCAACTAGTGGCCCAGAGAGAAGGAAATGAATAGTGGAATAAAGTCGTTATTTTTGTTTGTTTTTGCGCACAAAAAGTATTCTCGTCGCTTGATATACTTAAGATTGAGCCACTGTAGTCACTTGGACTATATTAACGATCTCTTTAATAACTTTTCTGGGCCAGCAAGTTTCGGTCACCTAGCAGCCTATGGAGCAGTGATCCAGCACTCAGATTTCATCAAAAATATCTTAATTTATGTTCCGAAGATGAACGAAGGTCTTACGGGGTTGGAACAACATGAGGGTGAGTAATTACTGACAGAATTTTCATTTTTGGGTGAACTAACCCTTTAACTTAATTTGATGAGATATAGCAATGTAAAAACGTATGTTGCCAAAACTTGTTGATCATTTAATTTGTTTTACAGTGTACTTAATATTTTATATATTTGAGTATAAAAACTCAGTTTAAGTGCGCTATTATAAAATGAACTAATTGTTTCCAAAATTAAATAACTTTTTATATTGTCATTATATTCAATTAAACGGCTATGTTATCTAAAAATACGTATCTTACTTTATTATGTTAACCCTTTTTCACAAATAATAAAAAAAGAAAATAATTTCAATTAATCTCATGATTTCTGACCGGACTTTAGAAAGCAGATTGAATTAGTAATCATATTATTCATAATCATAAATTATATTGCCATTGTACTAAAGCACATTTATAAAATATTATCTGAAAACTATTTAATTAAAGGGCTATGTATCTGATCTTAATGCTTTTTTCAACAAAGAAATAAATAAATAAAAATAAAATAATTGCAATTTATCTCATGATTTCTGGCCCGTCTTTTATATTGTCATTGTGTTAAATGACATTGAATTAGAGCAAATAGCCAAAGTATTATATGAAAATATTTACTATTTATTTAAAGGACTATGCATCTGATATTAACACTTTTTTTTTTTCAACAAATAAATACATTTAAATAATTGCAATTAATCTTATGATTTCTGACCAGACTTTAGAAAGCAGATTGTAATAGTAATCATAATATTCATAAATCTGCATTGTACTAAAGCACATTTATAAAATATTATCTGAAAATATTTACTTAAAGGACTATGTATCGAATATTAATTAAAAAAATAAATTAAAATAAAATAATTGCATTTAATCTCATGATTTCTGGCTCGTCTTTAAAAAGATTTTATATTGTCATTGTTTTAAATGACATTGAATTAAAGGAAATTTCTGAAGTGTTACATGAAAATATTTACTATTTATTTAAAGGACTATGCATCTGATATTAACAGATTTTATTTAAAAAAAAAAGTTTTTTATAATTGCAATTAATCTTATGATTTCTTATCAGTCTTTAAAAAGCCGATTGTATTAATAATCAGATGTTTAATAACATTATAATTTAATTAACATTTTAAACACATTAAGTCCTAAAAATTAGGACTCAAATTTTCTCAAATTGTTTATGAATCCCTTAGAAACCCCAGTAGTAGGAGGACACCAATCAACCTGATTCACAAAATCATGTTTTGATGAACATTTGTGTCGACTATATTGACAACTTGGAACCAGAAACTGCCTTTTGCCTTCTGAAATGACTATTCTTTTAACAGATCTCTAAAACTCCAGACTGGGTTTCAAAGTGACGCACTCGAGATACAATCCATAACTTGCTGATTTCGATCGCATGAAAAGTATGTTGGCCGTACAGTAAGTGAGTGTTTCTTCATAAAGGGCTGACCTGTTATCTGCTCCCCATCAGACGAGTTGAGCTTCAGGTCACTCATGACTATAACTTAGAGATGACTGTAAGAAATGTCCTGGTTCATGTGGTCATGTGGTCACTGGGTCATTACCGACCCGCTCAGGACACTCAGTGAGACCTAAAAGAGACATAAATTAGTCACTAGCTGTCATTTATGAGCATAGGGCTTTAGAATTAATACATAATATAAAATTCATACAGTAAGAGGAGGCCTTTAAAATGAATGTAGAGCAGCTCAGAACATTTGATCTCTGAAGACATTTATGAGAAATGTTTGAGTTCATATTGAGAGCTCTGACTTTCCAGATCTGACCACGGTTTGAGACTCTGAGGAGACACATGAGATAATCTTTGGGATCTTTTTCTTAGGAGAAACATCTGAGAAGCAGATTTGTGCAAGAGTCTTAATTTGCTCTCCATTTAATCTCATTATAACTGCGATATGTGAATGAATCCATACACATACACACACACACACACACACACACACACACACACACACACACACGGTAATTTTCCCCCACAGATATCGAGCTGTTTGTATCATTAAAGTGCTGGCGATGGGTTGCCATGGGTAACGTACATCTGAATATTTCCACTTTGCATAAATCATTTTACAGCCTGATCAGATGGTAATAGATTAACATCTGATGTAGAAAATATCTCAAAGGCGTCTGACTCACCCGAATGAAAACCTCTTCAAACTCACGCAGAGTTTTTCAATGAAGCGCTTTTCAGTATATTCTGTTTTTGAGTCGGCTTCACATTATTGATACAACATCCACATTCACATCTGACCAACAGAGCACAACTATACAGAATTAAGGCTATACACAGCTACAACTGCGATTATATAATAATATTAATTTCTTACAAATTTCACATTGTGTTAAGGTTATGTAAATGTTAAGATATTTATTATATTATTATTATTATTATAAACTAGAGATGCACCGATACTAAATTTCTCCACCGATACCGATAGTTAGATTTTTCTTAAGGAACAAAAATCTCATGCAAATAATGCTGCAAACTATACCCTATCATTTGGTACATAACTATAATATTATAATTATTAAAATTAACAACAAAGCTATTATATTCAATTTCCAGATATAATATTTACACTCAAATAAAAGCTGAAATGTTTGTATACAACTCAGTTGCACATAAGGTAGTTTTCATAAACACTTCTTCATGGCAAATTTATTCAACCATACATATATAATTAACAGTAAATAAGCTCTTCTCTAGTGTTTTTATAGCTAACTAACGAACTGTGAACACTGGTTAACTTTCCTGAGGTAAATGCAATATTGTTCACAAGCTGTTTTATTGACGTCTTTCCGCGGTTGAAACACAGATTGAGTGATTACATGAGTCATGATATGGATTTGGGTAAGTTGTACTGTATCTTTCAACATACATTCTGATATTCATGCATGCTTTTCTAGAATTTACTAAAGTGGAAGAAAATACTCGCGCTGCTGCTTGAACTGAGGCGCTAGAGATCTGTCAGTCACGTCACATTTAAGAGCGTCAAAACGCCATTTATTGTTTGAATGTCGTGATAAAATTGACAGAATTTGAAAGCTGAGACTTTGTTTCTTATCAGAAGTAACAGAACACAAAGCTCTTTGCGATTATTGGCCGGGAGGCGCTATAAATGATGTGTGATGTAGGAAAAACCATAGATATCCATATAAAGGCTAGATGTCTTAAGTCACTTGCCACAGGGAAGCTGTGAATTAAGGTGAGTGATCAGCACGCACACAGATCCTCTTATCTCGTTGAAATCTTGACGGATTTACAAACGGTTTGGTTTCTTACAAATGTTATTAACGTGGCTATAATTCTTTCATATGGAAGTCCATTGTTATAATTATTTATATGTATGCAGTGTCATAACTACATCTGACGTTTATAACAAACCAAACCGTTTGAAAATCGGTAGAAAATTGAGCAAGTTATGGTTATTTAAAAGTACATGCACCATGTTACGAGTGAGCGAGCACCCTGTGGTAAGATGGCCGCTGTGTGCGGACGTCGACCTCCATTGGCCAGCAGCGCGCACGAGACATCTAGCCTTTATTATATGATGGGAAAAACCGCAGATCTGGCAAGTCAACCCTGGCTTGAACTACGGGTGATTCATAGGGTCAAATAAAGCCTGCATTAATGTCGCTATTTTTTAACCGTTAAAACGGTATTGTTGCGTTAACTTGCCCTAAATCCAACAAAAGAGAGATTTTATTCACACACAGTATGAGTTGCAGTCTGACACACTTTCACGCAACCTTTTGATTGACAGGATATAATCGACACTGATAATCGACTGTTTTAAACAATCGGCCGATTGTCTGATGAAGAACTATTTTTCTTGGTATGAAGAACATTTTTAAAAAATCTAAAGAACCTGTCGTGGAATGAAAAGATTCCATGGATGTTAAAGGTTCTTGATGGAACCATCGATGCCAATAAGAATGATAGACCAGCTCAAAAGCAACATGGCATTTATGAAAAATAAGGTAATATTCAGGTACATCTGATAATGCACGAATTAAAGTTTCATAACTTTATTTAGTAGCACAATACAAAACAGCTTTCAGTGTGAATGTATGAAAGGTTTGCAATTGTTTATTCCATATGACTCAGTTAAAAGCCCCAAATGTTCTGAGCACAGCTTGTGCAAAGACCAAACGTTTATGAATGTAGGAAGTGAATAATTTTCGTGTCCCATGATGCCAATCTTCATACAGTGAGTGAATACTGTAAGAGATTTTCAACACATGAGGGTCATTTATGTGTACAGTGTGACTTATTACCCACAGACAAGCACATAATGCATTTGGACAGATTTCTGACACAGTTGGACAGAGTTGCTATCAGAGTTAATCCAGATAAAGAGCTTAAACAGTGAGCGGCCTCGTTTTGTCCATTAGCATCTAAAAATGTTTTCAAGAAAGATTTCTACTCTGTGAACCTAACCAACCAGATGAATCGCAATCAATCAATCCTTACAAATATGATTCAAATGTTCTTTTTGTCTTGCTTGTTTTCATATACCAAGGAAAGTATTATAAATTAATAATGATTCTCTAATGAGAAGCTTTAAAAACAACATGCACAACCATTCAAAAGTTAGTGGTTAGTGCGATTTATTGTTTTGAATGAAATGAACACTTTTTTATTCAGCAATGATGCATTATATTGATTAAAAGTGACAGTAAAGACATGTATAATGTCAAAAAAGTTTCTGTCAAATAAACAAATGCTGTTCTTTTGAACTTTCTATTCATCAAAGAATCCTGAAAAATAAAATTCATCATGGTCTCCACAAAAATATTAATCACAACTGTTTTAATCACTGATAATAATCAGAAATGTTTCTTGAGCATCAAATCTTAGAATGATTTCTGAAGGATCATGTGACACTAAAGACTGTATATATTCACATAGAAAACAGTTATTGTAAATTGCAAAAAAATATTTCACAGTATTTCACAGACAACACTGGTTTGACCCTGATAACCCTGTGTCTCTCTCTCTCACACACACACACACTTTAAATAGTAAGATACACAGATACGCTTGGTACTGGAACTCTTCCTGGTGGCCTAATGCCAGTATCTTTATCACGAGGAAACTATTACAGAGGCATCTGAGGTCTCCGGTTAATGGCGGTTATGCAATCACTAGTACAGGTTGGTAGAAACTGCAACAAGTGCTTCACACGCATACCAGGTTTGTTTCCTCAGGGCCTCAGATAGTTTACAGCACAAACATGCAACCGCACCGTGCAAACACATGCAGAAATCGACACATCAGCAAAGAGAATAAAAAAAAAAAAGAATCCCAGAAACTGTTGGTTCAGACTGACAGGAAGTTCAGTCTGAACTTCTTCAACTATATGTGACCTCGCCGCACTGGTTTATTCACAGACACACACCGTGGTTAAAGTATCAACTCTGATATCTCACTTTTGTGGATGTGAAACTGAGCTAGCTAAATACTAAACACATCAAAGCAGAGAAACATATTCATATAAATAGCTTTATGATGTGTTATATTTCGTCGCTGTCGGGCAGAAATCTTGTATCTCTATATTTCATCTTTTTCTTTTCTTTTCATAAACTGGTCAGCCTTCACGTCTTTCTGTGGCTTTTAGAAAAACAACATGCACAACCATTCAAAAGTTAGTGGTTAGCGCGAAAATCCAAACCGAAACTAAAACACAGCCCTACATAATTCTTGAGAGCAAGGGGGACCCTGAGGGCCCTACGAAACTTGCATACTTTGGGCCCTATTGTAAGGATCTAAGCACATGGTCTAAAGCGCAGGGCGCAAGTGCACTTCGGGCGTGTCCGAATCCACTTTTGCTAGTTTAACGATGGGAAAAACGGTCGGTGCGCCCGGCGCATGGTCTAAAAGGGTTGTCCCTATTCTCTTAATGAGTAATGGGTGTGTTTTGGGGCGTAACGTGCAATAAACCAATCAGAGTCTCATCTCCCATTCCCTTTTAAAGCCAGTTGCGCTCACGCCATGGCAGAATTTTATAGTGGAAAGACTGAATGCTTCTCTAGTGAGGAAACAGATCTGCTCGTGCGCGAGGTTAAAGCGCGTAAGCAAACCATCTACGGGACAAGCCGGATTCCACCATATCTTTATGTACACAATATTAATCTTTTACATTGTAATCCTTTTATTTTTAATATTTGGCTGGTTTGTGTGCTGCTGTACGTCCCTGTGTGTAGTGACCATCTTTCCGTCGAGGAAATACAGTTAACGTGTGTTCTATAAACTTAATTTATTTCTTTTGCAAACAATCGTAAGTTCGTAAAGCATGTAAAGGAAATCAGAGGCCGATCAAATCTCTCGCACGGTCTCAAAACTGTGTCCCTTTCCCCCATTGGCCCCACCCTCACCTGACTACCGTCTAATCAAAACACTCTGACATCATAGGTACAGCCCACCTCATTACTCATTATTAAAGGAAAACAGAAACGTAAATAAATACATATAAATTCATACACAACATTTCAACAAAATTATTCACAGGCTCCTACACTGTGTGTGTAATAAGCAGTGTGTATAAGAGTGTATGCGTGTTGTGGACCTGCCTATAGGCATACATTACTAATGTACCCTTTAAATAACAAAAAAATATTGCGCCATTGACTTTAGACCAGGTTTCAGTTGGTCAATGGCGCAGTCTATTTCTGTTGCCTCAAAATAGCAACGCGCCAACAATACACCAGAACACACCTCGTTTTCAGACCAGCAGCCCATGGGCAAACAAATGGGCGCAAATGCATTTGCTATTTATACAACGTGGCGCAGGACATGAAAATGAAAACTGCGTCAGGCTGAAACTAGCAAAACACACTTGCATCGCGTCTGGCGCTGCATTGCACCGGGTGTATGATAGGGCCCGAAGTGTGTAGGGAGGACCGGCACTGGTCTTAGTCTAGCATTTGTTGTCGAGTCATAGCCAATACTGTCTTAAAGAACACTTTGTCTTTAATAACATGAGATTTTAACCAAATTACAGAAAAAACTGAGCACCCACATAGCTACAGTAAACTTCATAACCTGAAATTGATGAAAACATAATGTGATGCACTTACTACCTAAGATGCTGCCGTTCTAATACCGGACAAAACACGTATATGTCCAAAATTCGCTGGTCAAAACTTTCTTCTTCATATTGTGTAAATGCACACGTTGTATAGAAATGCTATTTTTAATTAGTTTTTTAATCATTTTAGTTATGCATTTAATTAATGAATGTTCTTGTTTAGCCTCCCGGAGCTGTTTTCCTGCACGGACTTCCTCCGCCTGAGGAATGCAGCAGACAGCCAGAGAGGAAAGTACATCGGGCCATTATCGTATGGAACGGAGCCATCGGGAGGGGAAAGAGAGAGCGGCAGACGAGGGTATGAAACAGTAGCGCGCTGTGTGCTGCATGGCCTGCTGGGAACGCCGCATTTTAGCGGACAACCTTTCAGCCCACGGAGCAGCGACTCCTGCTAATGAGCCATCGAGACACGGGCTGCTGGCATGAGACTGCAAAACACACACATACACACACTCACACACACACACACACACACAAATGCAATGACAAGGCTTGGATTTGCATGCATCCCACCCTGAGATCGCATTAAAGATCTCTCTCTCTCTCTGTCTGTCTCTGTCTCTCTCTCTCTCTCTCTCTCTCTCTCTATCTCCAATCAGCCCAGTTGCTGAATAATACAAAGCAAACACTGACCTACTTTTACACACAGGGAACATGCGAGAAGTAAAGCCAGGAGTGGATTGGGCTAGACGAGCTGGACTGGAGCAAGAGCGGAGAGAGAAAGAGAGGAGGAGCAGAGCAATAATCTCTGCTAGTTCAACTGGGGTTAGATCGATGACAGACACTCAGGTGCGATAGATAGGCCCGTATAGGGGACATGAATGCATGTCTTACCCCTTTTCTGCTAAAAACACCCAGTCAGGGCCACCCAGTCTCGATTCCACACATCAATTGCGAACCACACAACATTAATTCTCTTTCAAACAAGCATGTATGTAATGTAAACAGTCTTTTTAGCATCTACAGGTGGCTTTGATATAAATTAAACTACTATTTACTGTTATTTAAGTGCATGATGAAAATAATTCATGATCCAATTCATGATAACACATTTAATTTCATGTGCATAGAAATAATATATATATTGATTGCAACAATAGTGTATTTGTTATTTTATTCGAATTATTTGATATACAGTCAAACCAAAAATTATTCAGACACCAAATATCATTTTTGATATTTTTTTTTACTAGTGGGTGTATAGTTCATTTATGTAAGTGAGGATAGCAAAATAAAGTAAAAAGTGACATATCATACCCAAAAATTCTTCATATAGTGACTACCAGTAAAATTTATAAAAATTTGGGACCAAATATTATTCCGACACTTTGACCTGACCATGTTTTGCTGAAGTGTTTTTTCTTTAATTGCTAATGCAACCTTTTTACACCACAGACTGAACAAAATGAAGCATTGCTTGGTAATTGGTTGAGCTAAATTGTTAGTATCTAATTGTGTATTTAAATGTAACAGCGGACAGATATTCAACATAATTCATGTGTGAGACAGTCTAACAGAAGGATGGACAAAACCAGTGAAATATCAACTGATTTGATAACTATGAGTTCCTGTCATATTAACGTTTTCTAAACTATAGCGAATAAACTTTGATAATGTGAGAAATGTTGAAGGTGTCTGAATAGATTTTGGTTTGACTATGTTTTAAAACACTTCTGGCCATCACATCAAATCCAGCACATGATGGGGCTAAGATGATGCATGCAAAATGTCAAATTTGTGCTTACTTTTAATTAAATTAACATCACAATGTAATGTAAATCGTAATGGTCCCACAAACTGACTTCATTTTCTCTCAAGCCAACTATAATTGTTTTTTCCTCTTGATTCTGTGGTTATATCTAACCTGGACATGGTTTCACGAATCCCCAGCGGTCAGTGGATTGCAGTCCGTCTCTCGCTCCGGGTTTTCCGAGTGTTGGTAATGTGATTAAACACGGAGGCACCCAGAATACCACAGGCAGGAGGGCCTCTCCTTTCCTAGAGGCCAGTCTCGTATCCTCCTCTCGCTCGCTGTGAAACACACACACACAGAACGGGCCCTCATGCATATGTCAGATCCACACACACTTTTTTACCTCTGCCTCTCGTTGATATCCATGCAGGAGATGGGTATTTTCCATTGCATGCCAGGCAGACAAGATCAGACAGGCTCGTTCCACTGCCCCGAAGCCAAAACACATCCCTGGATCCGAACGCCACAGATCCGGCTGCTTTCCAGTGGGCCTCCAAAGTCTTTTCAACTTTTCTGTCGGCCGTCATGCTGAGAGAGAGACTTGGCAGATTTGCTTCGACAAATCGTCAGGAACAGGCCGACAGATAAACGAGGTTGTAAATGATTCTGTGAAACACTGAACGAATGCATCTCAATCACTGCAGCCAACATCATCACGAGATGTTGACATTAGACCTGGAAATCAAACCGCAAACGACACCTTTTCCCCTCGCTTTGAACGATTAAACAAAGACAAATCAACGAGTTTCTAACAGATCAGTCTGTAGGGAATACAAAATCAGTTTTTCCTAGACCGCTGTGAGATCTTTTTACTCAAGTCTCCTGTTTCTCAGATGCAGAAAAAACCCTAGTAATCTCCCATGTGTCTGCAAGAGTTTCAGAAGAGATGTCGAAAACGTCTGGGGTCCGTTCTTTGAACCTGATGATGATGTGACAGATGCCAGATCTTCTAATCATGATTGATTTCTGCCTAATTTGGTTCTTCAAAAAATTAAATATCTGGATTCAGTTGTCTGATATTACTGCGTGTTCATTGGAAAGCATACACATCGATACCTGAAACCCTGATCAGCAATGAAATGATTGGCTGGCATCAAGACAGCAACGTAATGACATCATATAATTAAAAAAGAAACGGCCAAGCAGGAAAATAGGGTGCTCTTATTAAGACAGTAGCAATGGCTGGGACAAACTTTCACCTTTAAAAAGATGCAGTCTAATCTTGTTTATGTGGAATAAGCTTCTCCTGAGCAGGTTTAAGCTTATGGACCTGTTGCTCAGACAGCAACTCCAGGATGAGCTTCGAAGAACCTGTCAAATCGTCAACAGTAAAACTGAGAAACCCAGGTATGAAGAAGAGCTGTTCTTCACATTCATTTTGACTATCTAGACTCTTACATGACAACGACTGACTCATTCGGTTCTTTTTCACCTTAACTTTATTTTTATTCCAAATGGAATCTTGGTAGAAACATCTGAGACGAAGTAACTCAAGGCTGGAATGCACTACACGGCTTTTAGAATCAGAACAGATTTTAAAGCACTAAGCATTCCAACTTACAGTATAAAAAAACCCCCAAAAAACCTGAGCATCACACACTTAACGACTGAAGATCACACACTACCAGACTTTAAGTCATTCCTAAACAATTCTCAACAGGAACAAGTGCCTCGATGCAAGGAGACGCATGACAAATGCAAACAATGTGTTCTCACATAATTAAACAAGCTTGATATCCTCTAACTGGACATAATCAAAGTCTAAGGCAATCATACATTATGTGATCTTTCTGTGAAATCTCTCAACACCGACTAGCGTTGACTCGTCCGGCCGACTGAAAATATAAATCTGTGAGTTTGGCAGCAGCCAGCTCCAACAGTTCAATTCAGTTAGGAATCCTGAACACCTTGCGTAGCTGGATCAGGTGTGTTCAGGGTTGGAACCACTGCTTTAGATGAGAATAAATGGACAACTACAATTAATCTCCTGCATTAAACTTGAACTGGTTTGAATAACGACACTACTGTCTTCTGTAGAGCTGCTTATAGCTGAACTTTACACTGTTATTGAACTGAATCAACATTAAACTTTCTTGAGCTGAATAATGACACTAGTGTCTGTTTAGAGCTGCTTTACAGCAGAATTTGAATTTATTTGTATCATATTTGTAGTTTGCATAATTGATTCTGTTATTTTCCTGTTTATCACAGTGAAACTGCTTTTGAAACTATCTGTATTGTATAAAGCCCTATAGAAATGAAGGTGACTTGACTACATTATGAAAGAGCAGTAAGATTAAAATCATAAATGATTTCTCTTTAAGATCTTAAACGTTTCTCCTAGATAGCAATGAGATTAAATAGGAAAGCACATGATGACTTCTACTGAAAACTCCTGAAAGGCTCCTGCGAAACATCTGAGGAATAAAATTTGACTCTGGGATGTAAGCGAGGAGGTAAAACACGGTGTCAGGCGTGGTACAGTAAACGATATGCCCTGGCAGGACAGCGGGTCTCTAGGTTTATTCTAGACAGAGCTGTCGTGTGCTCTTACTGAGAACCCGTCTTTCTATTACCACACACACACACACACACACACACACAGCAGGCTTCCTAGCGTCGTGGTCAAAGGACACAATCTGACACACACATTGACTTTTCACATGCTCACTGACATCTGTGCGTCTGTCCAGAACAATTCAAGAACGAATTTTTCTCTGCATATAACAAACTGGTGACATTTTGAACAAAATCAAAACAAAAGTCCAAAACAAAGCTCGTTTTGTGAGCCTTTGAACTACCATTGGTCAGTGCCGATTACGTAACAGGTGGGCGTGGCTCTGAGGCCCCGCCTTCTTGGACGCAGAAATCTTACGCGGATCATTTCTTCTGTTCAGTTCGTCGATGTCAGTTATATCGATGTCTACTGTTATAGTAGAAATGAAAGTTGCACTTCCACTCAAAAGTGAAACTGTTTTTCATGTTTAATACTGTAAAAGCCTGTTGAAGAACGAGAACTATTACGATAACAATAAAGATACAATTTAACAAAAACATTCTAAATTTCAATGAATAGCAGAGTCTCCAACAGAACTATAACGAAAATGACACAGAAGAACAATACTGTCAGAGTCACTTTTCTATTTTTTTCTGCTGAATGATAAAACCATCGACAGCTAATCAGAATCCATCCTGCTTCAAAGAGCTCGAGCATTTAAAGCAGCAGATGACAAAACTTGGAGTGAACAGGCCTTAAAGTTGCTCGCTATAAAGCAATCTATTGCACAAAATTGTTTATAAATAAACGTCACGTGACTTGACTGGAGTGCCGAATCACAGAGCTGGTGTAAATATACCATAGACAGTAAAAGAAATGGACACAACCCCCCATAGACTTCGACGGAGACCAGTGAAGTCAATTAGAAGCACTCACTTCCTGATGGCTGAGCGTACTGCGCAGACTCAAACTGAGCTTGACGACGTAGATGTGACGTGAGCAACCTGTCTGACAGTTGTAAGTCTTCTAGTAGCTGTGCCAAGAGAAATCTGAATCATTCCCATCTGAAACTTGCAGAGACGGAGAGCGTGAGTAGGAGCTGTCCATGAGCTAGGAGCAGGAGCAACGTCATGACTCTCTATGGGCTTTTCCCTTGACTTTATCGGACTTTATGCCTCCAACATCCCCCCGATTGCTCACATTGCGACAGAGAGTTGCGTGGTTATGATGCAATCGTTAGCCTATTTTTACAAAAAGGGCTTCTACGGGGCCATAAAGTAAGATACAAGGTAATGGAGCCTTTTATACATTGCCGTGTTTCTTTAGAAATAAACAATGTAATCTTTAAACCCCTCAAATGTAAAGTTATTTGCTGTCAAAGTGATGCCAAAATGAATGGGAGTCGATGGAATGCTAACAGCAGGTGATGGCTTGTTAGCCAATGGATGCCCCCATAGAAGGTACGTTTTCCGGATGCTGGATTACACCCTTGAAAAATACCCACATGGCTATAATCAGATGCTTTCTTAACTGTGGTTTCTCACCGCTGTCATTTTTGTTGTGTGTTTATTTTGTTTTTGAGAGGAAAGCACGCAACATTTACATCTAAACATCATTAATCTAAAAGTTGCTCTCAGAAGCGTGGACGGCGTCGTCGTGATATTAACTACCAGTGAACCGCTGCAAAGATATTTTTAACTTCTAATCGAAAATCGAAAAGAATACTTCACAGGACATCAGGGCTTTTCTAAAGCTTATATGGTTATTTGGAGAATTAACATCTAATTGGAAGCTTTATTTTGAGGAGAAAAGGTGCCGCTCTGTCTTATGTTTGACCCTAGATGTGCAATGATATGTAAAGCAGCAGAAAGTCAGGAAAACCGCGTCCCAGGAGAGGAGGCCCAGAGCAGGGGAGAGTGTCCGGGAGGCCCCTGGGGGTCTGGAGATGTTGGGATATGCTTATTCATGCAGGAGAAAGACTTCACAGCCACACTACAAGCCTTTCATCCTGACCACAGCCATTCAGTGCAGCTAATCGAATCAGACGGGGAGAGAAAAGAGAGAGAATGTTTTAAAACCAACTCAGAAGAAGCTTTTCAGCTGATGTTTGTGCTTAATGTTAGGTGTACAAAAATATATGCAGGTACAAGAACAAGCAAATATGTGACGCTGGACCACAAAACTAGTCACACGGCGCACGGGTATATTTGCGGCAATAGCCAACAATAACATTGTATGGGTCAAAATTATAGATTTTTCTTTTATGCCAAAAATCATTAGGATATTAAGTAAAGATCATGTTCCGTGAAGATATTTTGTACATTTCCTACCGTAAATATTTAAAACATGTATTTTTTGCAGTGAATGCAGCACAATCGCAAACATAAATGGACAACTTTAAAGGCGATTTTCTCAATGTTTCGATTTTTTTTGCACCCTCAGATTCCAGATTTTCAAATAGTTGTATCTCGGCCAAATATTGTCCTATCCTAACAAACCATACATCAATGGAAAGCTTATTTATTCAGCATTCAGTTGATGTATAAATCTCAATTTCAAAAAGTTGACCCATGTGACTGGTTTTGTGGTCCAGGGTCACATATGTGAGTGTGTGTCTGATGCACATTGCGCACAAAACTGGGAAGAGCTCCAGCAGCTGATATGTTGTGTTTACATGTTCCCAAACAGCTGCAGTGAGCACTTCTGAGGGTCATGACAGCAAAGCCTTGAGTTTCGGATGAGTAAACTAGATATCCGCAGTCAGAATATGCAACATGCATCCGCTAAAATAATGCAAATACAGATTATTTAATCAAAATCACACAAGCAAATGTCAGGGATTCAGCCAAAGACAGAAGGCCACAGATATTTTGACCAACAGCATGATTGCCAGTGAGATATTGCTTTTATACAACAGTTTAACAAGCCGTTAATATTTAATAACTCACTTCTTAGACACTTAGTTAATTTTTTTCTCTGTAATTGTGTCACTGAGTAACATTGCAAACAAAACCATTTAAAGTCATATGTCTAGAATGTCGCAAACCTGTGTTATTTTAGTATCGATGATATACTTTTATAGTTTGTATATATAGTTTATTATATATTTTTTAAATTAGTTTTAATTTTTAAATGTTCAGTTTTCATTTTAGTTTTTTTTAAATGTCTATATTGTTCTCAATTATTTTTAATAATTATTTTGAGTTATTTTAGTACGTCAAGTTTCTTCAAAGTACTTCAACTAAATAAAATGATAAATGATGCCTTGGAAACTAGCTGAAAGAAAATGAGTCTACGTTTTTAATAATTTATTGCCGAGTTTTTAAGTTTGCGTTTATTTCAAGTGACAGAAATGTTTATTTCAATCGAAGAATATAGTTTTAGTTTTAAATTCAGCTAACAATAATAACCCTATCGCAAACAAAGCCAACGAAGTGACACTAAAAGTGAAATATACCAGAAAAAAAAGAAAGAAAAAAAAGAAAGAAAAAAAGCATCAGCACAGATGAAAGTAATTTTTTTTTTAGAGCTAAAGAAACTAAATATATAATACCCTTTAAATGTATATATACTGTATATAGTGATTTAGCATGTTTTTAAAGGTAATCTTGAGTGAAATTTGGAGATTAGAAAACTGGCGTGGATATCGAAATGAGCCACTCCTAGACAACATGTAAAACAATGGAAGCACTGACTGGTTTTACATGTCAATCAGACCATAAGTGGTTGGTTATTGGTGAGAAAAGCTGTAATATACACTAGACTTTACGCTGATTGTCAAACATCTTTTTGGTCATTCTATGAAAATGGTGGCTTTTTGAACAGAGAACTTTTTAAAAATGTAATTCTTTTTTTTATACCAAAACTTATAGTCAGATAATAGTTAACCTCTTAACATTATAAATCAACTTAAATGACAGCTTAATGTATTTTTATATTTTTACTACATTACATTAAAAAATGCTTGTGCTGCTTTTTTGTCACTGGTGTTACCTATATTTTAGATGACAATTCAGGCTTCCCAGAATGTAATTTGACTATTTAATTTGCATACATAATCAAAGACAGAAAAAGTTAATGTAATATTAAGAAACTGTCTTGATTAGTAATAATTTACTTTAAACAGGCATGTGTAAAGTTCTATTGTGTGACATTTTTCTATTTGTACCATTGTGTTTTTTGTTGTAACATTAGAAATAATTGAGGTTGAGTGATCAAAATTGAATGATCATATCCTTAAAATGCTTACTAATGAATGCAGCAACAGTTAGGTAGATACAAAAACCATATTCTATGAAACTGTGAACATAGAATGCCAGAAAACCAATATGCCATGTGGCGGTAACACCAGTGACGCAATGTAACACCAGTGACGCAAAGTGAAACCAATGACAAAACATAAGATTATTTCCAACAATTTTTTATACATTTATTATGAAATGCTAACAAGTCTTAATTAATATAATTGTTGAGGCTTTTATGAAACCTTATGTTGAGAAAAAAGTTAGTGGTGTTATTGATTGTCACTGGTGTTATCGTCATGTCACTGGTGTTACCAGCAGCAACAGTAACACCAGTGACGATAACACCAGTGACAAATCTGCAGACAAAATGGCATATCTAAGATGGCGGCCACAGTAGCTCAAACCACACTTCTTAAATTGTAAATAAATCACTTAATCATGCAATTTGAAAAATTATGTTAATAAAATTTCCTTTCCCCTTACTATAAACTGTAGAACACCAGTGACACATCTTAAGTCCTCGCATGAAATTATCAAATTATTTATCAAATTGCTAAAAGATGAAGAGAGAGTGCACACTCACCATGTGCTTTTCAAAACAGCCACGCCTACAATGAACGTTTGACCCAGAAAGAAGTTGGCAAGGATGTTGATTTTTTTCAAAGTGGTGGTTTTTATAAATTGTAACACCAGTGACATGAAATTGAGGGACAGGTATTCCCTGTAAATTATTTATAATATTTAGTTGATATTTTAGTTTTTTAAGTAGTCCACTAAATAACTATACTACTTCCCTTTGTATTATGACATTTAAAGGGGGAGAAAAATATATTTTTTAACTCAAAATATGTCACTAAACCACGACTCCTGACCCGAGGGACAAGCCAATTTCATGGTACTGACCGTGTTCTACAATATATATAAAAAATAGTTTGCAATATAACTGTCTTACATATGTTTTATTAACAATAAAACACTTCAATTAAAACAAAAAACATATATTTTGTGTCATTATCTGACACTTTTAAGTGTTTTTCTTGGTGGTTGAGGCCGGGACAGGAAAGCCACCATTTTCGTAGAATGACCCTTTTATGATCGGCATATATGAAACCTGTCTATCCCAGGGTGCATCTGTGTTCACCGTGACGTCTCTGTGATTTCCCGCTCCTATGAGGTCAGAATGCTGTCGCAAATTCGATTCGGAACTTTGGCGACCAGTGTTGAATGTTTGAAGCGTTGCCACGGCGCTCTCCTGTAAACACAGTCAAAACAGGAAGTGGCCTTTGTCAGATTCTACATTACAGTCATATGAGGTATTCTTGAGTTGATCCCTCCTGTCCTGCACATCTGAAGACAAAGATGATCCGGGCAATTTAGACCACAGAGACTTTATGATTTACAGTAACCAGAGATCTTGAGGCAGTGCGGTGCGTTGGCGTGATGTGAGAGATTTAGAGCAGATCCAGGAAGGCCGCGCTCAGATTGGCTGACGGACGGGCGATGTCACGGCGTGTATATATGCGCTTTGTTTCCGTGGGAACAGCAGAGAGCTCTTGTTGCTGAGTAAACCTCATTAGGGGAAGTGTGTGACAGGATGCATGAGTGCATATGTGTGTGTGTGTGTGTGTGTGTGTGTGAGCCGACAGACAGCTGCGGGAAAAATGATCATCATGAGACTTTCACCAACTAACAGTCACTGGCGATGTTCAAAAAGAGCAAACCTACCATTCATATTCATTCACACTATTTCTGCAGTATATCCTATTCTTAGTGTGCAAATTCCTGTGTGTATATGCAAACACTTGGACAACTAACTACATTATTCAAAATGTGCACTCAATGCATTCAACTTGAACGAATACGAAGGTGTAGCAATACAATTTTTAACTGCAATCTCATTTTTGGTCATCCAGTATGACAAGAAAACATAAAAAAAGCAATATAACAATTTCTGAACCTATTAATTAAACCTATAGCATATAAGGGCAGGTGACAACAAAAAAAATACTATGGTTTTAAAAATGTATCCATTTGAGGTGTTTCCTAAGGCAAGCATTCACTATTCCTATTAATTAAGCTAGTGATTTTAACAAACTCCTAAACCTATACAAAAATCAGAGTAAGCCAACTCTAGTTATTAAAGTCCTCAATAATTGTATCCCTTAAAACTCATCTTTGATCACAGAAATGACATATTTAAGCATATTGTCCTGCCTCATGCCTTAAAATAGCTTGAATGTAACTCTACACCCTTGCCTCATTTTATATGCGGTTTTATGAATATGCAAATGAGCCCCGCCTCCACTCACTCACAGCAGCTCAGAGGTCCACTTGTTGACGATCACACGTTGATCTGATTGGTTACAGAGTAGTTTGTGACGTCAGAAACACCAGCGATTTCAAACCGTGTTTTTGAGACTGTCTTTGAGTCACTGCAGTTTTAAGCAGAAAATACTCAGCAATGGTGTCGACTTATGAATTTCGACACATGGTTTGTCTTATAAAAACACCATATAGATATATAAACAACAACAAAAATTTGATTTTTACCACAGGGGGACTTTAAAAATGTTCACCTGGTGGATCATGACCAGCTAAAAAAAGCCACAGTAACCATTCAAGCACCCTAGCAGTAAGTCAGTATGCCATTGTAAAGAAAGCCCAGATGTTTTGAACATTCACACCTGTTCGCTGGCATATTATTCTATGTAAATCCTCCTCACCATTGATCTTATCAGTCAGTATGTCATTGTCCTCACTGACAGGTGATAGTGCAGATAACATAAAAATAGAACCTTCTGAAACGAATATCTGATTAATATCCTTATTAAACAAAGTCCATTCTCTGCCTACATTGGAAACTACCTTCCCTTTCCTGATTTCTATGTAAAAGGACGTCTGTGTCGTTGCGCCGCATCCCGCGTATGAGTCTTTAAAATGATACGTCAAGTTTTTTAAAAACTTTTTTTTTTTCTTTTAACTGCGCCTCGCAATTTTTAAAAAGTAAAAACGTGTTCTGTGTGAATTGCCAACAATTTAACACCGTACCCGAAGTGGCGCCTGAAACACATGAAGAAGATGCAGAGACTCAACACAAGATTGACGTCCTCCTGGGAAGTTCATATTTATGAGGTGGGAAGTTGTGTTTACAGCGTCAGGTTTCATCGGAGTAAGATATGCGGTGCACCTTCTTTTATTTAAAGGGTGGTTGATTATGATTTCATTTTTCTAACTTTAGTTAGTGTGTAATGTTGCTGTTTGAGCATAAACAACATCTGCAAAGTTACAACGCTCAAAGTTCAAAGCAAAGGGAGATATTTTCTTTAACAGAAAAATAGCTTTTTAAGGACCACAACAAACGGCTGGTAGGGACTACACGACATTCCTCCTGGGTTAGAGACATCACCAACCAAAGAATTTACATAAACCCCGCCCACGGGAACACGATTTATAGATTATCATGACAGAATATGCTAATCAATGACTTGAAGATGGTTAACTCCACATCAGCAACATAAATTCATCAACCATTCAGAAATGCCCTGTTGCTTCTACATGTTGTCACTTCTTCTTGAGTCTCTCCATCATTGTCTGACTCCGGTTTGAACATAAAAGGCTAAAAGTTTTTGAAACTTTCAGTGTGTGTCTGTGTGAGGTAATTAAAGCTGCTAACACACAAGAGCTCTTGAAGCTCCGCCCTCTGTGCCGGGAGCAGCAGCTCATTTGCATTTAAAAGGACACACACAAAAACGGCGCGTTTTTGCTCATCCTCAAAGAGTGACAATTATTTATCTTGTGAAAAGGGCATTATACCACCCCTTTATCTACACAAGTTTTTTAAAGAGCCTAATATAGCTCATTTCCAGTGCTGAATGAAACATAATCATTTCTCTAACTTCATCTGCTATGCTTATGTTGACATATATTTAATGCATTCTGGGCCTGCTGTTTGAAACAACCTTGTATCCTACAATGCTGTCTAGGTAGGCAGCTCTCTACATTGTTAAAAGCGCTATATAAATGAAGATGACTTGACTTGACTAGGTTTTGAAATGGAGTTATAAAAAGTACACCGGGTGTGTTTTTTTATATTAAACGATCAAAAGTGACTCATGTAAGAAAAATTTAAACGAAGGGGGACACGGCCCCCAAAGAAATGCTAAAAATAGTTGAATAAAAGCAATCTTTTTTTCAGACTAATCTGACTAGCCTTTTAAAGGAAAGGAAAAGATGATTCATCTGTTTGTCTTTCACTTCATTTATCTCATAATGCAATTTGCAAACAGAGAATTTGACGGGTAAAACCAGCCATCTGAAGCTGATTGTTGTAGTAATATCTCTGATAGAGAGGGAAATACCGTCTGTGGCCTGGATCATTGATGTCCGGCAGATGCTAACAGCAGTAGTGATACTGGTAGTGTACTTAACCTCACAGATGCATTTGTACAGAACGGCATCTGGACAACAAGGTCTCATCAGACAGACATATGGAAGTCAATGCAATCAGGATCTCTTCATAAATTACTCTTGTTTTTCTCCATTCTCAACTTCCGTTCTGAATTCTTGGTTGTGCACTGGAGAGAAAAAAACACAGTGAGCACTGAGAGAAAACACTATGAGCATCCACACCTCAGCCCTATCGTACACTCTGTGCGCGACGCAAGTGTTTTTTGCTAGTTTCTGCCCGACGCAGTTTTCATTTTCACTTCCTGCGCCACGTTGTTTAAACAGCAAATGCATTTGTGCCCATCTGTTTACCCATGGACTGCTGGATTGAAAACGAGGTGTGTTCTGGTGCATTGTTGGCGCGTTGCTATTTTGAGGAAACTGAAATACACTGCGCCATTGACCAACTGAAACCTGGTCTAAAGTCAATGGCGCAATATTTTTTTTGTTTTAAAGAGCGCGTTAGTAATGTGCGCCTATAGGCGGGTCCACAACATGCATACACTTTGTGCCATAGATGGTATAAAGGGAATGGGAGATGAAACTCTGATTGGTTTATTTTACTTGACGCCCAAAACACACCTATTACTCGTTGAGAGAATAGGGACAACCCTTTTAGACCATGCGCCGGGAGCACCGACCATTTTTCCCATCGTTAAACTAGCAAAAGTGACTGGCAAAAAGCTGGCAAAAGCTTTAGATCATGCACTTAGATCGTTAAAACAGGGCCCTTAGACTGCAGATTGCATACACTCACATATACTATGTATAAGAAAAAATAGTCATCAATATACAGATATATACTCTACAGAGTTCAGAGCAGTGAACCTTTGAGTCCAGCTGTGTTTAATGCAGCAGCGTGATCCAGTGACCCGAAGGAAACCCTCTGTGCCGCTGACCTTTATAATCTGTCATTTCAGTGCTTTATCAAACACAGAAAGTGTCAAAACATCCAGCTGCAGGTCTTCAGGAACACAAGAGCCACAAGAACAATGTCATGATTTATTTACAGAGCAAACAGTAACGTTCACATTAGCGTCATAAAGCCACACCTGAATTCACTCGTTCGATGTGGTGACTTCACGTCCTGAATTTCAGCTTTTTATGCATCTTTTGTGCCGAGCATGAATATAAAGAGTAATTGGATATTCATCCATGTTCATATTGCACAGAACTCTGATCTAAATAGAGTTGCAGTAGTAGAGATGCTGATGCATTTATGAGACAGTTTTATACACAATATACTTATTGGCCACAATCACACTGGAGCTAAATTCTGTTGTCAATTCACTATTTAGTGTTTAATCCTGTACTGTTCACACACATTTCGGTCATTTACAAGATGACAACTGAAATTCTGCCACTGAATTGACTCCCACAAAGTTCAGGTAGTGAGAACCACATTTACATAAATTCTACACAGTGTGTGAGGAACCAATCTCAACAACTAGTTAATGACGTATTTAAACGTGCATCAGAGAACAGAACTTATGAAATAACTTGTAAGAATTTATAATTTATAAAAGAACTTAGAGAACTTAACTTATAAAATAAATTATACAGAACATAACTTATAAAATAACTTAGAGAACTTGAAACTTATAACAGAACTTATAGAGAACATAACTAATAACATAACTAGTAGAGAACTTATAACTGATCAAAGAACTTATAGAGAAATTAACTTATAATAGAACTTACAGAGACCTTAAAATTTATAGAAGAACTTAGAGGACATAACTAATAACATAAAAGAACTTAGACAACTTTATAAAAAAGTATAGAGACCTTTAAACTAAAATAACTTAGAGAACATAAAATAACTTATAGAGTACTTAACTTAGAAAATAATTATAGAGAACTTAAACTTAAAACAACTTTATAGAGAACCTAAAACAAATAAAATAACTTACAGAGAACTTCATATGTTCCTTTATATGTTTATATCCTTTATTATATTATAAAATAATGTAAAGAGAACGTATAATGTATAAAACCACATTTATCATGGAAATAATGTTTCCTTGCTTTCTGTCTCTTTGATTATTCCAAAGGTCTCACTAAATAACGTTCACGGCACAACTGGAGCAGATGAGGAAAACTCAAACTCAAAGAGAGCATGTCGTTGGATTCAAAGAGAGCATTTTGTTCATGACACACAGATATTCTAATCCAGAGATTACATGAGTCTGGTTCATTCGTGAGGTTTGCGGCTTCCCTGAGCTTGATAAGCACGCAAGCAGCTTTTTATAGCTCAAAAAGGGAAATTAAACATGCCATCAGTGTTTGTTTTAGGGCACATCAGTTTTAAACCGATTTCTGAGAAATCTTTGCCCAGAGGTTAACAAGGATGCATTTCTCCACTGCAATACAGGGATGTCTGTCAAGTTGCAAACACAAAAGAAAGAAAAGATTGCACAAAGATTGAAAGGTTGCACCTATAGCTCTCACTATCTCACTGCTTTTAATTCTCTTGAGATCCAACAAATGGAGGAGCCCCAAACTGAAGCCGCTTCACTGGAAACCACATCTGCCCAGCTCAAATCTCCAGCACACAGGTGTTGGGCAGCTGCGTCCAGGTGACAATCTGTCTGTCAAGCTGAAACTACAACAATCTACAGCAAGAGCTTCCTGGAAAACAGAAACATGTTGACAACAGCTCCACTGAGACCCAAATACAGTCAAAACACACCACAGTGAAGAAAGAATTAGGCTGCTCATGACTAAGAACCAGAATACACCTGTGAGAGAGAGAAAGAGAGAGAGAGAGAGAGAGAGAGAGAGAGAGAGAGAGAGAGAGAGAGAGAGAGAGAGAGAGAGAGAGAGAGAGAGAGAGAGAGAAAGAAAAAAACTCTCTGAGAAAAAAAAAATGGTACAAAATGCTGTCACTGAGACGGTACCCTTCAAAATGGTTCTAATATGTAGACCTTTGGTATAAATATGTACATTTGAGGTACTAATATGCACTCTTTAGGTACAAAGTGACAGCTTTTGTACCTTTATTTTTTTTGAGAGTGTATGAAAAGAAGCAAAAAGCCAAACAAAAAGTTTACAATAAATGAAAATGTAAAGAAAGAAAATAAACAAGGGGAAGCAAAGAGAAAATATAATAAAAAGAAAGAATATGCAGAGACAAAAATAAAAACAGCAAAATAGAAAAAAAACAAAAAAATAGAACTAAGGAAAAAATCGATAAACAAAGTAAAGCAAAAAAAAAGCTAAAGTAAAAAAGCTAAAGAAAAACAGGCAAAAATTAGAAAAAACAGAAAAAGAATAATGCAAGATCAAAAGACAAAAAAAACAAAAAACAATGAAGAAAAGAAACTGATAAAAAGAAATAGATTGAAAAGAACGTGATAAATAAATGCAGCAAAAAATAAAATGAGCAAAATAAGAACAAAATAAAAAGTAAAAAAAGGAAACAAAGCGTAAACCAAAAAAAAAAAAAAAGTATGTAAAGTGAAAAAAAAGCAAATCTAAGTCAGGGAAAGAATAAAAAAAAAATGATCTAAAAGAAATTAAAAGCAGCAATAAAACGAAAAGAAACGAAAAGAAACAAAGAGAAAGGAAACAAAATGAAAAGAGACAAAATGAAAGAAAAAAATACAGACTTAAACAGCCAACAAAATAAAAAAAGATAAATTAAATAGAAAAAAAGGCAAATTCAAAGAACAAGCGAAGCAAAGTGGAAAATAATTGAAACTGAAAGCTGAAAAAAAGGAGTAAAACACAATGCAGTTTTGATGATCTTTACAGTAACACTCTGTGTGACCCTACAGTCGTGTTGACCTCTGACCCTCTCAGCAGAAAACACCACTTCATCACTGCATGTGCAACAACTCCACTTGGAGACCCAGCGTTCAGCTGTCAGACCTCAAGGAACTCGTTTATGACAGATGTGTGTGTGTGTGTGTTACATTAAAATATGGCCTGGAGCTTCCAGTAGTCGCTGTTAATCCAGCGCTAAGGCGGAAGGATAGCGTTTGTACAGGAGTTTGGCAATGCATTCCCATTAGTGTCTAATTAAAGTCTGGAATCGCAGATGTCTCCACTAGCACGCGTATTGATTAGAGAGCCGGTACAGAAACTCCACACAAACAAACCTGCGATATCTACTGACCAGAATAGCTGGCCTGGCAGTGAGAAGGTTTATGTTGGTCTGATAACAGATGGCTAAACATTAAACTTGCTTCGAAGAGCGGAAAATCTCGGTTTATGCCAAGTCATGTAGAAACGGATCTGACTAAAGGGTGTGTAATGTTAAAGTCCCCCTGTAGTCAATCATTGTAACTATTAAAACCCATCTTTAATCACCAAAATGACATATTTAAGCATTTTTGTCCTTGAAGAAAAGAAAAAACTTCTGCATGCCTTGACTTCAAAATGCCTTGAATGTAACTCTGCACCCTTGCTTCATTTAGTTCACTCAAGAATTCAAATGTCATGATGATTTACTCTCCCCCACGTCATCCAAGATGTTCATCTCTTTCTTTCTTCAGTTGAAAAGAAATGAAGGTTTCTGAGGAAAACATTCCAGGATTTTTCTCCATATAGTGGACTTCAATGGGGTCCAACGGGTTGAAGGTCCAAATTGCAGTTTCAATGCAGCTTCAAAGGCTCTACACGATCCCAGCCGAGGAATAAGAGTCTTATCGAGCCAAACCATCGCTCATTTTCTAAAACCACAAATGCTCGTCTTGCACGTCCACGACTTCACACATTACGTAATCACGTTGGAAAGGTCACGCGTGTTCCGGTTAAAAAAATGTAGATTAGGGCGAAAAACTCCATCTCAGTTTCTCCCCCATTTTCAAAATCGTCTGAAATCGTTGTTTTACCTTTTATTTATTTATTTATTTTTTAATAAATCTTTGCACGTTCGCTTTGTAAACACTTGGTCGGTACTTACGCCTACGTCACACTTGACCTTTCAACGTGATTACGTAATGTGTGGCGCATCACAGCCAGTGCAAGACGAGCATTTGTGGTTAAAAAGTATATAAATGTTTATTTTTTTAATAAAATGAGCAATGGTTTGGCTAGATAAGACTCTTATTCCTCGGCAGGGATCGTGTAGAGACTTTGAAGCTGCACTGAAACTGACATTTGGACCTTCAACATGTTGGACCCCATTGAAGTCCACTATATGGAGAAAAATCCTGGAATGTTTTCCTCAAAAACCTTCATTTCTTTTCGACTGAAGAAAGAAAGACAGGAACATGTGAGATGACATGAGGGAGAGTAAATTATCAGGAAATTTTCATTCTGAAGTGAACTAATCCTTTAATGAGACATGTTTGGGATATTCAGCAACACTTGATTTTATAAATTAAGACCAGATTGAATGGTGAAAAGTGGTTATTTTGTACCAGGATGGAGATGATTATTGATGACTATACTCTTCTCCTGAAGCTATTTGGCTTCTGGTTAACATGATCCAATAGTCTGCTTGGCCTAGATGACATCAGCCTAAAATAAAGCTGTCTTAGATGTGAAGAAGATATTACATTAGTGCAAAACTTTTTCTTTTTTTTTAAATAGCGCATTAGGAACATGCATTAAGTTAACCAGGTCAATTCTGATCTCATGTTGACTTAAAACTGATAAACAAGAGCTATTTTGTACTCAGTGATACTTTCGCATTACTGACCTGTTTGCTCAAGAGGCCTGACATGTCAACTTATAACAAGTTGACAACGTGAGCAATATAAGCTGTCAACCAATGACGTAAACGATGTCTGTAAAGAAAAAAAGCCTTTCACAAACACCAATAGCCAAAATTAGAAGGCATTATGCAGAAAAGCTATTGTGAGAAGAAAATAAACACTGGCATTGTTCATAAGGTGAGGAAACAAAAAACACACCTCAGTTTGTTTGCCGTCTGGTTGAGTTTGATGTGATGTTTCTGTTTGGACACTTTTCAGGATCATCATGCCAAAATGGGTCAAAACGTGACAAAATCACATCTTAAGAGTAACAATACGCTCTTTATGACTGAGTGATTGTGAGCGACATGGAGACATTTAACATATATGAAACATGGAGCTTTAGGCTGATTTTGATGAAGTTCGGTTTGCAGAAAGTCCGTTTAAAATGGGTAACCTGCAACAGCACAAAAGGACAAGTTCACAAATTTTTCAATTCAAAAACAATTTCACCCTCATGTCGTTCCCTTTCCACATTAGCTTTTTTCTTCTTCTGTGAATAAATTAATGTTAGAGCTTCTATTTTTCACACGGCCAAAGTAGATGAAAAAATTATCATTCAATAATCCATTCAAGTAGTATGGAAGTTCAATTACACCATAAAAAATCATATATATGTAGACAATAATGATACAAGTAGAAATAATGAGATAAAAAAAGTCAAAATTATGAAAAAAAAGCTAAAGTATGATATTTAAAAGTCATAATTATGATGACATGTTGAAATTATGAGCAACTGACAAATTAAGTCAAATTTATGAGATGGAAAACATTTTTTTTGAGTTTTTATCTTATAATAACTTTTAATGTATTCATTTTGACATTTTATGTCATAGTTATGACTGTCATACATGTCTTCTCTCATAATTTCAATAGGCATTTTTATATCATAATTATGATCTACTATGTGGTGGAAATGGGCCATAAACTTGCACCCGTTCCTCACACAAAGTTATCATATGGCGTCTGAAGACTTGGTACATGTACATTATGAAACAATTATGGTGCTTTGAGACATAAATATTCACTTTGATAACAAGGAAAACAGTCCTGCGTAACATGTCATTTGGTTTTCACAGAGGAAATGACACACTCTCTCTGTAAACTCGCTTCTTCTGCTGCCGGCACGCCAGCATTACTGGACGAGAAAGCCGACAGACACCGAATAGTGAGAAATGCATTCATTTACATCCTGGAGTCTGATTGAAAGAGGTCAATTTAATTGCAGATTTGCTCCAGCACACATCTGCTGCTCCAGAGCGCCTCCATGAGGGAGTCTGAGGACCTGTCTGTCCCATCTGACCCAAGAACACACACAAACACACACTTATCCCAAACACACCACCTGCGTCCAGTGCAAAACAACAGCAGACAGAGCTAAAAACAGGTAGAAGTTAGTGCTAGCTGATCCCAACCAAGCTAACCTGAGTCTCTTTCATAACGTAATCTCTTCACGGGCCCGAATTCCACAGAATTACACGCTCCAAACACAAAAGAGATTGTTGTTCGGCTTTGTGGTTTCAAAATAAGGATCACAAGGGATCAATCAATGAGCTATCCGCTGAAAATAGCCGATAAACACTGGAGCGATTGTCAGCGGTTGTGATTGTTGAGCGTGTGTTGCTGTGGCACGTACACGCTCTCGACCGCTTCAGGAGGAGGAGAACCATTTAGTAGCATTTTCATGGGGAATTATTCACCCTCACTTGGCAGTTGCTCAATAAATCATTGTCATGATATTTTGATTCGTGGAAACTGGAAGCAGCTTTCTTGACTTTGAGAGAAATCTAGTACCATGACCGAAAAACCTTAATAATACCATGGTACTTTATTAAAGACACATGAAGTTGTCAGTTTCGCAAAATGAGATTCTGCTGTTTACCAGGGGCCGTTTACACAACACCGTTTTCAAACAAAAATGTAAAACTTTTTATGCGTTTTGGCCGTTCATTTACACGATAACAGCGTTTTGGGGGCCTGAAAAAAAGTTATCGTTTTCGTGTAAAACTACAAAAACACTTAGAAAAAAAAAAAAAGTTGACGTAATGCACGTGTACATGTTCAGTCTATAGGAGCGTAGTGTTTCTTTACAAAGTGACATAGCCAACTACTGGCCTGGTGCAAGGTTTTTTTTTTTTTTTTTTATCACGATAAATGTATTGTGATTGCCAAAACATTTGGCAACTAAACATAATTTTACTAGGTTTAGTGACAACATGTTACGATGTTTTGCTTGACACAAATTTCACTATTTCAATTCAATTCTTGTGATTTGATTCCGATCTTGATTCAATATCGATTCATTTGGATACATATTATGTACAGTCGATTTTCACCTAATGCTATACAGAGAGAGCACTGTCAGCTGGTATTATTATTAAAGGTTAAAAATAACTCAATAATATAATGCGGTTTTTAAGTAAAAATACAATAAATATGTAATATAGTGCACATATCTAGCAAAATAGCTACTCCTCTCTATAGCTCATTTTTTCTACCCAACTAACCTGCTATGGTCATGAAATTACCAGGCCTAAATGTAACGTTATGTTCTCCAGCTGTTTTATTGACCTCTTTCTGCGGTTGAAAAACACTGATTGATCGAAATTATGTATGAGGCATATACATTTCGGTAAGTTGTACTGTCTCTTTCAACATACCCATTCATTTGTGTTTATTTAGATGATCGGTTCACGTGCCGCTTGAATTGAGGCGCTACAACGATCTGTCACATCATGTCACATTTACAAACGCCAAAACGGTATTGGTTGAATTTCGAAATAAAATTGACAGAATCTGAGAGCTGAGAATTTGTTTCATATCAAAAGTAACCTTCTCTGTCTTGACTGTCACAGTGTCGTTGTCCTCGTCCTCTTTGCTTCGCGATTTTTCTCTGCGTGAGAAAATGGATGTGGCGTGAGAGTGTGTGAAAAGTGTCATTGTGTGAGTCTCACGCAGAATGCGTAGAGTTGGCAGCCCTGCAGTTCAAAATACCTTGGTATTTTGGTAGCATGATTCTTTTTACCAAGCAAGGGTACATTTACACGACAACGATATGCTTGAATCTGAGAAGTTTTTCCTTCGAGTTTTCCGCGTGAAGACGACACCATTGTCAAAACGATCCCCACATTCACACGGATCCGCGAAAACGACTGAAAACCCTGTATTCTGCTGCCAGCCAGGCCACTAGATGGCGATGAAACACTATAGACTGAACACTTAATACGCATGTGCATGACGTCATCGTCTTCAGACTTCGTTTTTGTTGTTTACACTGAGACCGTTTTCAAAAACTTGCACTTTGAAAAGTTTGCGTTTTCAGGCACCCAAAACGCTGTTGTCGTGTAAACAAACGCATTAAAAAGTTGTATGTTTTTAGTTGAAAACGGTGTCGTGTAAACAATGGTACATTTCCACACACACACACTCAAAATGGTATGCATGGTACCGATACCATAGCACTTTTTTGAAGATGAAATACAACCTCGGCTACAGAGATAGAGACTAACTAAATTTAGTGACCCATACTGACCAAAAAGTTTGACCAAATAGCCAAAGAAGCTTGATAGCAAAGTAGCAAAACAACAGCGAGATAATCCGATTGTGGCTAATCCCTCGCTGACCTCTGTGTCAGGGGTCAGAAACAGGGTTGTGGGCTAGCAGAGGATCTATTAGTGTCAGGAGGATAAAATAGCTCTTAAAGCACCACAAGATGATCTACATGGGTCTGGAACGAGCTTATCGCTATCAGGAAAAATACTATATTTAGCTACAAAACGTAACATATTGAAAAAGTAAAAATCAAGTCAATTTTATTTTCACAATAAGACATTGTTTTAGAGCAGCTTTACAGAAAATCATGATGCTAATGTTAATACTATCATAATATCTTCATGCCTTTTAGTATAATTTAACTATATATATAGTATGTGTGTAAAATTTATGTCTATCCAACTTTATATAGAGCTGTGCAATTAAATTTACATTTGCGGCAATTTAAATGATCAAGCAGTTGAGATTTGTTATATAGTAGGCTATATATTGCTTTACCTTATATACTGTGAATATATACTTATATCCAGCAAATAAAGCTGTGATAAAATGATAATATGTGAAGTTGGCTATAGTAGTTGTAGCCTAGGTTGCATAAACTCATATTCTCAGTATTTCAAAACAATAAAATAATCATGAACCTATAATGAATCAAAATGTAATGAATTTTATATATTTGTATTCCCTCTTTTTTGGATTTAGATTTCACTTCAGCGCACTCTTTTTTGTCCCAGTAAGCATTAATTCACCCTTTTACCAAATACGAGCACTTTTCAAGTCAAACATATTGCATTGTGGGATACATAGCGTAGGCTACTCTGTTGTATACTTGCTCATTTTGGCAAATGTAGTAGGCCTATTGGTCTTCTGTTCCATACTGGAAATCTGCATTCAGAAATCATATGAGAAGTATGCTATTCCAAAAGACAACTCTAGATGAATAATTAATACTTAAAAGTTCCTCTTTTACAACTGCTGAGCAAAACATCTCAAAGCAAAGTGTTTTCATGCATAAAACTGTCTGATACCTTTCTGGCTTTTCTTTCAATACGTGGCCTGAGACATCCAGTAATTTCTGCATCAAATGTGAGTTTGTCATGAACTTTCAGACGCAGTTCAGCTCAAGGTCCTGCTTTATGTAGAGGAGACGCATTTGAAAAGGTGTGTTGGAGACGGATGCAAGCGTCTGACACACACACACACACACACACACACACAATCTCAGGTTCCTCTCGTTTCCTCTCATCAGCATCACTCAGCTCCCGGTCGCCATGACAACTCCTCCCACGTCTGTGTGACAGTGAGATGTGTTCATTAGAGCCTTAATTTACCTCCCACAGTCTCGCGCTCTATCCGATAGCGTTACCTGTGATTTTCTGCTGCCTTTTCCTGCTGTCTGAGGCTACCATGAAGAATATCAAGAACATTTAATCCTAAACTGCATTAAAACTCAAATCAAGCCTATCTATCCTGATGAATAGCTGAAGCGAAATAATTTGCGTTCACTTTACTAAAAGCGCCACATTGAGGGTGACGGTCTCGTATTCAAAATACGGTCACAAAAAGGTCCATTGTCAGATGAGTAGCAATGAATAAGGCACAGCTCATAAGTAAATCGTTTTCAAAAGAGCAGTTTTCTGCCGACCAACTCGGCGAATTCCAACTTTAACACTTGAGAATTCGGCGTGTGGAACTTTTTCACCCTCACGCGAAACATTCGAACGCGCAGATTCCTTTTGGAACGACTGGATTTTGCCCGCGAAAATTTGCCGCGCAAGGGCAAAAGTGACCGCACCTTAACTCTCATTAAAGGGATTTCATCAAAACTGACCTGAAATCTTAATCACATTAAACATCATCATGATCTACTAGAGACAGATAAACACAACACCACTGTTTTATTCGAATGCAATGTCATTTTAAGTTATACAGTCTAAAACCTTTCGGTTTCTCAAGCTGAACAGACGAGACGCCATCTTGCATGTTCAAATTCAGCACGTAAAGAGATCAAAACTCAACAAAGAGAGGACGAGCCCCTCAGGAGGGTCGTACAGGTCAATCAAATCATCTTTAATCATCAGTGTTCTTAAGAGATCTTTATTCTCTCGAGATTCACCTTATGAAGAGAGGCTAAAGGTTAACTATTTTCGGCGGGTATTAAAACAAATCTAGACCAGATTACCAATACAGATCATCTGTAGGACGACAGGACTTGAAATGCACCTTTTCATACACAATATCAGAAGCCATTTGAATTCTGCTGCCACATACAGCCTATGGACGCTTACACACCAGCGCCACACAGTGGTCATCTGAGAAATGACCACATTTCTAGTTTAAATGTCTTTAACTGGCATCTCACAGATAAATCTGAAAATTGATTATGGATTTCGCATATTATCTTAGTGAGAAGACGACAATTATTTTGGGACTTTAAGTTTAACTAAACTTGCTTTTATTTAATTTTGCAAGTATTGTTGAGCAAACTATCTTGCTTTTAAAAACCACAGAGGTTATAATGAAACTACAACATAATTCAATATTTGAACTAGTTTTTCAATTAATGTTAGTGATCTTAATTTGCATCAACTTCACTAATGTAAGTTAATGTTTGAGAATTAGTGACAAAATATAAAACATAATGTGGTGCTAATGGTGCAACAAGCCAGAAAAATCTTGGCCTAAAATGAACAAAATGCATCATAATTTCCACATGAATAATAAGCAGCACAACTGTTCACAAAGTTTTCAACACTGATAATAATGAGAAATGTTTCTTGATCATCAAATCATCATAATAGAACATTTCTGAAGGATCATGTGACATTGAATGATGCTGAAAATTCAGCTTTGATCACAGGAATAAATTACATTATAAAATATATTGCAATAGAAACCCAATATTTGAAATGGCAATATTTCAATAATATCTTACTGTATATTTGATCAAATAAATGCCGCATTGAGAGCATGAGACTTATTTCCAAAACATTAAAAATCGTTAGTCCCAAATTTTGTATTCACCATACAGACAATATAAAATCACCAATATATCATATAATATATATATATATTAGGGCTGTCAATCGATTAAAAATTTTAATCGATTAATCGCATGATTGTCATGAGTTAACTCGTGATTAATCGCACATTTTTTTATTTGTTCTAAATGTACCTTAAATTAATACTTTTCAAGTTTGTAATACTCTAATCAACGTGGGCATGGATAAATATGGATGCTTTATGCAAATGTATGTTTATTATTGAAACCATAGTCAATATAGAACATGAAGACGAGACATGTTTCAAAGGTCATAGATGTTTTTCAAAGAACTTGTTCATGTCTATTAGACACATGTAGAAAGAACAAAGAAATACCAGGTTCCCATTACTTCTCTTTCTTTGCACTGAGCAATTTACTAACACAAACATGTTTAGATGTTTGCATGACAGGGCAGCTCTTCTGAAAATGCTAAATGTACATTTATTATTAGGCTACATTATAGTTTGTCTCTCTCTGTGCCCATTTTGATGAAGCTAAATTCTCAATAAAACTGTTTTCATTGGTATATTTTACTGTTTCTGTTGTCAAACAACGGAATGAATATGAAATGGTGACTGAAACGCGACCCATTAAGACATAACCAGCTCTCCCTTCCAAGATGTTAATCTGCACAATAATCCTGATAATCGAGCCGTCGTCTGATGAAATCAAATACACATAAGATAAACACAATATCTGTTTTGCGATTTCGGCTATACTTGCATGTAAAATTAGAGAAGCAACATCATATCTGTGTTTAACTGAATTAAAGCGCTGCTCCTCTCTCTAGCGCGAGACGCAGAGAGAGAGAGAGAGGCGCGCGCGCGTGCTGGGAGAGCAGTACCGGCGGTACCGGTAGATTCTCATAAACTAAATAAGGTTTGGGCGCTTTGTTGAAGGGAAAAAATCGCTAAATGAGTCTGCAATGTCGCTAAGTTGGCAACACTGTGTATCTCCATTTCTCTAACTAGGTTTTGGGCCACGGGTCAAACAGAAAATACGCGCTGCGTTAATCGAGCGTTAAAAAAAATAGTGCCGTTAATATGATTTAGCGTTAACGCGTTATTAACGCGCTAACTTTGACAGCCCTAATATATATATACATATATATATATATATATATACATATATATATATATATATATATATATATATATAATGATTTATTGGTGATTTTATATTGTCTGTAGGGGTGAATACAAATATATATATATGATGTGTCTATGTATGACAAGACTAATTCAATCAAAGAAAAGACAAGAACATCATCAGCGTAAGGTTTTAAATTAATTTATAAAAAAAAAAGCATTGACCCACTGAAGCAGAACAAACATCAATCATATTTTTTTTGCTTTTGTTTGAAACATATATAATCAGTCAGACTCATGGGCCTAACCAGAATCAAATCATTAAGCAGACACAATCGGCCTACACCAATACAGCCTAAAAACAAAAGGGAACAAAACAGAAAGAAAACAGGGGGGGGGGGAAGTAAACAAAAGGAGTCTAATCAAGCAGATCTGGTCCGATTCAAAGCAGGTTCTTGTGTTTTTCTTCTTCTTCTGAATTACGTTTAAATCGCCGGATCATGTATGTTTGTCTAGTCCGTTACATGCAAGCTGGATGAAAACAGTTCAACTACACATGGAAATGACACGTCCGCTCGAGCATCTGTGCATGTATGAAAATATGTCAGTGTAACAAAGCCGGTTTTGCTCAGATTTAAAAATAAACAAAGGAAAAACATAGGAAGGAAATACTCCATTAATACATTTTTCTCCATCTTAGAAAAGAAACTACGCTTAGTTTCACAGAGCAGAAAAGAGACAGGCGTCCCACGTCCTCTTCTGCTCGTATGCTGCTGCTTATATATATTGTTATTGTTATTATTACTTTTTAAAACGTCTCTATAAATGAAAACACACCCAGATCCTACGCTCCACGTATGAACGACAAAATACTGCATATTATCCACTACGACAATTGCAGGGGATTGTGGGGGATGCTGTCAGGCTAGCTGCCGAAAGTTTAGGAATATGTGATGTGTTTCGGAATATTTTGATCCCTTTGGCTGAAGACAGTCTCCACATACAGCCCTAGAATGCACTATTAAAAAAAGAAACAAAAAAAAAACCCATCAACCTATTTGTGGTTCATGGTGTGTAATTCCATTCCAGGACATCCTCTTGGCTTTTCCCCCCTCCACAATCTGAATGCCAAACTTTGGAATGTTGGATGGAAGCCCGTGTTCCGCTGTCAGAGATCCAGATTCCACAAGCGGGAGTTCTGGAATTCTCAGTCTACTGTGAACAACACAAGGGTTCCGGAGGTTCTAGAATCTTTCGGGTTCTGGCGGTCCAGAGAGGATCAACATCTGCACATCCGGAGGGCATCGCACGTCGCAAAACATCCGGGAAAGAGTGCATTTTTTTTTTTTAAGATGCTTCCAATTTTGGCCGCGAGATGCTAAACATCACCGTGACACCCAAGAGCAGAATCCGAGCCAATCAAACGCCTCCGATCGGACAACATCTGCAGGGTCTGTGAAAGTCTGTAATAAAATGCCCAGTTACGGACCAGATGGCAGTTGCTCTTGTGTTTCGGGGTGCGAGTTCTTGTTCAGTCAGGTTCGAGTCATAAAACAGAAAACAGGCAGCTGGTTGCTGCGAAAAAAACTAAACATATTACAACAGTAACGGACGCTAATTTATGCGTTTGGTTTTCTTTTTTTGACGTTAGAATTTATTTTTGCTTCACTTGAAAAGGTTAACAGCGGTTGTCCAGCCTGAAAGCCTTCAGTTTTGGCACCATGAGCTGGATGGAAGAGAAACCGTGATGAGAGGAAAAGAAAAAGGAAAAAAAGGAAAACAGAAGGAGGGAAAGTGGTGGTGGTGGTGGTGTTTAATGGGTGACTAGTTGTGGTTGCCGTGCTGGTTGGTGGAGTCTGTGTCCGCGGCGGTCCCGTTCGGGTCAGAGGTGATTTTCTGTTCTTCGTCCTCGGTTTTCAATCGTTTGCTCTCCGGCGGCTCGCTCGCTTTTTCACCGTTCTGCCTCTTTGTGGGGAGAGAGGCGGACGCCGAGGCGTGAGCGGCCAACATGTGTAACGGACTCGACACTGAAGACAGAGAGAGACATTTAACATAAGATTCTCTCCCAAGTCTTAAAGTGCATACAGTAAGAATTTTTTTTTTTGCAAATAATAAAATGCATATAATCATGCAGAGTTAGCATAACACAAATGAACAGACTACTCATTTGCCATTTAAACGGATTTAAATGTTTTCCTTCGCCCAGTCAAGCAATATTTTGATGCAAATTCATCTGTCACTTAGCAGAAACTTGTCAAATTAGACAGATATCAACATGGACAGGATGTGAGACACCCTCATCACTATATATGTGTGTGTGTGTGTGTCTGTGTGTGTGTGTTTAGGTGAACAACAAAAAAAACAACAAAGAACACATTTTGTATTTAAAGTCCCCCTCTGGTAAAAATCAAATTTTTGTTGTTGTTTATATATCTATATGGTGTTTTTATAAGACAAACCATGTGTCGAAATTCATAAGTCGACACCATTGCTGAGTAGGCTATTTAGTGAATCAAAGACAGTCTCAAAAACACAGTTTGAAATCGCTGGTGTTTCTGACGTCACAAACTACCTTGTAACCAATCAGATCAACGTGTGATCGTCAACGAGTGGACCTCTGAGCTGCTGTGAGTGAGTGGAGGCGGGGCTCATTTGCATATACATAGAATTGTGTACACTAAATGAGGCAAGGGTGTAGAGTTACATACATTCAAGATATTTTAATGCATGGTTTAAACGCTTAAATATGTCATTTCGGTGATCAAAGAAGAGTTTTAAGTGATAAAATGATTGACTGCAGGGGGACTTTAAATTCCACTGTTCTGTAATAATATCCTTCCTCTGATTATATCATTAATAATGGAATACCTGAGTTAGCCTGGCTCTGTATTGCCGTGGCAATAGGCATTACATGAGTGCCATTTTGGGTGATGGCTTTGATTGGCAGTTGGTGCTGACCCAATGGGGCTTGTTGCACTATGGTAACTGTTTGAAGGGGCGTGGCTCCGGCGCTGCTCTGAATGATCCTATTGGCTGAGCCTATGGAGTCGTGAGTGATGCCAGGAACCGACTCTACCTTGACTAAAGAGAAACAGAACACATGTTTGTTACTAACGTTATCTGAAGAAATTAAAACCAGTTCATGTTCCTTGACCAGAGCTCGTCACCTTTGACCTCCTCGTACTCCCCGTTCTCCAGCGGCTCTGGTTTGATGGCGTTCTGCAGGTTGGCTCCGCTCAGGGCACTGACGGTCATCGCCGGGATCTGGTGGACCACGTGCACCGTCTGCATCAGTGGCTGCGCACACGTGGAGGACGTGACGGGGGTGGCCAGCGCGTACGTCACGGGCTTCATCGACTGAGTCAACGGGCGCTGGACCGCGATCAGGACCGGCTGGGTGGTGATGGGAGACACTGAGAGGGAGAGAGAAAACATGCACACGCTCAGTGATCTTATGTCAACTGATAAATACTCCTGATGCACAGGTTCTGAATGGTACCAGTAACCGCTGTAAACGCTTTGAAGCCAAGCAAAAATTCTAATGTCAACAGATGAACGATAACCAAGTTCATGAATTTCTGAGCCTAAAAGATCAGCCCAAGTGAATGTTTGTTCATCTGTGATGGAGTACCTGAGGTGTTCTGGGTAAAACGGGCCTCCTGAATCACGGCTAGTTTGGGTTGGACGGCAGCAGCAGGAGGGGGCGGAGCCGAGGCGGGCTCGGGCTCCATGGGAACCGGTGAGCCTTCGCGTGATAGGCTGTCGGGAGTCTGGACGCCGCTGGAGTGGGCGGAGAGAACGCCCGCGTGATTGGGCGACGCCGGGGCGCTCCTGTCATCAAACACCAGCACATCAGAACACATTTCACATACACTACCCTTCAGAAAGATTTATTTATTCAAAAGTAACTAATATTCAACCAGGAAATCATCAAATGTGTCAGCAAAGTCATTTATAATGTTACAAATGATTTCTATGTCAAATAAATGCTGTTCTTTCGAACTTTTTATTAATCAAAGAATCCTGAAAAAAAGGTTTCTACAAGAATATATTAAGCAGCACAACTGGTTTTCAACACTGATAATAATCATAAATGTTTCTTGATCATCAAATCATCATGTTAGAATGATTTCTGAAGGATCATGTGACACTGAAGACTGGAGTAATGATGCTGAAAATTCAGCTTTGATCACAGGAATAAATTACATTTTAACATATAGAAAAAAGCTATATTAAATTGTAATAATATTTCGCAATATTACTGATTTGACTGTATTTTTGATCAAATAAATGCAGTCTTGCTGAGCAGAACAGACTTCTTTCAGAAACATTTAAAAAAATCTTACCGACCCCAAACTTTTAAACAGTTGTGTCTAATGCAACATTTAAGATACTCATATCTAGTTTTATGACAAAAGTAAAGATTTAGTGACATGTTTACAAGCAAAAATACTCGGCATGCAAATTAATCCGCTAATATTTTGATACATGATTTTAATCTCCATTTCCGTTTCTTTTTCTCTACTCCTTTTCTCTTTATTTTCTTTTGATTGTATTGTAAACACTATGGTTGTGTTAAACTTGTGCTCTATAAATAAAACTTGACTTGACTAATAGATAGATAGATAGTTTTATTTAACGTCATGTCAGCATCTAAGGCTATTTTAATGGCAAAAATTCAATTACAAAAATGCAAATACCATATTAATACAAAAAAACCAAGCAAACAAACACAACAAATCATATTATATATTACATTATACGACTTGACTAATAGTTAATCTGCTAATATTTTGATACTTGATTTGTGTCTCCATTTCCTTTTCTTGTTATTGATTTCTTTTTACTGTATTGTAAAGCACTTTGGTTGTGTTCAACTTGTGCTCTATAAATAAAACTTGACTAATATTTTCGAGTCGTGTGAAATGTTATGTGTTAAAGGTTAGTGTTGGGACCTGGACGAGAGGGGTCCCAGCGGGGTCCTGAAGCAGGGGACGCCCCGCGGCCTGCGTTTCCTGAAGGCCTGCTCCACCAGCTTGCTCTCGGACGACGGGTCGATCCTCCAGAACGAACCCTTGCCCGGCTCCTCCTGAGAGCGCGGGACTTTGATGAAGTACCGATTCAGGGACAGGTTGTGACGAATCGAGTTCTGCGACAGAGAAATTTATTCATAATGTCAACTGAAATCTTCATCCAATATGACTGTAAAATGATACAGTCAAACCAAATGTTTATGACACCTTCAACATGTCTCACATTATCACAGTTTATTCGCTATAGTTTAGGAAACGGTAATATGACAAGAACTCATAGTTATCAGATCAGTTGATATTTCACTGGTTTTGTCCATCCTTCTGTTAGACTGTCTCTCACATGAATTATGTTGAATATCTGTCCGCTGTTCAATTTAAATACACAATTAGATACTAACAATTTAGCTCAACCAATGACCAAGCAATGCTTCACTTTGTTCAGTCTGTGGTGTAAAAAGGTCACATTAGCAATTAAAGAAAAGAAAAAAACACTTCAGCAAAACATGGTCCGGTCAAAGTGTCCGAATAATATTTGGTCCCAAATTTTTATACATTTTACTGTTGCCTTGGCTTCAAATATTATTGATCTGCCTTACTTAGGGTGGACGATGACACAATTTTCTTCTAGAAACAAACTTTGTTGTATTATTTTTATTTTATCAATGTGAAGCTGCTTTGATACAATCTGTGTTGTAAAAAGCGCTATATAAATAAAGGTGACTTGAATTGGTAGTCACTGTATGAGGAATTTTTGGGTATAATATGTCACAGTTTACTTTATTTTGCTCTCCTCACTTACATCAATGAACTATAGTGTCCTGCAACCACTAGTTAAAAAATAAATAAATCAAACATTACATCTGGTGTCTGAATAATTTTTGGTTTGACTGTATATTACACACAAAGAGAGTAACAGAGCATCTACTTAAAAATGCAGCAAACTTAAACTCAACAGTCATGGAGCGCCTAAAATGCTTTATGTTTTCCAGATATTGTTGATGATTGACTGTAAGCCTGTGTGGACAGCCTCATCTCTGGTTGATCTGGTGTGTGTGTGTGTGTGTGTGTGTGTGTGTGTGTGTGTGTGTGTGTGTGAGACACTGACCTGCCAGCCCTTGTCTGCCGTCCTGTAGTACGGGTAGTTCTTGGTGATGTGTGTGTAGATGCCGTTTAGTGTTAACTGCTTGTCCTGCGCCATCGTGATCGCCTGCACGATCAACTGAGCGTACGAGTACGGGGGCTTGGAGTCGTCCTGGAGAGAGAAAGAGAGATTTCACCTTTACCATGACCTAAAGATCATTTAGAACAGATGGACAATTTTCTACAGGTATTATACACTACCAGTCAAAAGTTGGGAGTAATTATGATCTGTTTTTTGAAAGGAGTGTCTTCTGCTCAGCAAGGCTGCGTTTATTTGATCAACAATACAGTGAAAACAGTAAAATTGTGAAATATTATTACTACTTGAAATAAGTGTTTTCTATTTTAATATATGTTAAAATGTAATTTATTCCTGTGATCAAAGCTGAATTTTCAGCATCATTACTCCAGTCTTCAGTGTCACATGATCCTTCAGAAATCATTCAAATATGATGATTTATTATTATCAGTGTTGTGCTGCTTCATATTTTGTTAAAACCATAAGCAATAGCTTTTAATCAGTGACAATTTTATTATACGTGTTGCCTATGTGATGCTTTTTTCTCTTTTTGTGTTCTGTGTGACATTAAAGCACATTGGTCAACTTGTGTTGTTTTCATTGTGCTATATAAATAAAGTTGCTATTGCTATGATACATTTCTTTCAGAATAATTTGCTGAACAGAGAAAAAAAAAACAATTTATTTGAAATATAAATCTTTTGAAACATTGTCACTTTTGATTTAATACATCCTTTCTGGATAAAGGCATTAATTGTTATTATTCTTTTTTAAAATCTCACTTACCCCTCACTTGCGGTATCTTTTGAATTGTAAAGTGTATAATATTTTCCACAAAAATATTAAGCAGCACAACTGTTTTCAACACTGATAATAATAAATGTTTCTAGAACATCAAATCATCATATCAGAATGATTTCTGATGGATCATGTGACACTGAAGACAGGAGTAATGATGCTGAAAATTCAGCTTTGATCACAGGAATAAATTACATTTTAACATATATTAAAATAGAAAACAGTCATTTCAAATAGTAATAATATTTCACAATTTTACTGTTAACATCATAATTTACATACAAATAAATGCAGCCTTGGGGAGCATAAGCAACTTCTTAAAAAAAAAAAAAATCATAATTCTTCCAAACTTTCGTCTGGTAGTGATGTTTATCCTGAGATTTGGCACCTTTGGACTGTCTCCTTCTGACGCCTCTTTGTCGTTCTCGGACTGAGAGTTATCATTCATGAGCTGCAGGTCAGGCACGATTCGGCCCAGCCTGTAGCCGGACGATCCCGCACCCCGCGGACTGGACGGGCACGAGTTAGCAGCGCTGAGGGACACACACGACACAAAAAATGCATTACCATACACACCAAAATCATTTAGTAAAACGGGCCGATGGAAACAGATGGAACGCAGGGAAGGAGGTGGTTTCATTTTCCCTGCAGAACAGGAAACTGCCTCATTTATGTGGGAGCCAAACTCAATTAAATCACTCAAATCAGAAGTGGCTCATAAAGGACACGCAGCTGCAGACACCATTCAAACGCAGACCCTCAAAAACCACCAAACCCGATGAGGCACGAACACCAACGTTTCAGTTTCAACGCGCCTTGAAGCTTCATAGATCAGAAAAACTTTCATATGATTCTGCTTTATCAAGTGTATCTTATCTTTCAGTAAGTGTTTTCATTAACTAAAACTATTAAATTATTAAATGATATTTAAAAAAAGTTATCTGAATGAAATATTTTAAAAAAATCAGTTAGTTGCCAAGGCAACATTTCTATTATGTTTTAGTTAAAGTATAATATATATTAAAAAAAATATATAAAACAAGCAGCAATTATCGGGGCCAAGTGCAAGAAGACAGAGTGTCAGACCAACTGCAATTGAGCAATTAAAGACATTTAAACATGATTTTAGGCTAAATGGCTGAATAATCATATATACAGTAATTAAAAATATGATTTAATGGTTTATCACTTTCGACCAATAGGCGGCGCAGTTACAAAACTGATGTGATGTGGTCAGAGTGAGGTGACAATGACATACAAAGTTTGGTGTCAATATGTCAAGGCATTGCAGAGATAAAGCCTGAATAGTCATTTTGGCAGCATGCCTCAAATTTGCTGCTGCGCTATACGAAAACAATTTTGTCAATCGACACCAAATCTATAACTTTTAGTCGGCACAGTCTGAAGATGATACGATTCGATTTTGGAGAAAATCGGACAAACGGTCTAAGAGAAGTTCGAAAAAGTAGGTTTAAAAAATAAAATAAAGATGGGATAACCCAAGGGAATCAAAACGCAGCATGTAGCCTCAGGTCATGCTTGTGATGACATGTAGCAAGTTTGGTCTGAATACGATAAAGCGCTGCAGAGATACAGCATTGTGTCTGTTTTCGCAAGCGCCACGTAAAATTAGTTTGCGCTGTATTCGAGAACGGTTTGACGAATCAACTTGAATTCTGATCTGGTTCAATTTTCTTGAAAATCGGAGCAACCGTCTAGGACGAGTTCAAAAAAGTAGGTTTTTAAAAAAATTCAAAATGGCGGAAACATTTTCATGACGGAAAATGACCTCACATGATGCAATGGAATCGGCTTGAGCCACGGAATCAGAGGGGAAAAGAGTTTAGTTTCTAGCCGTTATGGTTCAAAAGTTATTAGCATAAACATGAGTGAAACTTTGGACAGTTGGTGGCGCTAGAGGGATTGAGTTAGAGACTCCAAATTTGCTAAGGTGACTGTTCAGACTGTCCTCTATCAGTGTGCCAAATTTCATAACTTTCCCGCAAGCGGTTCCATGGGCTGCCATAGACTCCCAGAGCGGAAGAATAAGAAGAAGAACGCCAACGATTTCAGTGGTTGGCCCCTAACAACTCAAAATATTCTCAGGTTCACGTTGACAATAAAATCATACAAATATTGTATATAATTTTGTTATACTTTTTAGGGATGCACCAATATGAACATTTTGGCTGATACCGATAATTCTTTATATTTGAAAGCCGATACATTGGATGACAAATCTAAATCCAATTTATTTATATATTTTTTGAGAGGCTGATTACAGAAACAAGTCTCTCCATTAAAACGCCATGGTGTGTGTGTGTGTTTGTACCTGATGGTGTGTGTGTGTGTGTGTGTGCGTGCGCGTACGTACCTGATGGTGTATGTGTGTGTGTGTGTGTGTTTGTATCTGATGGTGTGTGTGTGTTTGTAACTGATGGTGTGTGTACCTGATGGTGCCGGTAGGCGAGGGCAAGGGGCTCATGAGGTGAGCGATGTTATCGGGAATGTTGATGGTTAAAGGGGAGATCTGTGGCTGAACCGCTTTAACCGGAGACTCCGGTTCCCTCTTCTCACGCTTGACGCTCGCCAGTGCCGTGAACGTGATTTTGATGTTCGTACTGGGGAAACGAAACGTGCACCTGAGAAAGAGAGAGAAAGACAATTATCAACTAAAGAGATGTAATCCTTATGGATCAAACAAGCATCAACATGAACAATCATACCAAGCCAAAACAAAGATTCACGCTTCCAAAAGCACATGGGTGGAGCGTTTATGGTGGAAAGCAGGGCGTTTGACATCTGAAGAGGGTCTGAAGTGACAATATTCATTTACGTGAGAATGTTTTCAACAATTAACGCATAAAAACAGCTCGCGTTTCATAAATCAGGTCCAGCGAACAAGCTCCTGTAGGGATATTAAAGTTGTTTACATGCAAAACGAGACCACAGAAACAGGCAAATCTCTAGGTGTGTCCATCTCTGCTTGATAAAAGAGCACAGTTCACGATGTTTATGTTTATATGACCTTATGTGCAGTCAGCTTAATAAGTGTAATCGGTGTAAGATTATTAGATGCATGTAAACACCCTCGATGCGTTTCAGACACAGGTTCTCTTATGACCAAGATGACTGTGGTAATAAAGCTCAGGAGTATAAGTGGATCTCCAAGCGATGCTAAAATTAACCGCCCCTTGATGAACTAATATTCAGTCTCAACGCTAACAGCCCCAGGAGTAAACAAGTCACCTCATCCATGAAAACATGGCACGGCTCACACAGAAACCAGTTATTTTAGCTTTGCAAATCACAATGCACAATAAAAAACAACATCATCACAATTCTCCCCAAATAAATGCGGTTGAAAAAAGCCTTTATTTAAAAAAAAAGAAGAAAAAAAAAAGAGTTAATTATACTTTCACCTTATCTGCACCAAAATAGCAATAAACAGCAATATTAAACAGCAATAATAAACAGCAATATTAAACGGCAATATTTGCAATAATGTGAAACAAATTTAATTAAAGTACGCTTCCAGTATTTCTCAATTAAGCGATCGTTGCTTCAAGCTGCTCAAAGTTATGACACGATTACTGACATAGTAAAAAGACTCACAGCATTTTAATATCCTTTTCATTTATAAACAATAACCTGTTTAACCCGAGAGGACAAAACGAAAAGAAAAGCACACAAGCGCCCCCTTGGAGGAGTTCGGAAATGATGCGCTACTTCTGATGGACAAGGGCCATTTCTCTCCTTTTCTTTTAGCGTCATGGTCCATATGGTTGGCACTAGGTGACGTGTTTTTGTGCCAAGCCTTGTACTAAACTTTGCGCCAGGCCCCTGAAGCCCTAGCACACACACACCAATCACACCCAGCGTCTTCAATTATCCCAGAATACAGCGGAAGACTATCCTGCTTATTCACTAACAAATGAAAGGAGGATTCAATCCTGCTCTCGTTCAGAAACAGAGACGGCATTGGTACGTGTCTGGAATAAACACAGCCCTGAGTTGAGTTACCACCAACATTAGGACGCCGCTTTACGGGAACTCAAAAAAGGTGCTGATCTGAAATAAGTTTCAACGCAAAGATAAATTCTTCAGGCTGCAAAATACCATTTGATGCTTGTGCTGTCTGATACTTTTTAATTTAATGCATTTATTTCTATTTCAGTGAAATTTTTGTCAAATCGTTTTAATTTTGTTTGTACCTTTGACTAGTGTTTGCACATTATTTTTAGATATCGTTCCTTAAAACACAGCACCAACAGTCCATTCAATCTAAGACAATCTAATTGGGGAAAAACAGCAACAAAACAACGAACTAACATTTTACATGTCAAGTTAAACGCATCCTTCTCTAATTGGGTGGGTTTTTTCTTAGTTTTGCAAACTTTGGCTTTTATTCTTTAGTTAACTACAATATTTTCACTACACTAAATGTTCAAATTAAGGTAATTTCATTAAATTGGTATTTTTCAGTAGATACAGGTTTTGCAATTGCTAACGCTTTACAATAATTTGTTAACATCAATGTATTAGCGAATATGACCTAACAATGAACAATTTTCTAAATCATTTATTAACCTTGATTAATGTCAGTTAATAAAAATACAATTGGTCATCATTTATTCATGTTAGTTCATTAACTTAACGCTGAGATTTAAAGGGGTGGTATAATACCCTTTTCACAAGATGTAAAATAAGTCTCTGATGTTCCCAGAGTGTGTATGTGAAGTTTTAGCTCAAAATACCCCACAGATATTTTTATATAGCATGTTAAAGTCGTCACTTTCTGGGGCTCAGAAAAACGCACCGTTTTAGTGTGTGTCCCTTTAAATACAAATGAGCTGCTGCTCTCGGCACAGAGGGCGTGAGTGTGTTAGCAGCTTTAATTACCTCACGCAGTCATGCACTGAAAATTTCAAAAACTTTAGCCTTTTATGTTCAAACCGGAGTCAGACAATGATGGAGAGACTCAAGAAGAAGTGACAACATGTAGAAGCAACAGGACGTTTCTGAATGGTTGATGAATTTATGTTGCTGATGTGGAGTTAACTATCTTCTAGACAGTGATTAGCATATTCTGTCATGATAATCTATAAATCGTGTTCTGGGGGAGGGGTTTATGTAAATTTTATGTAAAGAAGCTTGCTGTAGTTCCTACCAGCCGTTTGTTGTAGTCCTTAAAAAGCGATGTCTGTAAAAGAAAATATCTCCCTTTGCTTTGAACTTTGAGCGTTGTAACTTTGCAGATGTTGTTTATGCTCAAACAGCAACATTACACACTAACTAAAGTTAGAAAAGTGAAAAAATAAACCAACCACCCCTTTAACTAAGATGAATAAATTCTATAGAAGTATTGTTCATTGTTAGATCAGGTTAACTAACCAAATGTTAACTGATGAAACAGTGTTTGTTACCAAACCTATAATCTCTGTAGGAGGCAAATCTGAACTTAATTAGACTGAAGGAAATATGTGTCACAAACTACAATAAATAATTTACTCATAAACAAAAAAGCAACATTTTCCACATCCAGCAAGATAAAAGCTAAGAATAATACCACATGATCTGACAGATAAACTCTGGTCCTTCTGATTTCTTCTACAGTCGAACACACCGGCGTTGTGATTTCTCACGTGCCGGTTCATTCAGATCCACACCGGTCATGAACGAGCAGCTTGTGATGCTTTATCAACAACACCTGCGGGACATTTCTGCCGTAATGAGTCCATTCCTTCAGCTCATGTTGTTGAAAACAGGATTCTTTCTCTTCGAACAATAGTTTGATGTCAGTAATTTACAGAAATTCCTCACCAGTCTAACCACAACATTCACTGAAACTAAAACATTAAAACTAAAATATTCTGCATTAGTTTTTTCATGATTAAGACATCACAATCATGTTAATAAGCTCCAATGATCAACATCATTTACATAAACACTCAGTATATTGTCAACTGAAACTATTAAAAACATTTGTTAATTGGAATTTAACTTGAATAAAACAAAAATATATAGATGAAAAATTAAACAAAAATGTTTCCTTGGCAACTAACTGAAATAAGTGCAAGTTAAAGTACTAAAAATTACTAACTGAACTAAAACTGAACTAAAAGCTAAAAAAAAAACAGTTAAACCTAAATGGCAATGTTTAAAAAGAACAAAAACTACTAAAAATGAAAACAAAAAAATATATATTACAATAAAAGCTGATTTAAAATATGAATACCTATAATTGTGTATAAATAATACTAATATAACAATGAAGGTTAGTGAATCATAACATTTACAAACACAAGACTTGGTAAATGAGCATGGAAAATGTTAATGAAAAACTAGAGTACAGCCGTTTTTTACAAGTATGTTTCAGAGAAGAAAACAACCAACCACTCTCATTTTATCGACTCTTTCAATAAACCTTCATTAATCTTTGCCAGTTGCTTTTGTCAGATATCTAACAATCGTTTTGTTGATGCAAATTTAATTAAGTATTCAGGATAAAATCTTTACTGTGTTTCTGCTCCAAGCAGCCATTTCAAGCACAATTCAGTCATGGCAACTACGAGGGGCTCTTTAAAACAGGAATGTTGGGATCCCAACCCCTCACATTCCTCCCTGTGGGTGGTGTGTGTGTGTGTGTGTGTGTGTGTGTGTTCTGAACAGACTTGTTCCCGCATATCTCCTTGCGTCTCTCCCACGAAACCCAAAAACACTCAAAGATTCTACAAAAATACACTACCGATCTCACACAGGAAGCATGGTTTGCTCAAATACCCCAAACTTTGGTGTGTTTTTCTTGTTAACATTCAAACAAATCATGACTGAAAAGAAAAAGTGTGATTTAAGCACTCAATCTTAGGCCCTGTTTACACCTGGTATTGAAGGGATAGTTCACCCAAAAACAAAAACTAGCCCATGCTTTACTCGCCCTCAAGCCATCCTAGGTGTATATGACATTCTTCTTTCAGACGAATACAATCAGAGTTATATTACAAAAATGATCTGACTCTTCCAAGCTTTATAATGGCAGTGGATGGCTGTATGTCTTTGGAAGAACATTGAGCGTCAAGTTCAAGGATCTCAGTCGATCGGATCACTAGTAGTCGAGGGTAGTACTAGTCACTAGTAGTACTCATTCCCGTTTACACCTGGTGTTTTAATCCGTCTCTTTTGTCCACTTTCAACCACTTCTGTCCTGACTTCTTTGAGGAGAGGGTCTATGTTTGGGTAAATGTGTGCATTTTTCAGATCTTTCGATATAAATGGACAAAATAAGCTCACACAATTTACATATGAACACAACTGGAGACGACGGGAAAACATACGGAGAGCAGCAGCTTTAAGACCAGCCGAACGCTGTGAGTGTGTGTTAGAAATCAGGAATGGAGAGAGAACATTGTGATTGGTATGTTTCTCGTCTTCAAACCAAACTTGGGTCTCCAGCCGACAGTTTAAATCCCGTCTGGCTAGAGCGTTTCCCATAATGTTTACACATTAGTTCAGTAGACGGAGAGATGGTCTTTTGTGGGGGTTCTTGCAGGTTTCAGTATGTCAAATTTAAGACCTTTTTAAGACATTTTAAGACCATAAAGACTGAAATTTAAGACCTACACGACTCATTACCAAAAATAAATTCTGAAAAAAATAATTTTATTTTATTCAGTCATCAGAAAAATGATCACGGTTATCACAGAATCCTGTTCAAAAAGTACTAAAACTACACAATGAAATCAATTAACCACGTTTTATGTCGAAAACCAGCAAATACCAAATAAAATTGCTAATAAAATTAGCATCAATATGCACTTTTTGTTTACATAAACATTAAAATAATACCATTAAAAATGGCCAGATTTTAAAAGAGTGTCTTGCAAATGAAGTTGTGACAAAAAAGGCTTTATAAAAAGATAAACCTCACATATTTCAGCCTTTAAATCATTTTTTATAAAACGAATGAGTCAAAAATGATAAATTACTGACATTTAAAATGCATGCACTTTAGCTTATCTTTTATTATTAATAGTAAAATTCGATATCCAACGTTACGTACACAACGACAAAGAAGTTTTAGTAGCTAATGGATTTCCACCACCGAAAAACGCTTGCTGTAGCTCTGCTACAAGATTTATTTACGGAGAAGTGAAAAACACCCGTAGTGTTTGGGTGCACCCCCATCTTTCATGTTGACTGAGCTTTCAATGTTGTTACGGAAAGGGTGAAGATGATTGGTTGGTTCTTGTCACATGACCTGCGGTGCGCTTGAGGCATTCTGAAAAGTTGAGATTTTTTCCATCTCTCTGCGCCTGGAAAAAATGAGCGTGTCACTTCAATTATGAGTACGCTTGCTTTTGGTAAAACAGCAAAAAAGTGTTGGCCTTAACTAATGACACTGAAGGTATTTGACTATGGTGGGAGTGTTCATCCTCCCCAGTCTGCACCGCTCAACACTTAAAGCAGAGGAATCACGCCAAAACGTACACTCTTTACAAACTGGGTTTAGCAACACCAAAACACAGTTAGTGCAACTTGTCTAGTTTTTGTCGAGTATGTAGCAAATTAAACTTCATCTTACTGGTCTGTCTGTCTATTTCCCACATTTTATTTTTTTTGCAAGTACACTAAGGAACAACAGATACTTGTCATAACAACAATAAATCTATTTTAATGAAATAATTTCATTGGCGGTGTGAAATATTTTCGGCATGTTAAGCCTCATGAGTGTAAGATCCTCACAACAGCTACAGAAGAGAGCAAGAACTGAGTTAGTGGAGTCTAAAACTAGATCACGTCATCAGCTGGGGTGTATATGCTCAGAGATGGACCAAAGCAAACCCTAATGACTTCCAGACAGAAACAATCCCATTCCCAGTGACTCACTGTCTTACAACACTATAACAGATATTAAAGCTTGACTCACTCCTCCGGCGGTAAAGTCCTGTCTAGAGCCATGACAGTAAACCAAGATGTAGACACAGAGGGAAAGACTGGGACTAAACTATAAAATTAAGCCATGACTAAAAAATAGTGAATAAATAAAAAAATATTAAAAAAAACGTCATTAGAGATTAGTTTGGCATTTTTCAAATCTTAGAGGGTTAGTTCACCCACAAAAATAACAGTTCTGTCATTAATTACTCACCCTCATGTCGTTCCAAACCCGTAATACATTCGTTCATCTTCAAAACATTTTTTTGGATGATATCAGAGATTTCTGTCCCTCCATTAACAGCCTACGCAACTACCACTTTCAAGGTCCAGAAAGCTAGTAAAGACATCATTAAAGTAATCCATGTGACTCTTATTAAGCAATGCGAGTGCTTGCTTTGTACAAAAAAAAAAAATAACAATTTACCACTTTATTTACAAAATATACATTTCCAACGCGTGATGCATGCGTGCTCTGTTGACGCGAGAGCAGATGTTGTTGCGTAAACGTGCATTGGAGATTTATATTTTGTAAATAAAGTGGTAAATTATGGGGTTTTTTGTACAAACAAAGCACTCGCATCGCTTCATAATATTGAGGTTAATCCACTGGAGAGGTTTGAATGACATAAAGGTGAATCCCTGCACTAGAGAAATCTCTGATGGAGAGTCTGACAGACAAAACTCTTCCCGCTCTAAATCTTCTAGAGCTGCACGATTCATCGATAAAAGATCTCAATCTTATTCCTAAACGACAACGATTCGCCTGTGTCTATTAAACATTGCACAAAATCACAGCGAACATTCAAAACTGGGTTGGCACTGCCGATGAGCCAGAGAGAGCAGTGATCATGTATCGGTATGAAACCGCTTCATAAACACACAGTATCTTTTTTTCTGTTACAAACATTCATATCACAAAAGAACTGGGAAAAAAATCAATAGGTTTATACTCGACGCGTCCGCACGAGCACGAAGGTGCGCAAAAATGCCGTCATTGTGGTGTGGGCGGTCATGAGCGTTGGGTGCGCAAGACCCCATTTCACTTGGTGGTGTGCACGGCTTTTTTTGTAACAGCGCATGCGGCTCCGCATCCGAAGATGAACGACTTCGAGCCTAATCTGGCCGAGCTCGAACTTCTCACCACACCGGCACCTGTTTGCACGTCTAAATTAGTTTATTACATTTAAAACGTGAACATACAATAGCATAAAAAGTCTTTTTAATGAACATAAAGGTCCATGTTTAATAAAAATGTTCACAAACTTGATGAAATGTTTAGTGAAATATTTAAGAGATTGTTAATTTAGTTATGTTGTATACACATTCTCATATCCATATATTTTGTTTTAATGTCATGAGTAATAATCTCAGGGTTTACTGGGTTTTACACGATGTAGTGTGGTATTGGTGGTGGTGTACCAAAATAAACATTGTCACGTGCGTAGCTTTCTTCTTCTCACCGCTGATTCCTGCTGGTTTAGAGGACAATTACTCGAGTCGCCCCCTGTCGTTTCAAAGAATAGTACAACGGCGAGCGCGTCAAGTATAAACGCCTCATCCATTTGGGGAGGTGCGCGCGCAGTCTGCGGAGACTCGCTCTGCGGAGCCAGGCGAAAGTATAAACAAGGCTTTAGAAAGTAACATGGCACTTCAAATAAAGATTATATCGCTATGCCACCAGGAGGCGACAAGATACTGTTAGAAAATGTCTTTGAATCATTCATTCAAAAACGCTGATTCATCCAGTCATGAAACAATTAAAGGTCCCGTATTATGCCCCTTTTCACAAGATGTAAAATAAGTCTCTGATGTCCCCAGAGTGTGTATGTGAAGTTTCAGCTCAAAATACCCAACAGATCATTTTTTACAGGATGTTTAAATTGTCATTTTTTGGGGCTCAGAAAAACGCGCTGTTTTAGTGTGTGTCCTTTAAATGCAAATCAGCTGCTGCTGGACGACCCAGGGGGCGGAGCTTCATGAGCTCGCGCTCAGTCTGTCAGGACAATTTCATCTCACGGAATGATGATAATATCAGAAACTCTCAGTAACGTGTTCATTTCGAGTCGGACAATAATGCCTACAGAGTCAGAGTGCTGTATAGAGATGGAACAGGTATAGTTTAGTAGTTTAATTACGGTTATTATAACGTATTTGTCATCTGCTTGTATGTATCCATTATTTATTAATAGCCTACAAGTCTGCTGTTTCGGACCAGGTCCGAATGATGATAAAAAATATACTGATGAGTTTAATAAAGTTTATGGTACATCACACAAAAGATGAAGCGTCAGTTTTACTTCAGAAAATCACTGTAAGAGCTGAGTAAACACAGTAAGTTATAAGAAGTGCGCAAGTACATAAACGAATTTCGGTAGAGTTGAGGGAGCATTCCTGTGGGCGGAGGTTAGTCAAAAAACTGTTCTAGTGACGTCATTAAAGAAGGAAGTAGAGGGATGTAGTCCAAACGGGCCGTTCGATGTAGGCGACTTCTGTTAAATAAAATATCTCGCTTGGCATTGAACTTTGAGCTTTATAATTTTACAGATATTATTTATACTCTAACAACAACATTACACACTAACTAAAGTTTGAAACATGGGATCACGAAGAACGGGACCTTTAAGTATTTATGAGTGAGTCATTGAATCATTCATTCAAAAACGCTGATTCATCCAGTCATGAAACAAGTGAAGTATCTATGAGTCATTGAATCATTAAAAGTTTTAATAGACTGCAGAAATTAACATTCGGTCAGAACCTCTAGTAAATGACATGTTATTTTATCCAACTAGTTGTCAAGTTGAGAATCGTGATCTCTGTTTGAAACAAAAAAAATGTTTGATTCTCAATTTATCCAGCACTGTTCAGCTCTAACATCTTCAGAGTGTAAACTCCCTCACAGACGAGTTTGTTTCTGCAGAAGGTCAGTGGGTTCAGATTCAGTGTTTGGGTTTCTCTGGGTTCAACCGACCCCAGCGGGAGGTGCATTTATTTAGCATAGTCTTTTACGACACATCCCAAACCAATGACCTTCTCCTCACCTGACACCTCACCGCTGCTTCTGCACATAAAAACATCATAATAAATCAGAAACGCTCTGGAAAAGCAGCCCAGGATCGATGGACATATTAAACAGTGTTTGACCGGGGTATAAAGACAAGAATATGATGCTTTAAAACATTTCACCATGTTTGAATCCATTCCAAACAATAAAGACAAAAAAAATAATGCTGAAAGAGCTCATGGTGTCTTGTCTAGGCCTGGTCATGACATGTGTGGAGACGTCAGCATCTCTTTGTGCTGACAGAGAGCCAATAGGAGCGAATCTCCACTAATTAAATGCTCTTTAGCTTCTTGATCAATATTGTGACTCAGAGCGTCTCTACCTCAAACGTGCTGTCCATTACAGTCCATACAAACCATCTGGACGTACTGCACGTCTCCGCGGGTGCGACGCATTGATTTCTTGATAATTAAAGTGTGGACGTGGCTCTGTCTCTAATCTTTAGAGAAGTGGCAGTGTAATTAGCAACAGCATCCAGCACGTATGGCATGCCAACAGCTTTACAGACACACAAAACTGCTAAGGACAAACATTTATAAACAACCCGTTTCAGTGCAGTCATCTATAAGTAAGCCATTATAAGTCAGTCCTCACTGCGAAAGCAACGTCTAGGTCATGCATTAACTGATAAAACATGCCTTGAATGCAATGCAAGTCACTTTGGATAAAAGCATCTGGCAAATGCATAAATGCAAGAAGGAAATATGCACATTTTCACTATACAAGGTCCTATGATTTCCGTGAAAAATGCAGATGGAAACACGAAATCCAGTCAAAATGGTTCACGTCATGTCTTTTGCGTGCCCACGTTTGTTATTTTAAATGTAGACGATGTCTATTTGCAACATGTTTTGGAAGTGTTGATCATTGTAGCCACTAGCCAATCACAGACATATATGTTGAGTGTATGAACACAATTGGCCAATCAGAGGCATTTAAGAATCCGCTCAACAGTGCTCGAAATGCTAAGTCGGAAATGCTGGTGCCGTCACATTTTTAAAATGTTAAAATATAAAAGTCGCTACCTTTGACGACACTTTCCCAGGTTTGTTTTAAGGAAGCAGCTGGTAAACACTGAGATGTTCCCAGGTTTAAATAAAAGAGGTTGGTAAATTTTGACATGTACCAGGTTTATATAAAGCAAGTCGATAAGCAGTTAAATGTGTCAGTTTACACACACAGAAAAGTTTTTTCTGCTTTTAAAAAGCTTTTAAAAAGTATAAGCATAAAACGTTTAAATTAATTAAAATGTTCAATTTCATTTACAGACTGAAAAATGTGCTGTTTTCTAAAAGTTTGGACTTTAATAAAAAGAAAAAAACTGCACTTAACCTTTTCACAGGCATTTTATTTTCATACTTAGACGGATATTGTGATGTATCGTTATAGGATTGTCTAGCAATATATTGATTATCGCAGAATTGCTGTGTCGTGAGCCATGTATTGTGAGGTACCCTGTGATTCCCATCCCTATTGCACAGTAGAGTTTACTTCGTTAAATTATAATATCTAATATTAATAACACTAATACTGTTTATTTACTATTCCTTAAAAGATGTTTCATTTTTATCAAAACTTAATTTTGTATATAACAGTAAACACTTTGTTTGCCATTAAAAATATTTAAAATATACATTTTAAAATATTAAATGTCTATGCATTCATCTGATTACCACATTATTTTGATGATAAATTTATAAACAGAATCCAGAAAAATTAAAATAGACACACAAAAATTTCATAGGGCAATATTATTGTTAACATTTTATTAATTCAATTGATAAAACGTTATTTTTGATTATTAATTTTTTTTAAACCATTACAATGGAATCCAGAAACATTAAAACAAAAAAACTAAATTTAGGGAAAGAGATAACAGATTTCATACCCTAGCTTAAAGATAAATGTTGGCTATAAAAAGCCTTATTTACATTTTCTAAAGCTGCATCAAGTCTGTCAGCACAAAGACATCAGAGAGTCTCTTCATAACTCAAACAAACATGCATGCCTCCATATTTAGAAAGGGCTGCTAATCAGTCAAACTATATCAGCTCACTAACTGTGACACCACGTATCAAGATGATCTAGAGGGGATGTGCATTTTTAAACCTGTGCAGAATTCAACAGAAAGGTTTGCTGAAATGAGACGAGCTGAAAATGGCAGTGCATAAAATAGCTTTAAAGGCTGGCATTGTAGGGTGCAACAGATTTGTTGTTATATTGAGATATGTGGGTCATGTGTTAAAAAAAGCAAAGGGATAAGTGTGCACTACAGTCGCGCTTGACGCTGCGATTTGATGTCGTTCATAAAGAGATACCTGAAATCTACAGTGCAAAATGATTCTGAAATACGCCGGCCAGCCGTGGGTGAGACCAAGTACAAATCAGACAGTTCATTCAAAACAGATAAAGCACGATGATCACGATCCAAAGGTCGACTTCAGGATAATGTCAACACAACCAGATGTCCAACATCTTCTCAAGACAAACAAATAAGAAAATGCAAACATCTGACAGCAAAACCTACCTAACTGACAGACGGGGCTTTTCTGAGATGCCACAAAAAAAAATTCCCTTTGAGAAAGAGCCTTTGATGCTGTCAGGATCTAAACCCCCTAGTTAACATCTAACCCTGTGAGTGTTTACTGTTTACACTCCATCTGAGACAAAAACAACACTCATTCTTCCATGACACACAACACACATTTATTTCTTTTGTGCACATTTCTGACAGGTGATATTAACATGTATATGCATTTGTTTAGAAGTGGTGTTTGAAATTCTAGTGAGCTGCCGACCTAGACAGCATTGCCTATCATGAAGCCCCAAAATGCTGCTGCACACGCCTATGATGCCCCAAAATGCTGCTTCACATGCCTATGATGCCCCAAAATGCTACTGTACAGGCTTATAATGCCCCAAAATGCTGCTTCACATGCCTATGATGCCCCAAAATGCTGCTTCACACGCTTATGATGCCCCAAAATGCTACTGCACACGCCTATGATGCCCCAAAATGCTGCTGCACACGCTTATGATGCCCCAAAATGCTGCTGCACATGCCTATGATGCCCCAAAATGCTGCTTCACACGCTTATGATGCCCCAAAATGCTGCTTCACATGCCTATGATGCCCCAAAATGCTGCAGCACACGCTTATAATGCCCCAAAATGCTGCTGCACACGCTTATGATGCCCCAAAATGCTGCTGCACATGCCTATGATGCCCCAAAATGCTGCTGCACACGCTTATTATGCCCCAAAATGCTGCTTCACATGCCTATGATGCCCCAAAATGCTGCTGCACACGCTTAAAATGCCCCAAAATGCTGCTTCACACGCTTATGATGCCCCAAAATGCTGCTGCACACGCTTATAATGCCCCTGCACACGCTTATAATGCCCCAAAATGCTGCTGCACACGGTTATAATGCCCCAAAATGCTGCTTCACACGCTTATGATGCCCCAAAATGCTGCTGCACACGCTTATAATGCCCCTGCACACGCTTATAATGCCCCAAAATGCTGCTGCACACGCTTATTATGCCCCAAAATGCTGCTTCACACGCTTATGATGCCCCAAAATGCTGCTGCACACGCTTATAATGCCCCTGCACACGCTTATAATGCCCCAAAATGCTGCTGCACACGCTTATTATGCCCCAAAATGCTGCTTCACATGCCTATGATGCCCCAAAATGCTGCTGCACACGCTTATAATGCCCCAAAATGCTGCTTCACACGCTTATGATGCCCCAAAATGCTACTGTACAGGCTTATAATGCCCCAAAATGCTGCTTCACATGCTTATGATGCCCCAAAATGCTGCTGCACACGCTTATAATGCCCCTGCACACGCTTATAATGCCCCAAAATGCTGCTGCACACGCTTATAATGCCCCAAAATGCTGCTTCACATGCCTATGAATCCCCAAAATGCTGCTTCACACGCTTATGATGACTCAAAATGCTACTGTACAGGCTTATAATGCCCCAAAATGCTGCTTCACATGCTTATGATGCCCCAAAATGCTGCTGCACACGCCTATGACGCCCCAAAATGCTGCTGCACATGCTTATAATGCCCCAAAATGCTGCTTCACACACTTATGATGCCCCAAAATGCTGCATGCACCTATTGTTTCTCAAAAATGCTGCTACACGCACCCTTGGATGCCCAAAAATGTTGCACACACCTTTAACACCCCAAAATGCTGCAAGCCGGTATAATGCCCTTCCCCCCAAAAATCTATATACACACGATTCACGCAAAAATGCACACGTGATGCTCTTAATCTGTAGCAGCATGTGTCCATGACACCCCAAACTTAATGCATGCATTTATGGTGAAATAAGATGGGGTCTGCCATGTCCTCGTAAAAAAAAAATATATATATATATATATATATATACATACATATAAGCAGAATTGTGAGGCCCCAAAAATTCTGCATGATGCTCTAAAAAGGTCCAAGCTTCTCCACACAATGGCCAAAATGCTGCATGAACACATGAAGCGCGTGAATGCTGTCTAGTTAGGCAGCTCACTGGGGAATGAGACACAGCCCAGAGAGCCTCTGAAAGCGAAACGAAAATTTTGTGCGGCATAGGCACACTAGCACGTGCTCCCGGCGTTTCACCATAACAACAACAACAATAACATCGCCGAGGATGATGATGATGGTATCATAAGCATGATGAGGAATGATGAAGGTTATGATAATAACTCACATCCTCGGCAGCTGCAGGGGTGGCGCCCCCCGCCGCAGAAACACCCCGTCCACGAACACCCCGTTTTTCCCCAGACAGCGCAGATAAAACTCTCCTCCGCCCGGGCCCGAGCCAGTGTCCTCGGCCGCCGCGGTGAAGATCTCCAGGTGCCGGCGGGAGATGAAGCTCGAGTGGCCCATGCTCACGTCCACCGAACCCTGCGACGAGTTCCGACCCACCGTCACCGAGCGCTTCTTCATCACATACTCAAACTCACGACCCTCCAAACGAGCCACCGCTGCCATCTTTATCTTTCCGCACACGGAACGGGGCACGATATGAATATGAAGGGAAAATATGAAACGTTAAACGTGCCCGACCGGAGACACCAGCATCAGCAGCGGCGGCGACTCGACCCACCGCCGCGATACACCAGAGAGAAAGGGAAGGGGGGATTAGCCAATCAAAGCGCGCTGGAGGAGGGGGTTCTGTGATTGACGGGTGCGCCGACCAATTAGAGGCGCTCTAAGGAATGCGGTAATTCAATCGCAGCCAATGAGATAAAAAACATGGACGATTTGACGGATTGAAGGTCGGTTGCGCTGTGCCCCAACACGCATGTACGCGGAGAGTTGTAAACACTGGACTGGATATTTGTGTAAAGGACGTGAAATGGTTTTATAACAAATAAATAAATAATATTACAATAAGAAAGTATCGAATACAAATAAAATAGGGATTTATAGAATAAAATTATAAAATTATTAAAAAAAAGATTCTTGTAACAGAGTGACTATTTAATTGAATTCATTTAAATGGTTATTTTTATTCGTATTTTTCTTACTGTTATGTTTTGTTCCTCCCTGTGTGTGTGTGTGCGCCTATTAATGCTTTGGGAATATTTCACGTACATCAATTCTGCCGATAAAAATACCTTTAAAGTAAAATTGTATTTTATACCAGGGTAATGGGCAGATTTTTAACATTTTAAACGTTTAAAACATTTTAACAATGTTGCCAAAAAAAAAAAAAAAAAAAATAGAAATTTAGAATCTTATAACTGTGGTTCAATATAATGAACCGAGGTTTTTAGCTCATCACCAATTTAACATATTTTAATAGTTCACAATTAATTAATATGTGACATGCATTTTTTATAATCCGTCACTGATCTTCAATCAAAAAACCTTATAATGTATCTTTATAAACTAAAAAATAATCTCTTGAGTGTGTGTGTGTGTGGTGGGTGGGTAAATAATAATAAATACTCTTAAGTATTTATTTCCCTGTATATTTGAAAACGGAGTATAGAGCAGAAACCCACTGGAATCCACTCCGTGTTTTACGGTTCTCCACGTCTGCAGTTGCCGATTCCCCCACAATCCTCAGCGCCCGTCAGCGTGTGTGTTTTGAGTATGGAGGTCATGAAAACAAACGCGTTTTTTTGCCTCGTTTTAAGCGCGAAAGCCCCCATTTTCCTTAAACTACACGTAGAACGACGTTCTATACGTTCAGCAGACGTCATTTCCACGAAGAAGTGCACGCGCACAGGGAGATGCACGAGCATACGCGCGGAACATGTGCTCGTGTAGGGTGACGTCATCTCTTCCTGGTGTTTGTAAACAGTGCTCTATGGGTGTGACCCGCCCGGGCGCGTTCACAATCACACCCCGTTATACACCCGAGAACGGCTCTGAGAGGAAGCACATGCTGTTTGTGGAACAATAGATAATCTTGTCCCGCATAATCACTTTCACACGTACCACAATTGATTCACTTGTTTATTTTACAGTAGGAAGTATATAGTAGAACCATGCTTATGGAGACGCACTAAGGTATTTGTTTCTTATGATACAATGCTGCCTTTGTTACCCTGTTATTTGAGCACATGATACCATGATTCTTTACCCAGGGTTTCTGAAGGATGTATGAAGGTAAATTTAAGACTTTTTCAAGACCTTTTTAAACCAAGTAAAGAAAATGTAAGGAATAAACTGAATGGAACAAAATAAACCAATATGCTTTCTAAATGTAAATGTCTAAGGAGAAACACGATGAGTTGTTCCAACCGAACTCCATATTACATTTTAATTACTTTTACAAAAAAAAAAAAAAGAAAGAAAAGAAAGTAGCTTATGGTTTCAACACCTCCACTCCCAACCACTAGAATATATGCAAATAAATGTTACGTTTCCTTCTGATCACACTGTAAAAAATGCTGCTCTTCCTCAGTATTTCTATCTGATATCTGCCAATGGGCTTAGTTCAAGCACAAACTAGCTTTTATAACTCAGTCATTGACACATATTTCTTCTTGTTTTAAGCATAAAGCTAAGCCCAAAAACAAGACTTTATATCATTATGCATCTCAAGCAAATGTATTTTGATTTTTAGGATGTTCAGATCCACACACACTCACACTCTCTCTCTCTCTCACACAGACACACACACTCACAATCTCTCTCACAATTACGTATTTTGGGAACACTATGGAAATGTAATGTCTAAACCGTTAATATTACATATCTGGCAACAACAAAAGTGTAAACAACAACAAAAACATCTTGCTTATACTAACTGCAAGTGGTAATAAATGCAACTCACATAAAATGTCAATATAAGTGAAGCGCTTTTTATTTAAAGCATATATTGCCTGAGAAAGTCTGTGCCAAAAGGTTGGATAAATGCATTAAGTGCCTATTGATTTGTGTTCAGGACTAGTCAGTTGTGCATCAGCCACTAGAGGGAGACGTTACCCTGTTGTCATTTGTTTCAGGAGGATGTGGGGATGAGTCTTCCCAATGAAACGACCCTTCAAACAAGTGTTTATCTGACAGCAGTTCAATCCTCATGAACCTCTTTCAAATGACCAGCGGGGGAACAGAAGACTGCAGGGAAATGCCACACACTGACACCTGATAAAGCCTGAAGCTACACTTACATTCATCATTCAGTGGACGCTTTTATCCAACGTGAGGTCAGGTGTCAGGTGATTGTTGTGAGTGGTGTATGTGTCACCTAACACAATACACATCCAAACAATAGGACAGGACACACTGTTTTATTACCCAGATGAGCAAACGTGTTGAGAGTCTGGCGATGGAAAGACTTGTGAATTGATCACAAACCGACTGCATAAAAAAAATGGAGACAGCAGGTCAAAGTGTGATTTAATTCGCTGTCAATCAAACTTCTATTACCACTGACTAAGCAGTGGATGTAAACACTTAAGAGGTGCTTTTGTAATGTATTGAGACACATACAACATACATGACAACTTTTTTTTGCTTGTAGATTATTCTGTTATTTATTTGCATATTATGCCTGAAGGGCCAATCAAATGTAAGCGTTCTGCATTTCATCGATCACAAAATCATTACAGCCACAGAATGATTGTAGGATAGATTAATGCTTTATTTAGCTTGAACACTACAAGTGACCAACATCACAGTTCAATTCATTAGTTCTACACATCCATATGTATTAAAAACATTATTAACTATGAAAACATTTATTTTATATAAAGATAATCACAGCAAATGAGTAGCAAAAAGAAAACATTTTAATAATTCATCTTCATGAATGGTTCGCTAGAATTAGCTGTGTCCGATATCCAACACTTCCCTTACTATATAGTAGGCGGAAAACGGTATCCACTGCAAGGATACTATGACAAAGATATCGTTTTCCTTATTCAAACTGATATCCGCCCTCCAACCTGAAGAATGAAAGCTGTATCATATACTTGGATATTTATGAGCAATATCACACTCATAGCCATGCAAAATGGCTCTGTATCTATATCAGTAATTCAAGCGCTTTTCATAAACATGGCTGTTTTCAAGGGTTTTCCAGGACTTCAATTTCAAAAAGTCAACTTCAAGCATTTTAAGCACCTTGTACAAACCCTGTCAATAGAACTTACTTTTCGAGCCGTCTTGAAGTAAACTCAAACTCAAATGTAGTACCTACTCAGACATTGAACACTTCACTTTACAGTACCTGTCCACGTCCAGCACTACTGGTCATCTTGTGCTCCAACATATACATCTATACTTGTTTTTTCACCTCTACATGGACATAATCCCAGTCACAATACCTGCAAAACACACAACATGTTATTTAGATGTACCAAAACTCCCTTTAAAGCAAGTCATTTCAGTCGGCGGCCATCTTTGAAGCGCTAATTCAGTCATGCAAGAACAGCTCGTATCTCTTTGAATGGGGAAACATCGAATCCTCCAAAGCTGTTCTCCAAGCTTACGATTAAAATTCATATTTTGAAATCACCAATGAAATCTGACAACTGTCTCTGTTTCTAAACGCTCAAATCATGACAAAAACCTGCATTCACTGAACGAAGTCTGAGCTTCCTGTGTAACTAAAAGGTTTTTACCTCTCAGATGGTGTAAATACATCTGTGACTCAAAAATATAACTGACTGTATGGAGCATTAATAAAATATAGATAGAGAAGGATATGCATAATAAATATGTACAATAGAAAAATCTCTCTTACCACCGTCGTCTTCGTGTTCAAAATATCGCTAAAGGAAATGATGCGAGGTTCCGCGGATTTTCCCATTGGTCCTCACAGATCCTCTTTCCACCAATGGCAGAACCCTTTAGCCACGCCCCCATCGTTCACTCCACCAATAACAGAGACCGTTCAACACGCCTTCTTTTCAACACTGCTAGCCTCCTTCAAAATCCGTTTTTGTGCATATTATATTGAAATCTGATCGTATTTAGCAAGTGTGAATGTCGAAAAAACATCACATTCATGCATTTCTGGAAATCCGTTTCAGTCTGACCGCTCCCATTGGATTTCACATGGTTCATGTGAGTTTCTCACGCCACGATAAACATAAATATCAGATGTTGTCATAGGAAACATGCTGAATGTCACTGTAGAAACAAGGGTGTAAATTAGCCAATAGACGGAAGAGATGAAGGCACAGAATAAAGCTGCACATTTTGATAATTCTCTTATATTATGCATGCAGCTTTTAGTTCATTTTTAACTAAAAGACTACATGGAAATTTGTACTTGTGAAAATGCATGCGTCACACTTAAAGGCCTAGTGAAGGCAAAAGGGACATGCTTGAGCCATTTTACTGTTTCTAGTTTAAAGTGAGCAGCGTGTCAAAACAACAGAGCGGTTCAAGCGCTCAGAGTCGTTTACGGTAATGGTCTTTCGGCGATGAATCTTCTAATATTTGTATCTAGAGCCAGATACACTTCATCCAAGCCCTTTCCGCTTCCGTGAATGCAGCAAATACAGTTATTTTTCTCTGTAATAGAGATGACTTAGACTGTTTGACAAGTTAATGCATAGCATACATTTAGCATTATTAATCAGCATAGTAAGAGCATTTCATAAAATAAAATAAAAACCAATGTTATGAATTGGAAAATTATTTAGGGAAGGGAAGACAAGCTTTGAAATGACTAGTTAACTTTGTTTTGTACTCATGATGAGAGTTGATTATTAGATTATGTACATTGCTTGTTTTTAGTAGTTTATTACTTTTCTTAAGAGGTAGACCTGTTCTCCCAGTATGTTTTCTCAGTCCCAAGGCCTTCCTTGTGCCATACACAAAGGTGTCTAAATGTAAAAAAATGAAATAATAATAGCCTGATGAAACAGCTGGGACCGTTTGCATACTAGTGAGACATTCAAGTTAAACACTAGTTAGACATTAAACCTCTAAGTTAGACATACATTTTTTTTAATCAGTTACATAACAACTTAGATTGGCCTCATTTGATACTGAAAAGTAAGACTGACCGCCCCTGACTAAATGCTAGTGGGTCATACTAAAACGTAAGACACTGTCTTAACATAATGGCTATGTTTATCACTAGCATTTATGTTATGCTATTCTAACCTTTTTAGATTCATATCCAGTTAGGAGCAATATTTACCTTTTGTTGGAAAATATTTGTCAAAATTTCACTGCTTTGGCTCTCGGGGCCCAAGATTGTCAACTCTGATGACTATTTTGAGTGTGATGAAGATTTTTTCTTTTACAGAGTCCTACAGCTACCCTGAAGGAAATGTATGTACTGAAATATAGAGACCGGACCTCTTGGACCTTTAATTTAATACCCCTGCTCTATAGAATCCTTTCATTCCATAAAAGGTTCTTTATGGTTCTTTGTTCTTTAGATTTTTAAAATGTTGGGGGGAGGAGGGCGGCTCAATTTAGCCCCCTTCACACAGTGCGTTGATCCTGGAAAATTGCCATAAAATTGCTAGAGTGCCTTCTGTGAACGCAAACACGTCCCGGGATTGATGCCGGGATCGATGCCGGGATGGGGACCTAGTAACATTGCCGGGATCAGTCCCGGAACGCGCCCTGTGTGAACAAAAGCAAGGACCAATGCTGTAAGGGGTGTGTTGCAGTGATGACGCACGTTAGGGCTGTCAAAAAATAATTAGTTTCGAATTTTCGGCGAAATAAAAAAAAAGAAAAACGTGCATTCTAATTTTTGGTGTGTCAAGAGGAGATCAGTTGATGACGTAACTGACGCGGGGGTTTCTCTGTTAGCTTATACAGTAGTACACAGCGCGGTGCGGTTGTGTTGTTTATTTGATAAATGGTGGGAAAAGGCTTCCTGCTGACGAAACCCCTGTCGGATGGTGGCAAAAATCGTGCGGTATGCATGTACATATTGCGCGGCTGGCAAAGACATACTTGACCACACACCTGGATCCGGTCAGAGCTGAGGGTGTGTTTTCATCAGCTGGAAACATTGTCAACAGAAAGCGCTCAGCACTCGCTCAGATCAAGTTGAGCTTCTGGAGTTTTTGACGAACAGTATGTAGATGTAGTGAGTACAAGTGGATTGTTTCTGAATGTCAGTTTGCAATTTTGTGTTCATGTAGTTCATTACGCTGTGTGTTGAAGTGTGTTTTCTCAGTTGCTGATGCTCGAACACAGTTTTATGCACTATTGTAGCCTAATTGTCCTTGCATGCACATTGTCATTAAGGAAATTATATTTTATTTAAGAACAATTGCTTGAAAAGTTAATGCACTTTAAAAAGTGACTCATTTCATTTCAATAAAAGATGCGATGCTTGATTTGGTTTATATTTGTTTATTGTGCTCGCTTGAGCCCTCTTGTGGGGGTAGGAGACAATTAATTTTTTTTCCTCTAACATTAAAGCTGCTCAAGCGATGTCACACGTTTTTTAGGCTGATTTTTTTGTCACACACAGCAAACATCTCCTCACTATCCGCTAGCTGCCTGTCCCCTGAACACACTGTGAAAAAACGCGGTCTCTGTAGACAGCCCAGGCTCCACAAACGGCAACAAAAACAAACTGGGCCAACCCGAACCACTAAACATAACAAACAGAGTTCCAGCCAATAACCGGCAAGAATGATTTGGGGTGGGGGTTGGGGGGTTAGTGCGCGTGCACATGAAGGGGGGTTTGGGAACTGGAGTGGAAGAGAGAGAGAAGCATGCAGAAGTTAGCTGGAGGAGAGATGACAACGACTAATGTTAGAACTATACTCTCTTGAATTCTGATATGATGGCCGACACACGACCAAAGAGACTACGTTCGGATGAACAAAAAGCTAAGAATAGGGAAAGGGAGAAGGAACGCGGGAAGTCCCGAATTTACATCGGGAAAGCATTTGAAAGGTGGCGAGAACTCCAGTCCGACATTCAGGTGGCTCTGTTTTTGCTGGACAGGTGGGTAAATCCAGTCTGGCGTTCATGACTGTTTCAGGAACGCACGCACGGAAGGGAGGGGGACGGGATGGGATGAGGAGTCTGGAGGGTCGAGCTAGCCTCCGTTTTGTTTGACAACACTTCGAACGTCAACAAGAAGTGACATCACCCAACATCGCTTAGAGCACCTTTAAGTATTGCCTTTAGAATTCGAATATAAATATAATATTTAAGAAAGAAATTCATTTTGACAGCCCTAACGCACGTGCCATTGCAATGACATCCTGACGCCATGTGTCTTTACGGGATCTTTACGGGATGTGTGTGAACGCACTCACAGATTCCGGAAAATCACTGGCAGTGTGAATGAACCAAAATCAAACGATCCCGGGACACATTATCCGTGTATTTTCCGGAATCTCTGTGTGAAAGGGGCTTTTGAGGCTTGTCGCATCTGACTTTTTTTTGTCCAAAAACTCCTCAATTGTGTGGCGTCATTACGATTATTTTACTTCCCCAGATCCTACCCAATCCCAAATCTTAAATATCAGACATGTTTGATGTTTATGACTTTTGAGTGAACAAGCGTCATCAACTGGATGGTTCTTCACAGTGAAAACCCCCCTTTGAAAACCTTTATTTTTAAGAGTGTAGTAATACACTACACACACTTAAGTCGTGTGTGTTTTCTGAATTTCTTCTATATATTTCTTCTATAAGCCACATTACAAGTGGCCACAATAATATAAGTGCTCTGAAGCAAATTAAAGTCAGTGAGCAAGTATGAATAAAATGAAATATCCTCCATGCATATCAAACTTAAAGATTAAATCAGTAAATTGTCAGTAAGGGACGGTGAGAAATGAGTGACATGTTCATTCTAGAGATGATCTGATTGCACAAAAAACAGTTATACGCCCCTGTGAATGAGATGAGTCATTAATATTTTTGGTACATTTAGCCTAAAGAGAAAGCCTGAAAATATGAATGTATATAAACCATAAAACTTCCAGTAAGATGTCATGAGGTCTTTAGAGAAACAAAGTATTGAACAAGCGGGAATTATTGGATTACGCCATTATATTAGTTTTCTCATTAATTATGTGGATAATTCGAAATACAATCTTTATGTGATGAAATATATGGTTGGCCTCATCCCATTATCACTGCCATTAGCATCTCTTCTTCTTTATGGCTTGTCTTTCTCTCACACACACACACATCATTTCCTCTGTGTGCCTCATTGTGGTATTTTCTGTATCTACCGATGTCCACCAGGATGCACAATCGCATGGGTTATTAAAATAAAGAGCGTAGAGATCAATATTCAGCACTCCAGAAAGCCTTGCCGACAATTACATTGGAAAGCCCTTCCAGAAACCATTTAGGAAACCCACGCTACTGGGAGACTGTGGCAAAACGACAGCATCTCACTTACGCAGAATGGCATTTCAGGAGCTTTTACAAGAAACTACAAAACATATTCCAACCCTAAACTGTAAAAAAATAAAAAATAATAATCTGGTGGCAATATTTCAGAAGGGGTGTGTAATATGAATCGATTACACATCCTGACATATGCATCATTCTTGAAAAATTTATTTTTGAAACGTGAATCATTTTCAGTCAGTAATTGATTTAAAATGCTAGGAATTGAATGAACCGTGATTCAATAGCAATTTAATGCTTTAAATATATAAACATTAAATTACTGCATGCATGAATAAGTCGTTTGCGGCGCGCCCTCACAAACTCTCGTGATATGCGCTAAACTGACATGCATAATATTTTAGGGAAGTCCATCCATGGAAGAATTGTATGTTTAATGCATCTGGAACACTAGGTTGTGTAGCTTATACATGAACACTATTCTCCGATAATTAACATAAACCAATATTTAAAAAGGCTTTAAAAGTATGGTTAGTTCATGTAAATTTCTACATATAGCATCTTTTTTATAAGATATTAAATAAAGTGATGTAGCATCATTAAACAAAGTTTTTTTGTTTTGCCCTCACTCTCTGACCCCCTGAAGGTCACGGTGTAATTCACAGCCTGAGTAAGACACATTAGGGAAAGAATTAAAATAAAATAATCCCATGAATGCACTTGATCATTCGAATCATTAATCATATTGCATTGTGAATCATCTCGAATTGAAGCATTCTGAATTTGTAAAAAATCGTTCTTGAATTGAGTCGAAAACCAATGAATCATGATTCGCTGTCTACCCAAAGATTCACAGCCATGCATTTCAGGCATCTTGAATCAGAACTATAGGATTAAACTGCTTGTGTACAGAATTTCACAGTCCATAATTGTTATATTATTTTATATGATATAATAATATAAATCATGCATAAGCACTCTTTGTGTGTAAGTGTGTATGTACACCCCCATCTTTAATAAACAATTCCTATAGGTCTAAAGAGGGTAAATTATTGGCAACCTCAATTAATCACGTGTTTGTCGAGTAATAATGTCAAATACACGTTACCTGTCTTCAGATTGTTCTGCTGACAGCATGTCTTCAGATTCTGCCATTTCCCTGTGAACAAATAGGCATAATAAATCATAAACCCTAAATCCCAACACTATAATGAATGCATAATGCAATGAATGCACAATTTCTTTGTCAAGGATAACACAATAAAGTTGCATTAACATTTTTATTACGTGACATTTTCAAGACAAACCATACACAAAAATAAATAAATAACTATAACAAAAAAATTACACATATATATCCATATCTATTAAGCCATCCTATCTAAAAACAATCTCTTCAGACTTATACTAAAACCAACATTATCCGTTAAAACCTTAAATGTCCTTAATGTTCACATACTCGTTTCTTCTACAGCCAGTTATTTTACTTTGAAATCTGTGTTCTGTGTTGAAATGTCTGTTTTTGTTTTAATCTGTGTGATCTCGCCCACTGCCAGTTCACCCAAAAGTATTTCGACACTCCGGGATGCCAGTTGGCAGGAAACACAGCGTATTAAAGCCAGCAAACAAACTGGGTCAGAGATCGCAGATTACACACAACCTAAAAAGCCATGGTATCCATCTAAAAATCTCTATGAACGAGATGAGAGCGTATTAAAATACTGATAAATCAACTCGTCAACTTACAGAGTGCAAACTACCTTGTAACCAATCAGATCAACGTGTGATCGTCAACAAGTGGATCTCTGAGCTGCTGTGAGTGAGTGGAGGCGGGGCTCATTAGCATATTCATTAAATAGATAAATTGCATTTGAATAAATAGTCAAGTCACCTTCATTTATATAGCGCTTTTAACAATATAGATTATAGTGATAATAGGAAATTAAAGTAACACAGATTGTTTTGGCTTTACAGCAGCTCTAGAATAAAGTTAATGTCCAGTTAAAGTTAGTTTTGATTGATTCACTTCCGTTGCGACGATCATTAGTTATTAACTTAGGGGCCGCTAACACGACACCGTTCTAACAGAAAACCCTTAACACGCTCCGGCCCGCCCATCCGCACAAAACAGTGACTGGTGGCTTGAGAACGCAAACCCTGAAATAGACTCCAAGGTGCAAGCACTGAAAAATTTTGGGGAAAAAAGGTTATCTCTGCGCAAACCTTGAAAACGCAGACATATCGTCATCAGCCATATGATCTGCCAGTGCATTGGTTGATAGTAGGCCTTACACTGCAACCTATACAGTATGAACAGAGTTAGTTGTAATGGAAACGTGGGCACATACCTGTCCAACAGAAGACATGCCAACCTCGCGTCGCTCGTCATACCCATGCTGGAGTAGTTGCTCCCAGAGAGCAAGATGTTAGTGGCCAGCATGTAATCACCCGCTTGTATCCCACACCTTACTGTCGGCTGCGAGCTCCACCTCCACACAGTGTGGCCATTGGGACAGGTCTGAGAGTCAACAGCAGAAAGTTGAAAAAAAAACGTCCTTCCATAAGAGTGGTGCAGGTATGACATCACTTTGTAGGCAAAAGCGAGTAAACGAGTTGCATTTTAGCACTTCCATTTCCATCGCCCGGAAGTCAGTGGGTTTTTATGAATGGGTATTTTTTGTTAAATGGCTGAAATAAGGTCTGTGGTGAACACAAGCTCAAGACACTTTCAGGTTTTTTTTCTACGACATAAAATACATCAGTATTACCCCACTCGTGATTCGTGAAGCTGTTGTGTGTCTTGAAAAAGGCGGTTGCTAACAACCGGCTAATGGGCCAACAGAGGCTGTCGAGGAGATTAAACGTTGTCACGCCGAACAGATAAACTCAGTCCGCTTTTACAGCGTCGTTATGCTTATAATTGTGCTCTTATAAACTATTCTAACTCAAAATGTTTTTAAATAAAAACTGAAAAAGTTGTCGGAAGCTTAATGATGGTGACGTTGAAGTCGAGCGACTGTGGTGTAGTTCGTTTATAACCTACCTTTAGCTTTTTACAACTGTTTCTATGTAATCGAAATCTGCCAGCCCAGAAAAGTTAGTAAAGACATCATTACAATAGTCCAAGAGACTCCAGTGGCTCAACCATAAGTTTATCAAGCGATGGGAAGACTTTTTTTGCGCAACAAACAAACAAAATAATGACTTTCTTCATCTATTCATTTTCTTCTGTGTGGGCCTCTGAGTGAGTTCACGTAGTGTAACAGCGCAGCGCTTCTGGGTTGTACATCAGAACGTATAGGCTCACTATTGGCCAGCATCACACACATGACCAGCGTCGGCCAATAGTGAGCCTACGTTCTGACGTACAACCCAGAAAGGGTTTACAATACGTCAACAGCTTAGGAGAATGACATGGAAGAGAAGAGATGGTTGAATAAAGTCGTTTTTTCTGCGCACAAAAAGTTATTATAAATTATTCTCGTCGCTTGATAAACTTCAGGTTGAGCCACTGTAGTCTCTTGGACTATTGTAACGATGTCTTTACTAACTTTTCTGGGATAGCAGATATCAAAAAGCCTATGAAGAAGTGATACAGCTCTCAGATTTCACCAAAAATATCTTAATTTGTGTTCAGAAGATGAACAAAAGTCGTACGGGGTTGGAACAACATGAGGGTGAGTAATTACTGACTCTCAAATGCAAGTATAGTGTAATCAATAATAAATGTGTAATAAGTAATCATGGGGTAATTCCTTTAACATTCTCAAATGAAAGTATACAGTGATTCACATTCTATATACAAGCTTTTACAACCAAAGTAATCAAGTGTCGCAAAACCACGTTCACTGCACATACACGACTTGGTTACAGTGTTTCACAGTGTTATACAGTTCCTCACCCATTCCATGATGCTCGCTGTACCCCTGCATGTGATGGAGACCCGGAAGGGGGGGAGGCACTGGCACCTCACATGACTGGCGTCACACCTGTACGGGCACCTTTTCACAGGCAGCGTGAGGAACGATGCCAGCTGCTTCAGACAGTCCTCATAGGCGATGGATGCCCGTTTCCCTGTGAGGTCGTCCTCGGTGAAGATCTCGGGAGGAGAGGGAAAGATGGGCGGGGGAGTGGATGGAGGCTCTGTGGCACGGACGTCATAAACAATCTCATCCGGTCCGATGTCGTCCAGCGCTCCATCGTTCCTGTCAGCACACAAAATATATTCATCACAGGTTTAGCCAATACGCATCTCACACTCATATACAGTCAAACCAAATCTATTCAGACACCTTCAACATTATCACAGTTTATTCGCTATAGTTTAGGAAACGGTAATATGACGAACTCATAGTTATCAGATCAGTTGATATTTCACTGGTTTTGTCCATCCTTCTGTTAGACTGTCTCACACATGAATTATGTTGAATATCTGTCCGCTGTTCAATTTAAATACACAATTAGATAATACCAATTTAGCTCAACCAATGACCAAGCAATGCTTAATTTTGTTCACTCTGTGGTGTAAAAAGGTTGCATTAGCAATTAAAGAAAAAACACTTAATTAGGCCATGTCCACACTAATACGTTTTCGTTGGAAAACGTATATTTTTCTCTCTATTGTGCCTGTTATGTGCTATTCACTTTCACACTGTTGCTAAAAATATTCTACATTGCACTCTTCAAATCACAGTCCTGCAAAGATGACAGAATTTACTCACATTTGCTGTCCTGCGGTAATACATGAGAGCAGTTTTAGCGTTTTAGACCAAACATATGGTGACCTGGACCGCATCAGTGAATGGTGAGATATTTTACTAAATAAAATGAAAAATAAATATTGTATATAAATATAAAATAAAACGTGACTGAAAACGCTAGTGTGGACGAAGAGCGTTTATAAACGAAAACGCCATTTTCAAATGTATCCGGATTAATGTATTAATGCCTTAACCCTCTGAGGTCGACAAACGCGCCGACGCGTTTTGCCGGATTTTCTCCACATTGTAGCACTATAAACTTAAATTACTCCATCATTTATGGTCATACAGAAAAAAGAAATATAAAAAAAGAATCTGTGATATTTCTCCTTTTGTATGTGTCCACTTACAATCAAATCAAAACATTGTGCTTTTGTAAAATAAAGAAAATAAACAGGGTGTGCGTTCTGATTCTCTGTCGCGGTGAACTTTTTTTTCTTGAGCACGTCTATAAACTGAAACAAAACTCAGCGAATACTTGTCACACATTTATGAGCCATATACCTTTATAAACATTTAAGTGTGTACTTTTAAATGATCGGATTCAAAACGAAAACAAATATTCTCTGTTTAAGTAATTTGTATAAAACCAACAAGATGTCCAGCTTCTCAAACGCTTGCTCATTACAGTTAATTTGGCCACGCCTACTCGCGCAAAAGATATTCACATGCAAATCTCCACATGGAACGCGAACGCGCTCGTTACCTCAACAACAAAACACTTCACTTCACTTTTCGTCGAGTTTGAAAGACGTGCCTGAGCTTACATTGGATTTAGGCTACCTCAGAAGAAGAAGAACGCGATTTGAAGACAAGAAAGATAAGGTAAGAAATTCTTACATAGCCTAGTTTGTTATTGTTGCATAAATGTCACGTTGCAGCTGAACTGTTGCTAGATATATGGGGAATATTATAATATTTAGACCCGTGTTTACTGTGTTTGTGGATATCTGCTCAAACATAGATATGTTTTTGGTAACCATAATGTTTTATATTTGAGAGTGATCGCGTTTGAATGTATCATATTTTGCAAGCGATCGCGTTTGAATGCATCATATTTTGCAAGCGATCGCGTTTGAATGTATCATATTTTGGATGAAAGCAAAACGCAACAAACGGCTTCATGTTTTTATTATTATCTCATTTCATATCATCATAACGGATGGAAACATTTGAAGTAACATGATAATCAATATATTTTTCTCTAGCTTCTTTTGGAAGATTTATAGGCTGCTATAGGTTATTTATTGTTATTATTATTTTATCCGCACTGCGCATATACCTTATGCCTACAAGGCACAACAAACCTGGTGTTCATTATATTATATATCGTTGGAAACGTGTGTGTGTGTGTGTATTCTGTGAATTTTAAAAAGGAATTTTAAAAAGCAATTTTAACCAGAAAAATCTAATATTTATTTCCAAAATCGTGCAGGCCTTTCTCTTGATATCAGTATGTTCACTTTTTTTTTTTTCAGGTCCCAGATGCCACTGAGGACTTCAACATTCACATGAGTCTCAGTACGTGAACATGGTAAAGTGAAAATCTTGGAAATGAAAGGTATGTACAATGTTTTTAGGAATGGCACAAAGGTCTCTGTCTTTGAAGTGCTTTTTTGGCATTTGTTGTGTATCTTTGGATTATGTTGTGTTGTAAATAAATCCAAACAATTTAAAAGCCATTATTTTTTAAATCTCCTCATTTACAGTATTGTGCAAGGTTGCTCAGAATGATAGGGGCCTGATAGCTCCTAATAGGGCCGTTAGGGGAGGTTCTTTGTCTTTCTCAGGTGAGAAAAGCTTACATATTAATGAGCTCTCGCATAAGGCTTTTTCACACAAAACACGTCGTAAAATTTTTAAATCAATATATTGTCTTATCTGAATGAGCAGTCAGGGTGATTTTCACATAGTTTTGCAGCAAATATTCTAGGCTACGTCATACAATTTTCAAAAGTCTTGTGAAGAAATAATCAGTATGGGTTTCATGGCCTTATTTCAGTGAGAATTTTTTTTTGTATTTTCAAAAACCACGCATAAATGTCATTATCTCAAAACTACAAACTTTTACATACATGCTGCTGATATATTATTGTAGCAGAGTTTGTGCTGAATACAGTGTAATTAGACTTTAGCCATGAAAATGTCACAAGTAACAGAAATAACCAGAAATGTCAGAGCATGTCAGAACACCTCCAGGGCCCAGAAAACAGCTCAGACCTCAGAGGGTTAAGCTAAACTGTCAGGTCAAAGTGTCTGAATAATATTTTGGTCCCAAATTTTATGAGGAATTTTTGGGTATAATATGTGACAGTTAACTTTATTTTGCTATCCTCACTTACATAAATGAACTATAGTGTCCTGCAACCACTAGTAAAAAAAATATCAAAAATGATATCTGGGGTCTGAATAATTTTTGGTTTGACTGTACATGTTGCAAATGAAGATTCAGTTTGGTCACAGATTGAGTGTGTAGTGCATTGCAAGGAAAAAATATCAGTTAAATATCGGTAGTGACTTTAGACTCGTCCCATTGTACACAATGACAACACTATAGATTTAAGTAACATTGAGCCAGCAATAGGTTGGTTTGGTAAGAGCAATATACAACATACCGTCCACAAAGACGAGGAACAAATTCATCATCTTGGCTGTCATAGCAATCAGATTTCTGTTCTTCTTCTTCTTCTTCATCATCATCTTCTTCCTCCTCCTCATCTGTTCCCCAATCATAACTGTAAAATTTGAGATTAGGAATCATACAACATTATATACTATATGCAATACTATTAAAAACAACAAATATTACAATTTGCACAGTGTGTTAGTGAGGTCAGTGATCATTTATGATAAAGTTTTCATCGTTGTGGACACTCAAATTTTGAAGACTAGATATAAAAAAACAATTCTGAATATATGTACGCTTCTAGTTCACTGTCATGTTAACTAAGACACCACATTTTTTGGGGTGAACTACCCTTCTAAATATTCTCTTAATGTTGCAACTCTTCTCTATAGAGATTGTGTCTCTATTTTACAGACATTACATGTCGATACAATATACAAGTAATACAAAAATGCACTCAAATAGACTTTAACAACAAACTTCTTAGTGTTAGCTACTTATGTACTCAAACACTAAACAACATGGTTTGCAAACGAATATGGATTCAGATACTGACCATTCTGAGAGTGTTGTTGGACCTTCATAACTGGACTGTGCAGGAGCCTTCGAGTTACGCTTGCGACGTCTACCAGGAATGGGGGTGCTTTTACCCTCGTATCTATAAAACAATATGCCATAATCAAATTATGCACACAGAAAATTACACATCATTGAACTAAACTATTGCAATCTAACACTAGACACATCTGTTCAGCTGCATTCGCATAATCCGAGTCAAACTTGTGGTTTTCGTCACGATTATACGTTGTAAACACTGTGTCTCAATAAAACCATTAAATATCCATTCCAACTAGAAGCCTGACTATCAGCTAGCTAACTTTAGCTGAAGCTCAACGATTAACGTTACCTATCCAGGAGAAAACCAGCCAACTCTGAATTCTTTTTAAAGTCTTTCTGGGCTTTAAGCTGTTTCCATCTCTCAAACGCATCTCCGATATTTATCCGCTTTTTGTTGTAATTCAGGTCATAGCGTTTTTTAGACGGATGCCTGGGCTTTTTAGGTCGAGTAGAAGCTGCGGTCTCCGAGACAGTTCGTTCGCTGGCTTCCATGATGGCAACTGTGATTGTCCGCTAACTGGCAACCCGGCAGTGGGCGGGGCCACACGGACCACAACAATAACAGACGTTCCGGCACGGGTTGCCAAGTTTTCAAGGAACCATTTGTTCACTTCGACCAGTTATTTGTTGGTTTAAAGGTGCTCTAAGCCATGTTGGGTCAAACAAAACGGAGGCTAGCTCAACCCTCCCTCCTCCTCATCCCGTCCCTTCCCTGCGTGCGTGCGTGCGATCCTGAAACAGTCATGAACGCCAGACTGGATTTACCCACCTGTCCAGCAAAAACAGAGCCACCTGAATGTCGGACTGGAAGCTCTTGTGCCGGCGGAGTTCTCGCCACCTTTCGAATGCTTTCCCGATGTAAATTCGGGACTTCCCGCGTTCCTTCTCCCTTTCCCTATTCTTAGCCTTTTGTTCATCCGAACGTAGTCTCTTTGGTCGTGTGTCGGCCATCATATCAGAATTCAAGAGAGTATAGTTCTAACATTAGTCGTTGTCATCTCTCCTCCAGCTAACTTCTGCATGCTTCTCTCTCTCTTCCACTCCAGTTCCCAAACCCCCCTTCATGTGCACGCGCACTAACCCCCCAACCCCCACCCCAAATCATTCTTGCCGGTTATTGGCTGGAACTCTGTTTGTTATGTTTAGTGGTTCGGGTTGGCCCAGTTTGTTTTTGTTGCCGTTTGTGGAGCCTGGGCTGTCTACAGAGACCGCGTTTTTTCACAGTGTGTTCAGGGGACAGGCAGCTAGCGGATAGTGAGGAGATGTTTGCTGTGTGTGACAAAAAAATCAGCCTAAAAAACGTGTAACATTGCTTGAGCAGCGATTGTGGGTGAAGTCACTTCTGTTTGTGTTTGAAGCGAGATCCCAAACAAACCAGAGGGTTGTTCCATAAAACAAGATTAGAATACAAGCCAAGCTTATTTTGGTTAGACTTATTGTCCGTTGATTCGGTTTCATAAAGCAAACTTAAAATAGTTCGAACTCAGTTACTCTGGCAAATTATGCTGGGAAACTAGCCTGGTCCAGGGTTAACTGTCAGGCTAAGCTTCAGTTGTTACACAGATCCTCTAACACTGACCAATAGGAACACAATGACTGACACTCTCTCATACCATTATTTGACTTTATTAACCATCATCAGTCCAAAAATAAATATACAGTAAAGAAAGGCCACAATGATAAATGAGACAATATAGACCTACAAATGTGTTATAAGTCAAACTTTTATATATATATATATATATATATAAGTTTGACTTATAACACATTTGTAGGTCTATATTGTCTCATTTATCATTGTGGCCTTTCTAATAACCATAAAAATTTACTACAGCTGCCAAATAAAACCAGAGAGAAATGTATTCAAAAATCTTTAAAACTATCTAATTAAATCTTGGGCACAAAACATTCAGCCAGTAAATAAAACCTGGATAATATTATCCAGGTTTTATTTACTGGCTGAATGTTTTGTGCCCAAGATTTAATTAGATAGTTTTAAAGATTTTTGAATACATTTCTCTCTGGTTTTATTTGGCAGCTGTAGTAAATTTTTATGGTTATTAGAAAAACATTAGAACATTACAATCTAAAATAAAATAAAACAAAAAGCTTATTAAAGCTTTTATTTAGTTAAAGGAACCGTATGTAATAAATGTATTTCAAGTAATCATAAAATGGCCCTGATATGTCACTAGACATTAAGAAATCATGTTCATTTCAAATACTTGTATCACTGACAACAGTAGTCCGGCCAGGATATTGTCATTTAAAAGTGAAGTTGCAGCCCTCAACTGATGTTGATGTTGTCATGTTGTGTTTTGGCCTGATGCTCCACCCTCCACCTATCTACCAATCACGAAGTCAGTAGTGTTTCGGCATCCGGGTTGCCAGCTCTGCTCTAGTTACCACAGCTGCAGCTAAACGTGTCGGATAAAAAATGTCTAACGTTACGAAACCTAAAAGACCTCGTTATGAATCCGAAATACGCAAAACATCTCTCATGAAGCATAAACATAATTAACAGAAAAAAAACGTACTGTGTAGGACTCGTCATTTAAAGGAACCGTATGTAAGATTGTGGCCAAAACTGGTACTGCAATCACTTTCAAATTACTGTAGAGCGGTGTATCCCCTCCCCCTCCCCCTCCCCCTGACTCGAGGTTGCCGAGCTTCCAATGGCAAGTGACGAGTCCTACACATTGCCATAATGGGCGTGCTAATGTTGTTTTCCTCAGCGTCTCAGCATAATGACAGAGAAACGGGCTCTGATAATGCATTGCTAATGTTAGCAATGACGACTCGCCGTTTTTATTTCCCAAACAATTCCTTACCTTTTCAATTCGATGACCCACCTCCTCCATATGCGCTAACGTAACGTTACTTTGCATGAACATGCATAACTTTGTTCAACTGTCATGAATATTAGAAATGTCCATTAAGTACAAGTTAGCCAAACATATATGAATCTTACCTGTCCAGGAGAAAATTAGCAACGTTGGCGTCTGTCTTCAAATTCTTCTCCATTTTCAGCCGTCTCCATCTTTCAAAGGCATGTCCTATACAAATCCTTGTTTTATTTCGGACTTTGTCACGACGTATTTCGGATTCATAACGAGGTCTTTTAGGTTTCGTAACGTTAGACATTTTTTATCCGACACGTTTAGCTGCAGCTGTGGTAACTAGAGCAGAGCTGGCAACCCGGATGCCGAAACACTACTGACTTCGTGATTGGTAGATAGGTGGAGGGTGGAGCATCAGGCCAAAACACAACATGACAACATCAACATCAGTTGAGGGCTGCAACTTCACTTTTAAATGACAATATCCTGGCCGGACTACTGTTGTCAGTGATATAAGTATTTGAAATGAACATGATTTCTTAATGTCTAGTGACATATCAGGGCCATTTTATGATTAATTGAAATACATTTATTACATACGGTTCCTTTAATGTAGGCTAATATGTATTCCTTTATTTTATGGAATATTCTTTAATTTTAGAGTTGCACATATCTTTTCAAAATGTATACTTTTGCTCTTAATTTCACGTTATCCTCTCCATCATAAACTAAATCTAACCAAACATTCTTGCTTTCTCCAAAAAAACAATTATTGCTTCAAAAGCTGTAATTCTCAGCATTCTAAATAAGTATAAGTCGTCTTTGTTAAGTAGCTTAGGTCCTAAACCCAAAACTATATTTTGTATCTTTATTATATTTGGTTTCTTAAAAAATTCTTCCCTGAATTACTTCTGTTCAAGTTTTTTTTATTATTTTAAGTATAAACTATATGTGTAATGAGCTATAAGTTCACTGCAACATCCTAAAGATAAATTATTATAATTAGAATATATTTCTGGTGTTATAAAATATCGCATAGCCTATTAATTTTCCAAGCAAAATGTATATATTGATCAGAATTATTGCGCTCCTATTTGGCGCGCATGCGCGCAGCAGCGCTCGTTCAATGTGAAGTTTAGCAGCAAAATGGAAATATTTGCACGACTTTCTAAGATTTACAGATGGAGAATATTCCTGTGAAATGTACGTTTTGCAAACACCATGTCTCAAACGCATACAACAGCACAAAATGTACGCTGTTTGATGGTGGATCGATTTGATCTATGATCGACCTCTAGGGCTGCTTGAGAAACGCGTGCACACGCAGTTATCTAGACTAGATAAACCTGATCAAATTAGTGGGATTGCGTTAACTTGAATTACCTTTTATGCAACCGCGCTTTAGCCCCTTATTTGTAAGGTTTATTCAAATCGGGTTTTGGAGTTTAATCCCCGCTTTTCTTGGCATCTTTTATGGAACAACCCTCAAGTTAGCTCGCCCCTCCCGTTTCGTGCATCATGAAAGAAAAAAACGATCATGCACGCGCATTTCTTAAAGCGACAGACACACGATATTCAGATCGACGTTCTACTGATGGCTCATTCTGCTGGGTAAGTCATTATAGTTGTTTTGTAACATAATTTTATAACCAAGTAAATATAATAGGCGTTACTTGCACATTCAATATTGTGTATTCTAAAATAGGCTAATGCAGAGAATGTTTTGTTTTTTGTTTTTACTTTGTATGCATGAACATTATGTTATCAACTATAGCTCGCTTCCAGCTTTGCTTCCAGCTAACAGAATAGTCATTTGAAATATAAATCGTTACTAGCAAGGTGTCATAACGTTCCCTATTATCATTTATTTACCTAGTACAGTTCTGTACGAGGGAGAGGGAGAGGGAGAGGGAGAGGGAGGGCTGCTTCCCAAGAGCTACCGCCTACCACAGCTGATGTTGATATTTTCAACACACAGTTCACATCCAAACAAGTCAGCACTAGCAGCTACTACTCACCTGTCCAGAAGAAACAGTGCAACCTCGGCGTCCGATTTAAACATTTTCAGTTCTTTAAGTTCTCTCCACCTTTCAAAAGCCTTCCCGATAACTATTCGTGTCTTGGAATAAACACGATAGTATTCCCTCGACCTAATCCTCCACCTCCTCTTGGGTATTGACTCAGCCATGTTCAATTTCTCTTGTTCTCTTGCTTCTTCTTCAGCTCCGACTTCGCGTGCAGCCGAGCACGAGCGCAAAACCTCACAACACCCACCCCTGTCTGTGATTGGTTGGAACACTATTTATTTTGGTTTTGAGTGGTTGGTGAAACCAACTGTTTCAACTGGGGGAACATAAAGATGCACAGTCCGGCACACATTATTCCTCCTCTCCTTTACCTCTTCTTCTCCCTTGTCCTGGTTCAACTACTCTCCTCCAACTATTCCTCTCCCTCTCCTCCTCGAAGTTGAACAAAACCAATTCAAGTCCTATTTTACATGTCCATGTAATGGAAAGAACTTCAACACCTGACTATGTCTCAGACTGAGATTGGATCCAGGTATTTCCTCAATATTTCAGTGATCTGTTACCAAAAAATGCTTATCAGTTGTTTCAATATATATATATATATATATATATATATATATATATATATATATATATATATATATATATATATATTGCAGAAGTTAAGAATAAATTTAAGTTTTGGAACATAAGTCTTAATTTCTGTCATACTGTGTTTCAGCATTTATAAATAAGACCAGAAAGATCCATGATTTTAGTATTGGGTGAGCTAAAAAGAAAATGTAAACATATTAGAAACGTGTTAATTGACTGTATATTGAGTTAAAACTACATGAATTGTGTTAATAGTACGGTCACAACAGTTGTGCTAATTGTGTTTAGCGTTTTTAAAATGTGATACAGATTGGACAAAACGATCGTAGCTACTAAAAGTAAATAAATAATCTATTGAAATCATCAAATGACTATTACTTGTGTACAGTAAATATATAGCCCATTTGCTTACCTGTCTATTAAAAAACATGCGAGAGCGGAGTCTTTGTCAATTCTAAGTTTGTCTCGAAGTTCTCTCCATCTGCAAAACGCCACGCCGATATTTATCCTGGTTTTATTTCTCCTCTTATCCCAAAGCCTGCTTGCCTCTGTTGGTCTACGTTTACGTTTTGGGGGAATTTCTGTAATCGCCAATGCATAATTGTGATCCATCATGATGACTGAACAACACAACAGCGGCGTGTGCTAGTTGCTGTATCATAGATGTATATAAAAACATAGATGTCTCATTGGCGACTTACTCACGTTTAGCAGCCCATTGAAACGGCCGCTAATGAGGCATCTATGTGTATATCCTGTGGTTTCTACAAGCGGAAACCGAGGATAGCGCGGATTTTACGTCACTGATAGGCGACAATGACAAGGGACGACCATTATTTACTTTTAAAATAATGCATAGAATATATCCTGTAAAACATGTGCTGGAACGTTTTAAATTAGATATTGATTACTCCTGCAATTTTTGTAAAGGTGAAAAGTAAACAATTTTTCATTTGGCCATTGCATACAATAATATTTTGGATTGATGTGGAGCGTTTAATTAAGAAAAAATTGAACATTGATTCACAGCTGAGTGGATTTGATATAATGATGCACTTCAATGATAATGGGGTTGAGAAAGATAAGGTAGCCTATATTTCATATAATTGTTAATATTAAAGTTTCATATTCATAAAATGAAATGGTCTGACTCCAAACCTAACTTTCCTTGCTTTAAAAATGATTTTTAGCTTTGTTGTTCTGTTTTGTGTAATTGCACAAATAAAAAGGCAATTAGAGCTTATAGCATTGTAAGCAGGTATGAAGATGTTTTAAAGTAGCACCCTTTTTCTGTTGTTTGTAATACTTTTTTCTTGTCCTCTGGCACTGTTCTTATTTTATTTTACTTTATTTATTTTGTATTTGTTTTACTTTAAGTGATTATGTCTCATTGTATTGTTCTGGTTCATGGCATTAAAAAATTGTTTTAAAAAAAAGACCATTATTTAAAAAACTTTTTTTTCTGTGTTTTTGAAAGAGCTTAAAGGTGCTCTAAGTGTTGTCGGGAGACGTAACTTATTGTTGACGTTCGGATTGTTGTCAAACAAAACAGAGGCTAGCTAGACCCTCCCTTAGGATGACCACCCGTCCCGCTTTGCGTTGTACCGCACAGCATTTTCACCCCTTGTCCCGCACGTCGCATATTGAGAATATGTCCCGCATTTTCATCTGTCTATTGGTTTTTAATTGTTATACTAAGAAAACGTGAATGCGTTCTTTTGCCTTTTTAAAGGGATACTCCACTTTAAAAATGAAAATTCTGCCATATATACTCACCCTCATGTTGTTTCAAACTTGTATGAATTTCTTTCTTCTGCTGAACAGAAAGGAAGATATTTAGAAGAATATCAGACAGTTTCTGGTCTCATTGACTTCCATAGTATATTTTTTTCCTACTATGGAAGTCAATGAGACCAGAAACTGTCTGGTTACTGACATTCTTCTAAATATCTTCCTTTCTGTTCAGCAGAAGAAATAAATTCATACAGGTTTGAAACAACATGAGGGTGAGTATATGATGACAGAATTTTCATTTTAAAGTGGAGTATCCCTTTAAGAAAGCATTTTATTTATTCTTTTTGTGGTGTCGTTTTTCACCTATAGGCTATTTAACAGCGCTTTGTCAGAAGTACAAACACAACAGCCTTTTTTAAAATCCTATCCAATGGTTGAAAAGAAAGGAGTAAACACGGTCACTAGTAGGTTGTGACTCTGTCAATCAAAATGTGGACCAGTGATTCGTTCCATGTGTTTCCTGTCAGAAAACAAATGGATAATTCGGTCAATTAAAATGAACTTAATTGTTAAATAACTAAATAATTAATTAAATTGAACTATTTAATTTAACAGAATTTATCAGCTTGTTGCCTGCTGTGGTTGTTTTAATTCACATCCTTTCTAAAAATATGAAAGTTTTTGGTTTAATATATTCTTAATATATAAGACTATCAATGATCTAATTTCAAGTTGTTTTATATTTTATTTGTTCATGTTTATTTTGTTGGATTTTAATTGGACTTGGTCTGAACTGTTTCAAAAATAGTTATCTGCATGATGCCTGCTGCCTTTGGCCTCAGTGATGTTGAATTTAAATGACATGTCAAATAAAGACATGTTATGTTACACTGTGATGTAGGCTAATGGTGTTTTCTGGAATGGACTAAAGAACAAAGAATTTTTATCAGATGAAAGGCAGAATTCAAATGTTTTTATTAAGTTAGACATTATATAATAATAAATAATAAAAATAAAAAAAACGAACAAAAAAGTCCATCTTTAAAGATAATCAGTCTGAAGGGTGCAGAAAAACAGGGGTGGTTTATGTTTTAGTGTTGGTAAAATGTCCCACACAAACTTATAATCGTCCCACATTTGGTTTGTTTGATGGTGATCACCCTACCCTCCCTCGTCCTCCTCCCCTCCCCTCCCCTCCCGGTGTGCCGGAGAATTCAGTTCCCCTGTTTCCCATAGACAGTATATAAACGCTGTTTCCCAGCGCGCGTGCGCAACATCAAGACGAAAATCATGACCTCATAATTCCGCGCAAGCTTCGTTCAGCGGGTTTTTACTTACTCTCCATCGCAGTTATGTACATTTTACGTTGTTTGTTAGATAATTTGCAATTACATACAAGGTTTTAAAGTATAGAATGTATTGTTTCCACATGTTTTATTGCTCAACCAGAAAGTAAAATGGATTTACCCACCTGTCCAGCAAAAACAGAGCCACCTGAATGTCGGACTGGAAGCCCTTGTGCCGGCGGAGTTCTCGCCACCTTTCGAAGGCTTTCCCGATGTAAATTCGGTACTTCGCGCGTTCCTTATCCTTGTCCCTCTTCTTAGCCTTTTGCTCATCCGAACGTAGTCTCTTTGGTCGTGTATCGGCCATAATTCAAGCTTCTCTCTCCTCCACACACCCCCTTCATGTGCACGCGCACTAACCCCCCAAACCCCACCCTCAAATACTTCTTGCCAGTTACTGGCTGGAACTCTGTTTATGTTTAGTGGTGCGGGTGAGCCCAGTTTGTTTTTGTTGCCGTTTTTGGAGCCTGTGGTGTCCAGAGAGACCGCGTTTTTACAGTGTGTTCAGGGGACAGGCAGCTATAGACCGATCTAAAGTTGGTTTGACGTTTGACGTTTGACATTTGTCAGAGATTCAGCTCCGAAACACTTTCAATACATCAATAACGATTTGACATTAGAACGAAAAACAGGTTGTGTTGGAACTGTTTTAAAACGTAGATGAGAACACGCAGTGTAGTTTATGCGTTTTAATCGGCTTTACTGTATCACAACCTATACATTTTGTAATGTAAAACAGCAGATAGGGACAGTCTAAAAAGTACAAAACGAAGAGGAAAACGCTCAATTGTTCCATCCATATATGCTTTACTCTTACAAAATGAGAGTCAGACAGTGTTCCATCTCAACTTCAAAGGGTGTGTGTTGTTTCTGGTTAATAGAAGAACATTTTGATGTTGTATTTATTCACAGAATCACAGCACAAGGTATGATATTGATATTTAAAAAAGACATAAGCTCATTGATAATAAATAAAGTTCTTTATTTCAACTTCAAAGGGTGTGTGTTGTTACTGGTTAATAGAAGAACAAATGTGTGTTTTTGTTATTCATAAAACTAAAGCACAACACGTGTTATTGAAAGCAAAAATGGTACAAAATCTCGCAAAGCCTCCTAAAGAGTGTGCGGTATTACTGCCCCCTAGAGGAACATGTTGCAGTTGTTTGGACCGAGTTTGATATTCAAATTTTTTAAAAATTCTTTTAAAAATTCAGACAGTTTTCCATCTCAACTTCAAAGGGTGTGTGTTGTTTCTGGTTAAAAGAAGAACATTTTGATGTTGTATTTATTCACAGAATCGCAGCACAAGGTATGATATTGATATTTAAAAAAGACATAAGCTCATTGATAATAAATAAAGTTCTTTATTTCAACTTCAAAGGGGTGTGTGTTGTTACTGGTTAATAGAAGAACAAATGTGTGTTTTTGTTATTCATAAAACTAAAGCACAACACGCGTTATTGAAAGCAAAAATGGTACAAAATCTCGCAAAGCCTCCTAAAGAGTGTGCGGTATTACTGCCCCCTAGAGGAACATGTTGCAGTTGTTTGTACCGAGTTTGATATTCAAATTTTTTAAAAATTCTTTTAAAAATTCAGACAGTTTTCCATCTCAACTTCAAAGGGTGTGTGTTGTTGCTTGGACCTAAAAGATTATTTACACGCAGGCGACTTTTTCATTTGTAATTCTATTGAAATTCTATTGAATTAAATTCAAACCTGATAATAAATTATTTTAAAATTCAGGCAGTGTTCCATCTCAACTTCAAAGGGTGTGTGTTGTTACTGGTTAATAGAAGAATATTTTGATGTTGTATTTATTCACAGAATCACAGCACAAGGTATGATATTGATATTTAAAAAAGACATAAGCTCATTGATAATAAATAAAGTTCTTTATTTCAACTTCAAAGGGTGTGTGTTGTTACTGGTTAATAGAAGAACAAATGTGTGTTTTTGTTATTCATAAAACTAAAGCACAACACGTGTTATTGAAAGCAAAAATGGTACAAAATCTCGCAAAGCCTCCTAAAGAGTGTGCGGTATTACTGCCCCCTAGAGGAACATGTTGCAGTTGTTTGTACCGAGTTTGATATTCAAATTTTTTAAAAAATCTTTTAAAAATTCAGACAGTTTTCCATCTCAACTTCAAAGGGTGTGTGTTGTTTCTGGTTAATAGAAGAACATTTTGAAGTTGTATTTATTCACAGAATCACAGCACAAGGTATGATATTGATATTTAAAAAAGACATAAGCTCATTGATAATAAATAAAGTTCTTTATTTCAACTTCAAAGGGTGTGTGTTGTTACTGGTTAATAGAAGAACAAATGTGTGTTTTTGTTATTCATAAAACTAAAGCACAACACGTGTTATTGAAAGCAAAAATGGTACAAAATCTCGCAAAGCCTCCTAAAGAGTGTGCGGTATTACTGCCCCCTAGAGGAACATGTTGCAGTTGTTTGGACCGAGTTTGATATTCAAATTTTTAAAAAATTCTTTTAAAAATTCAGACAGTGTTCCATCTCAACTTCAAAGGGTGTGTGTTGTTGCTTGGACCTAAAAGATTATTTACACGCAGGCGACTTTTTCATTTGTAATTCTATTGAAATTCTATTGAATTAAATTCAAACCTGATAATAAATTATTTTAAAATTCAGACAGTTTTCCGTCTCAACTTCAAAGGGTGTGTGTTGTTACTGGTTAATAGAAGAACATTTTGATGTTGTATTTATTCACAGAATCACAGCACAAGGTATGATATTGATATTTAAAAAAGACATAAGCTCATTGATAATAAATAAAGTTATCTATCTCAACTTCAAAGGGTGTGTGTTGTTGCTGGTTAATAGAAGAACAAATGTGTGTTTTTGTTATTCATAAAACTAAAGCACAACACGCGTTATTGAAAGCAAAAATGGTACAAAATCTCGCAAAGCCTCCTAAAGAGTGTGCGGTATTACTGCCCCCTAGAGGAACATGTTGCAGTTGTTTGGACCGAGTTTGATATTCAAATTTTTTAAAAATTCTTTTAAAAATTCAGACAGTTTTCCATCTCAACTTCAAAGGGTGTGTGTTGTTGCTTGGACCTAAAAGATTATTTACACGCAGGCGACTTTTTCATTTGTAATTCTATTGAAATTCTATTGAATTAAATTCAAACCTGATAATAAATTATTTTAAAATTCAGACAGTGTTCCATCTCAACTTCAAAGGGTGTGTGTTGTTACTGGTTAATAGAAGAACATTTTGATGTTGTATTTATTCACAGAATCACAGCACAAGGTATGATATTGATATTTAAAAAAGACATAATCTCATTGATAATAAATAAAGTTCTTTATTTCAACTTCAAAGGGGTGTGTGTTGTTACTGGTTAATAGAAGAACAAATGTATGTTTTTGTTATTCATAAAACTAAAGCACAACACGTGTTATTGAAAGCAAAACTGGTACAAAATCTCGCAAAGCCTCCTAAAGAGTGTGCGGTATTACTGCCCCCTAGAGGAACATGTTGCAGTTGTTTGGACCGAGTTTGATATTCAAATTTTTAAAAAATTCTTTTAAAAATTCAGACAGTTTTCCATCTCAACTTCAAAGGGTGTGTGTTGTTACTGGTTAAAAGAAGAACATTTTGATGTTGTATTTATTCACAGAATCGCAGCACAAGGTATGATATTGATATTTAAAAAAGACATAAGCTCATTGATAATAAATAAAGTTCTTTATTTCAACTTCAAAGGGTGTGTGTTGTTACTGGTTAATAGAATAACAAATGTGTGTTTTTGTTATTCATAAAACTACAGCACAACACGTGTTATTGAAAGCAAAAATGGTACAAAATCTCGCAAAGCCTCCTAAAGAGTGTGCGGTATTACTGCCCCCTAGAGGAACATGTTGCAGTTGTTTGTACCGAGTTTGATATTCAAATTTTTAAAAAATTCTTTTAAAAATTCAGACAGTGTTCCATCTCAACTTCAAAGGGTGTGTGTTGTTGCTTGGACCTAAAAGATTATTTACACGCAGGCGACTTTTTCATTTGTAATTCTATTGAAATTCTATTGAATTAAATTCAAACCTGATAATAAATTATTTTAAAATTCAGACAGTTTTCCATCTCAACTTCAAAGGGTGTGTGTTGTTACTGGTTAATAGAAGAACATTTTGATGTTGTATTTATTCACAGAATCACAGCACAAGGTATGATATTGATATTTAAAAAAGACATAATCTCATTGATAATAAATAAAGTTCTTTATTTCAACTTCAAAGGGGTGTGTGTTGTTACTGGTTAATAGAAGAACAAATGTGTGTTTTTGTTATTCATAAAACTAAAGCACAACACGCGTTATTGAAAGCAAAAATGGTACAAAATCTCGCAAAGCCTCCTAAAGAGTGTGCGGTATTACTGCCCCCTAGAGGAACATGTTGCAGTTGTTTGGACCGAGTTTGATATTCAAATTTTTTAAAAATTCTTTTAAAAATTCAGACAGTTTTCCATCTCAACTTCAAATGGTGTGTGTTGTTGCTTGGACCTAAAAGATTATTTACACGCAGGCGACTTTTTCATTTGTAATTCTATTGAAATTCTATTGAATTAAATTCAAACCTGATAATAAATTATTTTAAAATTCAGACAGTGTTCCATCTCAACTTTAAAGGGTGTGTGTTGTTACTGGTTAATAGAAGAACATTTTGATGTTGTATTTATTCACAGAATCACAGCACAAGGTATGATATTGATATTTAAAAAAGACATAAGCTCATTGATAATAAATAAAGTTCTTTATTTCAACTTCAAAGGGTGTGTGTTGTTACTGGTTAATAGAAGAATATCTGCATATTGTTTTTAGTAACAGTATATATATATATATATATATATATATATATATATATATATATATATATATATATACACTCTCAAAATGGAATTACATTGTTCCCCACACCTGTAGGAGGCAGTATGTCATAATGGCACATATAAATTGAAATTTTAAAAGGATAATCTTTTGTTTCACACATGTTCAAGAAAAATGGGTAGATATAAAAAAGGACACAAATTAAAAAACAAAGATCTATGGACAGATGCTGGTGGGAGGGATGCTGTTATAAAAGCATTTATCTTGAAAAATATCAGCAAAAAACAAAAAATCTGTTCACAAACATGGTCAAACCTGGCAATGGATATTTTTAAAAAGACAGATGACAAACTATGCAAATGGTTGAGCATGGTATGGAACAACAACAGGCGAGGTATACAAACTGAAGTCCTTTGTAAAGGTAAGGGAGAGTGTTAAATTGCTTTGCTTTACTGATAGTTTTCATAATCAAATGTTACAAGTGGATCATTGTCTTGTAAAGTTACTACAAATACATTCAATTTAACCATGATCGTGTGTGATTAAATCAAGTTCTCTCATTATAAGTTACAATATTCTTGTGTTGAGAAACAATGAGTATGTGTAAAATAAATAAATAATGAAAGCAAGTTTTGAAAGAATGACTAGGGGTATTACAGGAGTGGTGAGCTTGAGGCTATTTTATTGGCACATACTTGTATATGGGTCATTGTAAATCAAGAGGTCCAAAATTGTAAAGTGTGTTGCACAATTACCTCTATGTATTTGGTATTGCAGAACCACCAGTGTTTTACTTTGTTTAACCACAGTGGCTGACTTTGTGTCATGACACACAACACATTTTAGGTATACCTCAATGTAAGGTAAACCTCAGCTCAGGATAGTCCAAACGCTCTTAAAAAAATACAGCATAATGGTACAAGAACTTGCAGTGTTGTTACTTAGACATTATATCGAAACTAGAAAAAAAAGTTTGTTGAGACAAACTTTAAGTTGCCTTGAGAAAGTCGGACCAGAGAGTTTGAAGAAGTTAAAAGTAGTTTGATGTTTAAAGTAGGTTAAAGTTTTATAGATGGATAGTTCGAAAGAAAGAAAGAATAGTTAGAAAAAAAGAAACATTAGTTAGAAAGAAAAAGAAAGGATGGATGGATGGATGGATGGATGGATGGATGGATGGATGGATGGATGGATGGAAAAGTTTTGAAAAAAGAAAGATTGATAAGTTAGAAAGAAAGAAAGATAAGTTAGTTAGAGAGATAGATAGATTAGTTTGAAAGAAAGAAAGATAGATAAGTTAGAAAGATAGATAGATAGATTAATAAGAAATAAAGAAAGATAGCTAAGTTAGTTAGTTAGAAAGATAGATTAGTACAAAAGAAAGATCTAAGTTAGAAAGATAGATTCGTTAGAAAGAAAGATAGATAAGTTAGTTAGAAAGATAGATATATTAGTTTAAAAGAAAGAAAGATAGATAAAGAGATTAGTAAGAAAGAAGATAAATTAGTTAGAAAAATAGATTAGTTAAAAAGATAGATAGATAGATAGATAGATAGATAGATAGATAGATAGATAGATAGATAGATAGATAGATAGATAGATTGATTTAGAATGGTAGTTTAATTGAGTCTACGGCTTCAGAGAGTTTAGATTTGAGTTTTTGGCTTGTGCACTAATGGGCCACCGTAGCCCTGGCTCAATTTGAGCACTCTGCAATGTAAGTCTATGGGATTTTGAGGATTTTTAATAATAATTTTTAAGAAAACTGAAAGTCAAATAAGTCTGAAAAGATATAGCACACCAAGTCAGAATAGTCTTAAGGTCTGACCTGAGTTTGGAGTTTGTAGAGTTAAAGCTCTAGGAGGAGTTAGAGTTGAAAAATGTTAGGTCAGAAGAATAATAATAATGTTTAAATAGGATTTCAGTAAGTTGGCTTTCTCAAGCCAACTTAATTAATAGATCAAGAGTGACTTTTAATGTCAATTTATAATGTGAGGGTGTCTATGTTTTAAGGATGAGTAAGCATACTAAAGTATATAGTGTGCAAGCAGACCATTTCAGGACAGAAACTTTAATCCCCCCTTTAAAGGAGTAGTTCACTTTTAAAATGAAAATTCTGTCATCATATACTCACCCTCATGTTGTTTCAAACCTGTATGAATTTCTTTCTTCTGCTGAACAGAAAGGAAGATATTTAGAAGAATGTCAGTAACCAGGCAGTTTTTGGGTCCCATTGACTTCCATAGTAGGAAAAAAATATACTATGGAAGTCAATGGGCCCCAAAAACTGTCTGGTTACTGACATTCTTCTAAATATCTTCCTTTCTGTTCAGCAGAAGAAAGAAATTCATACAGTTTTGAAACAACATGAGGGTGAGTATATGATGACAGAATTTTCATTTTAAAAGTGAAGTACTCCTTTAATCACTAATAGTAAAAAGTGCCCTTTCAGTCACAATGCCGTACTCAATTTAAACCTAGGGGGAAGGTAAAATATGTACAACTACTGATTGTCCAGAGACTGCTGGCTATCTGCAACAACTGCAGGTGAACCAATTTGCTGTAAACTTCCAGCAATTTCCACTGGGCGGGAAACCCACGATTTCAGCCCTGCCCCAGCGGAAGTCTGTGCACGCAACTGCTGTAGAGATCTGTTTTTGTAAGATACTGTGGTTTCCATAAATGTCTTTGTAACTAAAATGTGTTGTGCATCATGACACAAACATGGCCACTGTGGTTACACCAAGCCAAATATAAATAAACTGGTGGTTTTGCATTTCCAACACAAATGGATGTTAAAATTGAATAAAAAAAACAGCAATCTTGGTTGAACATGTCTATGTTCCCACAGCCCTAACCCTAACATACCTAAACCTACCCCTCACAGGAGGGAGACTTGTCTGGGATGTAATTAGGCTATCCCTGTACCAGCACAAGCACTAAAACCTACCCTTCATAGGGGACATAGTTAAATGAGAGAACATAGGACTGACCCCAGTTGGGGCACTTCAGATGGATTGACCAACATAGATCCACTCTATCACTGCTCACATCTTGTATAAATTTACCAACTCAGAAATGCCCTTTATTTATCCAATGTTAAAGGGTTAGTTCTGCTAAAAATGACTGTCATCATTTACTCAACCTTAAGTTGTTCCTAGTTGTAACCTGTATGAGTTTATTTCACTGTAAAATATTTTGAAGAATGTTGGCAACCACACAGTTGTTGGTAGCCAATGACTTCCAAATTTTTTTCCTGTCTCTTAAGTCTCTTATGCTCACTAAGGCTGCATTTATTTGATTTAAATGATCAAATCTGAATTTTGAGCATCAGTCTTCAGTGTCACATGATCCTTCAGGAATTCATTCTAATATACAGCTCAAGAAACATTTATTATTAATATCTAGGTTGAAAACAGTTGTGTAAAAAAAAAAAAAAATCTTACTAACCACAAACTTTTGAATGGTAGTGTAGGTTTAAAACATTACAATTGGTAAAAGTATACTGAAATACTACTACTTCTGCTAATAATAATAATAATAATTAATTTTTTAGATGGACAAGAACGCCATCACCAGGATGAGACCACACAACGACAAAATGACCAGACAGAACACATTGTTTTAGAAGAACAAAAGTGTACTGAAAACAATGATGAACATACATGTAACTCAGAAATAAATACAAATAGTGTGGATTTGAAGACAGAAAGTAAGGAGAGTTCATTGTCCACATATTCTGAAAATGAAGAAGAACAAAAACAGGAACCGGAACATGAAAATAAAAATGAACATGAACATGAACATGAGAATGAAAATGAACATGAAAATGAACTTGAAAATGAAAATGAACATGAGAATGAGAATGAAAATGAAAATGAAAATGAAAATGAACATGAGAATGAAAATGAACATGAAAATGAACATGAGAATGAAAATGAACATGAACATGAACATGACAAAAACAACAAAGAGTGGAGGGCCACAACACCAGGGCCAAAAAAATTCAGTTTTGAAATAAAATGGGAGGGGTGGGAAAAAATAAAGCCACTGCATGGTGCAAACCAACTCCAGAGACCATGGACAGATGTCCTGTACAAAGAATTTACAAAGATCAGTCCTTGTTGTGTGCTGTGCTTTAAGTACCAACATGTTAAATGCAAAAATAGTCGGAAACGATCCCTACCTTTCTTTACAGCACGTGCCACCTGCTCTTTTAAAGGCTGTGCAGCAGTCTTTACCTTTACAATAAAAACCCCTCCAACAAAATCAAAAAAGGAAATTACTGTCTTTGTAGCCCGTAAAGGAAACATAACACACAAAAAAAGTGAAAAAAAATTCAGACAGGCCAAATATTTCCGAAGGGGAAAAATTGCTAAAAGCATACAACATGGTGTGAGCAATTATTATTATCAAGCCCTAGCAAAATCACCATCAGAAGAGATTGTGGCAGGCAATATATCACGATGCTTAACTAAAGACGTGTTAAGGGTCATATCCAGTGAAGTGAAAAAAAGCACCAGGCTACATGATGACATAATCATGGAGCTGGTGCTTACACAAAAAATAATGAGAGAATGTGCTACATCTGAAGGTGCTGAGACTGCTGGTTACCTACAACAACTGCAGGTGGACCCATTTGTTGTACACATGTACACACAATGCGGTTTGCACATTTTAGCCCAGCATCTGAAAAAAAGAAAAACAGTAACACTTCACTTGGATGCCACTGGTAGTGTCACCTCACGCATTCCCGGTCAGCCCAAGAAAGTGCTCTACTATGCTCTTGTACTACCGGGAATGGGAAAAAACATGCCACCACTTCCTGTGAGTGAGCTCCTAACAAATCAGCACTCAATTCCTACCTTGACATATTGGCTAATGGAAACATTAAGGGCCCTTGGTCAGATAACATCATGCCAGGTACATCAAGTCGAGACTGACTTCAGCTGGGGATTAATGTCAAGTGTCCTTCTGGCATTCAACAAAGAAAACATTTCGACTTATCTCCAGAGAGCACATCGAATTGTTTCAAACACAGTAAACAGTGGTGATCATCAATTCAGTGTTTTACATCTTTGCTCTTCACATATTATAAAGGCAGTGAGCCAGGCATTTTCAAAAAAGACCGACAGCAAGGCTGTAAAGGAGTACGCTACCTATTGCTTCGCCTTGTTGTTAAACAGCACACATCTAGAGGAGGCAACGGCTGTATTCGAGGATATGTGTGTGCTGTTAACATCACCAGAGGAAACCGATGTGGTGAATGCAGCCAAAGCTTCGCTGGACCTGAGAATAATGAAGACAACAATAAAAATCAATGAGTCAGAAACAATGCAAGAGGCCACAGAAACACCACAAATCGCAACCCCTGTGTGTGATACATCACCATTCAAAACAGTGTTTAGTGCCATTTTGGAAAGGGTCAAGAGCCTAACCCTTGGTAGCAACACAGGGGAAAAAAATTCCTTTTTCTGTCCAGGACTTATCGACGTCCTCATGAACACCTACATGAGCATTTTCCCCCTCTGGAGTGGAGTGCTTCTTGGGGATCTTAGCAGGTTTTCTAAAATCACCACAGTCAGCCAACAATCCAAAACCAGAGAAACAAACTGCCATGTGGAAGAGTGGTTTTGGATTGTCAAACAGAGCATCCTTCAAACTAAAAAGTTCCTGCGTCCTGCTGACTTTATCCACAAAATGTATGGATCCCTACAAGCCAGATACAGAGAACACATAATGAACAATAATCTGTCACTGCCTTGCCATGATCCACAACCAAAAGACAACTTCTTCTGCCAGAAAGAAGAATGGGCAAAGAAAACATCTCGAAAACATCCCAAACGTAGGACGAAATACTTTGACCCACCTTATATACTGCCAAAGCCATCACAAAGTCCAAAAAACAAACACATCAGCATCAATACCAGTGAGATGGAAAACACTCCAGATACACCAATGGACCTGTCAACCAAAGGAAAACATGAGCCAAAATACAAGGACAATACTGAACCGGAACAAACATCTAAGGACATAACTACTGAGGTATTACTTCATATTATATTTTGTTAAATAATTGCAATGAATTTAACATCTTTCTTACAATAAAAATCTAATTTGCAGATTGAATACCTTTGGTCCAAAAAAGACACTGAACTGGTGGTTGCTGTTGTGTCGTCGGCAGAAAAGAACACCACATACACTGTCCATCACGCAGAGTTCAAAACTCTGCAACCTCACCAGTGGCTTGTGGGAGAGGCAAGAATATTCATGAGTTATTATTATTTAAAATTGCCATGATTTAAATTACCAAAGTACACCATAAATATTGTGCACATCTAAAAAGCTGTCAGTGACCTTTGTCTAATATGCATGTTTTGTACATTTGCTCTTTTCATCAAGATAATTGAATGCTACTTCCAAACCACACTGAACAAAATGGGAAAGGACAGTAGCATTTACCTCCTCAACCATTACACTGCTCAAGTCATCATGACCAAAGAGAGAGATGCAGTGTGTAGACAGAGTCTGCGGAAGGTATCATTGTATAGTTAAACATTGACGATTTGAAAACACACGTTTATAAAGATTTACTAATGTGAAATTATCAAACATTTCAGGTGGACTTTGGAAAGTATGATGCAGTTATCAGTTTCCTGAATGTGGATGATAACCACTGGAAGTTTTTGGTGAAAACTTTCAAAATACCAATAAGTCCTTCTTTATGTAGTCAAAGCTGAACTGAAATTTTAAATGGGTTTCTCTCTTTTTTCCAGTATCTACATGCATCTTCCAGTCAGATTTTTCTTATCAACCCACAAGGAACTGATGAAGAGAAGGACTCTGAGCATGCTGCAATCAGATTTAGGTAAAAACACAATGCTTAAAAAAAAGGATTAAGCCCAGCTCTAATTACTTCCAAACACGTTAACTGTATTACCTCTAACTGTGACTGTGTCATATATTTATCAAGTCAATACTTCAAAATGAGGCAAGGAAAAAAAGAGTGGGTGGAGATTGAGTGGAGAGGGGCCACAATTAAGCACACAATCCAGCACGATGGATACAGCTGTGGTGTGTTTGTTATGCAGGTATTTTTTTTTGTAAAATGTTTTTCGAAAATCAACCTTATAGTTGAGACACTAAATACCATTCATTCTTACACTTACAACTATTGTTCAAAGATGGCATGGGAGATTGTCAGTAGTTTCCCTGAAGTTCCCTCCCACATGGACATCAATTCATCTATGTCCAACATGGAGAAGCTGCGTCAGAAGATGGCTGGGGAAATCCTGACAGCATCAGGTGATGGACATGAATGGGGGAAAAAAAAGACACCATGAAACTGTTATTGTCTTCTGTAACCCTGTTACTATTTTACTATTTATACACTTTTTAGTGTTCAGAAAGGATGAGTGTTGTGCTTTTTGTGGTTTGACACAACCCCTTGGAGGTGGCCCAACAACTGACTGGGTAAGTACTTTCAACTTTAAGAGATAGTTCACTTCAAATTTAACATTCTGTCATCATATACCCACCCTCAAGTTGTTTCAAACCTGTATGAACACAAAGGAAGATATTCTGAAGAATGTCAGTAACCAGTTAACTGCTCCCATTGACTTTCATAGTAGGAAAAAAAATACCATGGAAGTCAATGAGACCAGTTAACTGTTTGTTTACTGACATTCTTCAAAATATGTTCTTTTGTGTTCAGCAGAAGAAAAATAAATAATATATATATATATAATTTTTTTTTTTTTTTTAGATTGAATGCCATGCATGCCAACGCTGGTTTCATGTGAAATGCCTTAACATGACTCCACCTGACTTTGAGAAGGCAAAACACTCAAACTGGGCTTGCGATCTTTGCAAGTAATTAATGTAGTTATAACACCATTTTTTTCTTTTACTTTCTTTAATAATACCTGATTGGTTACTTTCTTTTCGACTTGATACAACTAAATATGAAAATATGAAAAAAAAAAATGTTTTATGTTTCTGAATCTTTTATCTGTACCACTGCATGTCTATATACACTGTGTTACAAATTATTATGCAAGTGACATAAGTAGGATTTCAGGAAAATACAAATTATGATTTTAGTTTTTAAAATAAAGCTATTTTTTCTTTCTCATTTCTTTTTAGAAACCTATCAGTCTCTGACAGGTTTGTTCAGTAATTTACCAGGTCTTCTTAGGTAAATAATAGAAAACCTACTTAAAGAGGTTATTCCACATTGTTAAGCAAGTTAAACTTTTCATGCAACATGGGGAGGAAGAAATATCTTTCTGAAGATGAAAAGCATGAATCAGTGCAATGTCTTGCAAAAGGTATGACAACAACTAATACTTTGTGAAAACTGAACAGCAGGATCATGCACAGACCTTTTGAGGGGCATGTGCTGAAACTGAAAAAGGGCACCCCCCTCCCATTTTCAATAACACAAAATAATAGTCTCAAAAGCTTTAGATTTATTCATGATTAATAACAACCATAATAATAATAATAATAATAATATAGATAATATAGATAAACAGGGTTTTAAGGGCTTCTTTAAACCTAAATACAACAGCAACCTTCTGTGAGCCAGGGATGTTGGTCTCTTGAAAGTGTCTTTATTCACTACACTTTCCCTAAAATAAGCCAGCAATGAAAAAAAAAAAACAAAGTGTGAAAAGTACAGTTGCAGTGAAAAGCATTTCTGAAGGATCACGTGACACTGAAGAGTACTGAACTGGAGTAGGGATGCTGAAAATGCAGCTTTGATCAAATAAATCAATTACATTTTAAAATATATTAAAATAGAAAACAGTTATTTTAAATTGAAACAATATTTCACAATATTACTGTTTTTGCTGTATTTTGGATCAAATAAACGAAGCCTTGGAATGAATTAAATCATGAATTACATTCTGCATGATAACATATAAAGATTTTTTCACAGTGATGTGAACATTACACAGTCTGTAATGTTTTTTTTTTTAGTTACTACTACGAGGATCACTCGTCGCTTTGTGTAAGTTCCAGTACGAAACAGCGCGGGGGCGCACCAGTTATGATTTTCCGATGGTAAAAACAAATTGTTGTTGTATTACTTATCAATATATAGTTTTTGACCAGCGAATGTGTGCAAATGTGCTTTTTTTTTTTGTCCGTCATTAAAACGGCGCCGGCGGCATCACATTACATTTTCATCAACAGGTTACAAACTAGTTTGTTGTAGCTAACGTAGGGCTATAGGCGGGGGGCGCTCAGTTTTTCCGGTTGTAAAATACATTTGGCCAAAATCGCATTTTATAAAAGATGAAATGCTACTGTATGCACAGGCTATTTGACTGTAGGCTATACAGGCTATGACTAACGTTAACGTTAGATGGCAAATGCTAGACCTCTTTCTCAGTCTCAGGCGACGTCCCACATGTCTCAGTCAGTGAGTCAGACATCAAATAAATAAAATATGAGCCTTTATAGACATAGTGTTTAGTAGTATTATTAGTCATTATTAGTACTTATTTTATTTACCCTTCGCAAAACTTCGTTCAGCTGCTGTCTGCTGTGCGGCTGCTGTGGAACTTCAGGATTCAGTGAATATAGAGGGGGTGGAGTTATCAGCTTACTGACAGCTTGAGGATCGAATAAGATTTACACAAGCTCGTTTTAAGAACTTCCATTTGATAAATATTTGTAAAACAGACAGACAGGCGTAAAGGGTGACCAATAGCATTGATTAAAAAAAAACACCACAAAAAAAAAAAGGCCACTTCGGAGTGTAAGGGCAAAAAGGACATGTGCTCTGCACAAGTTGAGCCATACCTGTGCACGTGCCTGCTGAACAGAGATTATTGAACTGTCAAAAGATTTGTGATGGACTTGGAGCACAGAAGAAAACAGTTAAATTATCTTTGTTCAGTTATCACAAATTATTAGCCATTCTCATGCCTTTTGCAAGTTTCATGCTTTCCATCTTCAGAAAGATGTTTCTTCCTCCATGGTGCATGATAAATGTGATGTCCTTAACAATGTGGAACAACCTCTTTAAGTAGGTTTTCCATTTTCCCTAAAATACCTGACAAACTACTGAACAAACCTGTCTCAGATTTAGACCAGTTATCTAAAAATATAGGAGAAATTAAACAAACACTTCAATTTGTAGCCTATACAGAAATCCTATTGATAATGTCACTTGCATAATAATTTGGAACACATATGTCCACACTGGGTGAACTGCCATGATATCGCTGGATCGAAGGCTAGCAAAAAATGTCAGTCCAGTGTAAGAACTATTAGAGCAAATTTCGTTCAAAGTCAGTCTCCGCGTGGCAGTAATATCGAAGGTTTGATTTTTTTTTGCGAAAAACATTCTAGCATGGACTGTTTTCTCCTGAAGCCAAAATCTAAAACCAACACGTGAAATCATAATGCGCTATTGATGGAGGTAATTAACAGAGACTCGTGTAGCCAATACACCGGAGGCCGAAAGTAGAATGCTGCATCTAATTTAGACACCTTTTGCAAGTGGAACTTAAAGGACTTTTCAATGCTTTAATAAAAATCTAGGCTACATCTAGTAAGGCCTATCCTTAGATTATTTTACAAACATTTCAAATAAATCTTGACTGAATATATGAGCATGAATATGTTCATAAATTCAGTAAAGATTGATTTAAAATGTTGGTTTGACTCCGATAAGTCTGGTAATAATTATCTCCTGCCATGTTAATTATCCCCGAACCCAATGAGAGCACAATCAATAAACCAGAAAATAGAGAACAAACCATTACATTTACCTTTTAATCAGCAGTATTTTAATTAACATCCATGATTTAACTACAAAACTTTTCATTTGATAATAAATGGTCCGTATCTTCGATAACCTAAATGGGTAACCTATTTTTCAGGTCACCTCGATCATGTCTGCACAGGTTTATTGCCTGACTAACGTTACTTATAGGCTATGTTTACCTTAAGGTTTAAGGTATTCATATATTTAGATAATGATATTCGTTTTTAAAACAAAACTAGGCCTATTAAAAAGAATGATGAAAAGTTGAAGTTTTATGGATAGGCTACTTGATGTCAGACAGCTGAGACAATTAAGTTTAAGTAAGCTATAGGGCATTTAATTTGACTTCAACTAGCTAGATAGTTTCATCAAATAGTAAATACTTTATTTAAAATAAAATAAAAACTACTTACCATAACCATTTACCTCTGGTGCATGTGGTTTTTCGGAGTGCTTTGTTAATTAGCATCAGATGTTTTAAGCAATGCAATTCTGGTGTAAAATCTACGGTGGCCCAGTAGTGTACAGTAGGCTACACATCACGATTGGTTGGTGTAGGCTACTGTGTCTTTGAGGTCACAAAATTAGTCTACTGTATTTTACTTTCACAATGAGCAGAGTACATAGGCCTACAAGAAAAAAAAAAAAAAAAAAAAAAAAAACTAAATCAATGAACGAATGAATGAATGAATGAATGAATGAATGAATGAGGTGGACAGGGTTATCAAACAAAGTCGTGGAGTCAAAATGCCAGTCTATCAGTAAGTCCAAAGACGATTAGTTTCTATTTAATGATGCATTTTTCTTAACTGTTTAATTCTAATTCTAAAGCATATTGTTTCATTAACCAAAATAGCATTGATGAATGTTGTTGAGCAATCAGTCACATTAAAAATGATCGTCCTGATTGTTGAGATAATATTAAATGATACATATAATGTTTTAATTATGTTTTTAATGAACTACATAATAATAATTATAATAATTATAATAATTATGATAATTATCATCATAAGGCAGAGTGTGAAATAGCGCACCTGAAGTTAATAGACCGTAATCCAGGAGGCGCGGACTGGCTGTTTTATTTATTTATTATTATTATTATTGTTATTATTATTATTCTATAACCTGCCAGGGGCCTGTACCATGAAGGTAGCTGAACAAACTCGGGGTTACAGGATAAGTTTTGAGTTGACAAAACCAAACCGATGCAATCAGGCTTTATTGGTACCATGATGCAGCTCATCAACTTTCTCTGTCAACTCAGGCTTTGATCCTCAAGCTATGATTACTCCACGCGCGCGTGCACATAAAAGAGTGACGTCGACACTGAACAACCAATCGCGGGTCGCGATTTTTCCGCGGAGGAGCAAGAGATAATCATTCATAATTACGATGAATTTAAATATGTATTTCAAGCTCGAAACAATACGGTCTCTGCTGCCAAAGCAAGAGAAGACTGTTGGAGAAAGATTGCTGATTGTTAATGTGTAAGTTAAACAAATACGTTCTATATTTATGTAAAATTATGTATGTGTAGCCTGTATGTGTAGCCTATACGTGTAATATAGCCTATAGCCTATTTTCATAATATATAAAAATGTGCATGTACCGGTACTAAGAAAAATTAATATTCATTGATTTTTAGATGCAACCCCAACTCCAAATGTTCTTGGCAGCAGATAAAGACAAAATATAAAAATATAATTCAAAGTGGTGAGTATTTACCACAACCTTTTATTATTTTTGTGAACATTTTATCACAAACACTTGTTTGCAGAAAACAGAAATAAAGAATTAAATTCAGAAAAACAGAATACACTGTGGCAGAGTAGTTGGCTCTGAGTAGGCAATAAGGGACGGCCGATTATGGATGGGAGCTGGCTCCTCTAAGCAAGTAACACTGGGTAAGTCAAGTGTGCAATACATTACTACTTTTTTAAGTTTTAAATATGGCTGACTGTATGTTCTGCAGTAGAGGGAACAGTGTCCCTGTTGAAGCCAGCACACACACAGTCTCCCACACAGAGGTCAGTATGCAGCAGACAGAACACCAAACATAACCTGCTTTACAACAGTTATGCTTTACATTGGCCTATTTTTATTTATTAGGGTGGAGGAAATGATGAAGACACTCTGTCTGTGTGTTCTCAGACAGTTGCTGATGTGAATGCACTGGGCTTTTTATTATGGAAAACATTTGAATGTGTGGCATAAAGGGACTGGCCCTTACACATCTCTTTTATTGTAGGATTTTTCACAACCTGCCCCAGAAACTGAAGCCTCTACCTCAATGGGCTTCAGAAGAAATGTGTAAGGATTTAAAACCCTTGACATAGATTACAGTCAGTCCTGTGTTTGTAGGAAGTCAAGGAACTTTTTGTGATTTTGATGAGCCTCCAGAAAACTTGTAATGATCATGTTTGTGGTGGAATTATGTTTCAGGTGGAAACAGACTCAGTCAGGGCCCTGTACAAAAGGAGTCTTGAACTAGACTGCACACTAAAGGAGTCTTGAACTAGACTGCACACTAAAGGAGCTGACTGTGAGCTGAGGAGGCTCCAAACAAAATCAAACAGCTGGATAAAACTGATCTCAGTATGTATATATATATTAGTATAACTTATTTAACCAAGTAACACTTTAGTATGAATATTTATTAATGCAACTTTCTCTTGCTCTCTTTCTCCCTCCCATCCCACAAAACCAATAAAACTTTTATTAAGTGTAATATTGTATGGTGATTGCATCTACGTCTGCACCAGCTGGGTGGTCAAGTGTGATCGGGTCAGTGTCATCGGGGAGAAGCTGGTTTTGTGGTGTTTCTCGCTCCTTTCTACTGGCTATATTGTGCAGAATGGCACATGCAGCCACTATCTGTGATGCCCGCTCTGGTGACTCTTAAGGGCCGAACACCATTGAAACGTGCATTTAGGATGCCAAAGATCATCTCTATCTTCAGTCTGGTTTTACTGACGGCCACATTGAAGCGGTGCTGTGGCCCTGTCTGAGGGTCATGATAGGGGGTTATTGTGTAGGTTTTTCTAGCTCAGTTCAAATTAACAATGTTTTGTATTGTACCAAATTTAACTTGCTTTCCTCAAAGTGCTGACACAACACAGACTCACGGAAAATTCGTGAGACAAGCACTGGAGCCAGGCCATTTGGCATCCAAACTTGATCATATATGTTCATGACCACAAGTCATCTGCAGACTGCAGACGAAATGTTTAGTAAATCATTGTTATATCTGTTAATGTTACTATTAATTTAAAGATTCATCTCACAGAAAATAATCATCTCACATATTCACATCATCTCTACCTGAACATTATGGCTGTGATAGGACTTCCTATTAACACAATCTGCCTCATGTTCCCCTAGAGCAGTGGAGATTGGAGCAAATAGACTGCATACATGCAATGACTTGGGAATCCTATCAAAAGATTAACAGAAGTTTAATAAAAATAAAATTTCAAAATAATTCTTAACATGTATTATATTGTATACACTTGTGAAATTTGCTTAAAAAAAAAAGTGTTCATGTGATGTCACCCTATCAATATATCTTACTGGCAATTTTATAAAAGCCCTCTTTTATGGACATGCATGTCAATAAATGTCCGGGGAACACTATTAATGAAACTTTTCATGTACTCCTGCAGAGCGAGGACCACCTTACGAATGGTTTGACAAACCGTGTTTTCCCCTAGCTTCTGTGCGTCACCCACCGTGCAAGAATGTACCACTTGCAAAAAAAACAAACAAAAAAAAACGCAACGCAATATTTGCGGAACAGTAAGTGCATGAATTCGACGTGTTAAATTCTTTATGTGCGGCTCAAGAGGTTCTCAAAGATAAGACATTCCTTCCGCGGAAAATCTGTATCTTTCATACAAGTAACTTTTAGGAAAGGCAAGGGGATTTTGTCTGGCTAAAAATTCTTTCTAGTGCTCGTCAAACAATTTGCGCTGAGATGTCCACCGGATTTGGAAGAAAAGGTGAAGTCATTGCAACAGACACTTGGAATAAGTTACGTCACCTATATGTTTCTTTGCTCTCAGCTGATTGGTCAAACTTCAGTCTGAGATCTTGAATCCAGAACATAGCCTGCCCCGGAGCAGGTTAGCCGTGCAGCGTAAGATACCATGGCAACGAACACAGATTAAAGCCGAGCTACTTTCATAGTACCTAAAACCCAGGGTTGGCGGAAACTAAGCTGAAACATAGCTGGCTAGCCACCTAATCCGGCTTCATGGTACAGGCCCCAGGTTTCGATATAAGAGGTTACTCAGTTGGAGAGCCTCGAGAATGGAATGGAAGCGCCTATGGAGCAGGCATGTAGGAATAGCATGTAGCCCTACTGAACTGTTTAGGACTTCAAGTGCAGGTCATTTTCTTCTGTCTTTACTTTTGTCCGTTCTCTTTTCCGTGGGAGCATGACTTATCAGGTGCATAAAATTAACAACCAGGGATTCCTGCGTTGTTATTTGGATATTCTTTGGCTGTGGCAGACGATGGCCGAGGATTCCGGGAAAAATTTCCCATAACTTGCATGGAATTTGAAACCAGCTGGGGTGAAGTGTCACCCACTCCGACTTTTTAAACAGCCTCTGTTGTGTATTACCAATGGATAATGCAACCCACCCCACCCCCAACAATTGGGGGTTAATTCCAGCTGTCAAATCATGTCTTTGCCCAGACTGCCAAAACAGGTATTCTGCGAACAATTTTTCAAATGATTACTTTCATTTTTAATAACAGTATCTTATGATTTTTAAAAATGATTGGTTGTGTTTGTCCCTTGGCTACCCCATGGACCGACTTACATCAATTTGAATTCAATAGTGAGGGAAGGTGTAGGAGGTGCTAAGCTTGTGCTTTTACAACAGCAAATACCACCACCTCATATACCTTTTTGGAGTAAGGCTTTGGATCTGAAAAAAATGGTGAAGAAATAGGTAAGTACTTTATGCATAAGCTGCACTGTAAATTATATTAAGCTTGAACAAAAAACATTAAAAATCTTAGAACTAATTTACCCTAGCTTTTTCTTGTTGACTCAACTTTTTTCAACAAGTTGTCTGTCATAAAAAAATAATAATAATAATAAAAAAAAAAAACCTTTGAGTCAACTTGGCACAATTTGTTTCCTGGAGAGGTGCAACTATTCTGTAACAAGTCTTTTGTAGTTGAGCCAATTCAACATTTTTTTGTCTATTGGAAATCATTTGGTCATCACCAATTTGGTAATGAGCGTTTCCTTTGGTTGGGCAGTTTTACTCTTGGGTATTTGTGTGAGTTTGTGGTCTTTGTAACAGTGTTTACCTAAACACATAATTTGTTGCTAAGAAGAAGAAACAAAGATTATCAAGATTTCATCCTCATAAACTAAATCATTAATCTTATTTCTGACCAAAATTGAATTTTTTTTATTATTAATATTTTACCAGCAAAACTTACTTGCAGCAGATTAGAGATTCTGAATTCTGATTTTAAAATACCTTAAAAGGGAAAATTTTACTTTGACACACACAGAGACATCAATAATCAGCATATTTAATTTTGCTATTTAAATTTTAATATTTAAAAATGTTTTTGTTTTTTTTACTTTTTAACTAATTTACAATGGTGACATGCTTCATGCCGCAATTCACTCCCAGCATGCATTGCGGCATGAAGCATGTCACCATTGTAAATTAGTAAAAAAAAATTTTTGTTATTGTACGACATTTTTACAATGTGGATTTTTGGTGAGCCAACACAACAAAATCAGTCATTTCAACTTTTTTCAAGTTGTGTTTTTTACAGTGTGTTCTGTCCTGAGATGCTTTTAGGATAAGCTGTTCCTAGAAATATCCTCCTCTTATAGGACATTCAAAATGTGTAGAGCAGAGTTCCCCAGCACCAGGATTGTAAAACCATTGGTTGGAGGCTACACACATTTCTCTCAACACACACTTTAATTACCATGTGGATGAAAATACACCCTAATAAATATTTGTAGCCTACATACACATATTTAATTAATGAGATTTTAATGAGGTCTTGTGTATCTATGTGTTTTCACTTTCAACATTTTAAATTACAGCTGGACTTATTGTTATTTTGAAAGCTTTCACCAGAAACTTCCAGTGGTTTCCATTTACACTTAGGAAACTGGTAATGGCATGGTAGTTTCCAAAGTCCACCTGAAATAAAGGTTTGATATTTTCACTTTAGTATTTAAAAATATGTTTCCATATTTTCAATGTATAACAGTACATTGACACCTTTTGCAGAGTCTGTCTGCGTACTGCACCTCAATCTCCAGCCATTATCACACCAGCGAAATACCGCTTCAGTAGATAAGTATTACTTTCTTGTGTCTTGAGCAAAAGAGCAAATGGTATAAGAAGTGTAACATGCAAATTAAACAAAGATAACTTCCAGCTTTTTAAATGCGCACAAATTTTATGGTGTATTTTAAAATTACCGTGAAATTAAAATGGACAAATTCATAGGTTATGAATATCATGAGCCACTTGAGGTTGCAGAGTTTTGAACTCTGAGTGATGGAGGTTGTAATTGTTTTTTTTGTTTTTTTTCGACTGCACAACAACCACCACATCACATTCATTTTTGGACTAATGGTATTTGATCTGCAAATACTACTTATTTTCTAGACAGATTGAAAATAATTAGCAATTAGTTTAAAGCATATGATTAGCCTATACAAAGTAATATCTGATCTGCTGTGTACAGAAATGTTTGTTTTTGTTTCAGATCCACTTTTGAGATTGACCAATTGTTGACAGGTTCATTGGTGTTTCTCCAATCGCAGTGGTTTATGAGGTGGGTATGAGGCGGATCAAAATATTATCTATTTGTCTTTGCCTCTTCATTTTCCCCCCATTTCTTTGCTTGATTTATGATGACTTTTGTTGGGGCATGGATCACAGTAACACAGAAACAGACTGATTCATGATGTGGTACCATGTTGAAATCTTCCTTTTGTGCTGACTTCAGAAAACCGGCTTAGCTCTTCAAGAAACTGGTGTGTCCATGATGACATCAATGAGCTATGGACAGAAAAATATATGATTTCCTCCCTGCCTTGCCACTGAAGTGGACACTAAAGCTGGAGTGGATGGTGAGCTTCCACATTGTTGTTGCAGTTTCGGAAATTTTAATGGCCTCTGGTATGTTTCCATTTTATTAGTTTGGCTGTGGTGATTTTTTTTTTTTAGATCTAAAGTACCTCTGGCAGCACTCACCACATTGCATCACCAAGATGGGCGCTGTTTAACAAAGCAAAGCAGTAAGTTGCATACTCCTGTAAAGTGTTGCTTTCGGTCTTTAAAAAAAAAAAAAACTGGCACACTGCCTTTACCCAATATATGAGGAGCAAAGATGTAATTCTATGAAAAGTTTAAATGTTGTTTTTATTGAATGCAAGAATGACACTCAAAAGTATTTCTATGCTAGTCATCACTTGATGTACCTGGTATGATGTAATTTTTGCCAAGGGCCCTTAATGTCTCCCATTGGCATATATCGTTGGGAAAAAAATGCTAATTTGTGTTCAACTCTTGTCTCAGTAACATTTATGTAGAAAGTAATTACCCAGTTAGTTGTCAAAGCACCTCCAAGGGTTTTTGTGAAAGTCCAAAGAGCATAGTAGCCCTTTCTGAACACTTAAAAGTGTTTATCAAAATATCAACATGGGGTGACAGAAAACAGTAACAATGTCTTCAGGATTTACTCAGCCATTTCCTTCCAACATAATCCATGGTTTTTAACAGAAGAATGGATGTACAATTAGGATTTAATGCATTTAATGTATAAACTATATACTTCACATTTCATGTAAGTGTAAGAATGTTTTATGCCTAACTGCCCGCTCCTCCACCCCACCATCTTATGTGTATTTGTATATTAGTATACATTGTATTTGGTTTCATATTGAAAGATTTTGTATTTTCAGTCATCAGATTAATTTACATTGTGACTGTGTATCAGATGTAATCCACTCTGTCTGTGTCTGCAAAGGTGTGTGCCAAATGGCCCATTCAGATGTATGGCCCATAGAAACTGATTGGTGTGAATGAATAAAAAGAATCAGCATTGCTCAGAGTGGATTAGCATGTTAGATCAATCTCATATGGGAGGTCCTAACAGTTTTCCTTTGTTTGTAGCCCTTATGTCTTCATGTATAAAGTTCAGTCATACAGACAGAACTTTGGGTTAAGATTGTTGAAGGGCGACATGCTAACATCGCTGCTGAAGGACTGCTACACTACAAACCTTCAATAAATTCTTCTCCCCACAAGAACTCTGGTCAAGCTTACTTATTTTATGTATTGGAGAAGTCTAATACATTGGCGAGCCACCCAAACGACTGCTCGGCCAAATACACCAAAAATCTAACAATATCCTTGTGCTTCAATGAAGTAATGTAGTAGCCTGTAACATGTGAACTTTATTCAGATTAGCATCTTTATTTAAAACAAGTGAAAAAAGCTTTTATTCATTGTTATACATTTCAATACAATCTTTTGGTATAGCTCTGTGACAACCAGCATAAAAAATTATTGTTATAAGACCCTTGTAAGACACTTTTAAATTGATTAATACATGTAAATTGTCATAACATTGTCATAAATTGTCATTCAATGGCATGTCTTTTGCCAAAGGTTTGTAACACAAAATAAGTTCCTGGAATAAGCCAAATTGCAAATGCTTCGGATTCAGGACTTTTACTTTAATTATTACATTTATAGTAATACCATGGTATGATAGTATTCAAAAGATATAATCAATATACTTTCTTTGTTTTGTTTACTTTTTTATTTATTCTGAGTTATTTCTGAGTAAATCACCTTTAATGGTTTAACAGCTTTATGAGGTGACTGCAGTATTTAATAATTAAATGTGTTAAATAAATCATAAGAAAAATTAAATAATGAAAATGGAAAGCAGTGTGTTAGATCAGTTGTTCTCAACCAGTGGGCCTAAAACAAGTATTAAAATAAGCATAAAGTAAAAGAAAACCATTACAATCATGATATTTCTTATTTTAATTCACCATCACAATGCTTTTTTACCTTTGAATAAGAGGCTAACCATACAATTTTTATGGTAACACCATACTTTTGATGTAGTTATTATTTTACATCATCTATATTATCTACATTAAAAGTTTGAATGTATTTTTAATAAATGTAAATTTAATGTAAATTCAAAAAAAAAAAAAAATCCTTAATCCTTGTCCAGTAAATCATGAACAAATGGAAAAGGCATGGCCCGATTGATGAACATGATTGGAAAACATGTCAAGATAAGGATGATTTTTTGCTTAAAGAGACTGAATATATTTGATAATTTTTGTAAAGGTAGTGTCTCTTGTAATTTAGTTTTTATTACTGTATTTTTATGGATGCACTGATATCAATAAACAGCCAACACTGATAAGCAGATGAACCGATTGCAGTAAATTGCCAATAAATGCAATTTTTTTCAAAAAAAAAAAAAAAAAAAAAAATTAAATAAGGCAAAATACAAATGCTTTAGTTTCATTATTTTATTTAGGCTATAGTAATTTTAAGATCGTAGTAATAACATATAGCCTAGTCAATAATAACAACAACAATAATAATAAAAATAATAATAATATAATTAATCTGCCAGTGAGCGTTATGTGTTAGTATGTTTCATAGTTGCTCTCACAAAAAAAAACAAACAAAAAAAAATAACAATAATTTTTGATGGGGAACCATTGACAGTTTCCTCCGCTTCCAAATACACGTACTTTGTAGACGGTCTCTACCGGGCCTAAGCACATGCGAGTCACTTCCGGAGCGTTTCTGTGTTGAAAACATTGAGTAGGATTAAAACCAAAAAAACTGTCATCTGTGTTCAGTTCTACGTCCTAATACCTTGCAGGTAAACCAAATTGTATACATTATACTCACCCAATCAGGATCTATTGAAGTTTTTAGCGGATGAATATCTGTCTAATGTCAAACGTCAAACGTCAAACCAACTTTAGATCGGTCAGCTATAGAGGATAGTGAGGAGACAACCTAACTAAACGTTTTAGCTCTTTAACTCTTCTTTTCTCACTTGTAGGCTATTCTGAAGACATTGAACATATGTTACCCTGGACCACAAAACCAGTCACATGGGTCACAATTTTGACATTGAGATTTATACATAATATGGAAGCTGAATAAATAAGCTTTCCATTGATGTATGGTTTGTAAGGATAGGACGATATTTGGCCGATATACAACTATTTGAACACCTGGAATCTGAGGGTGCAAACAAATCTAAACATTGAGAAAATTGCCTTTAAAGTTGTCCATTTATGTTCACGATTGTGCTGCATTCACTCACAAAAATAAACATTTTATATATTTATGGTAGGAAATTTACAAAATATCTTTACTTAATAACCTAATGATTTTTGGCATAAAAGAAAAATCGATAATTTTGTCCCATACAATGTATTGTTGGGCTATTGCCACAAATTTACCCGTGGGACTTAAGACTGGTTTTGTGAGTCATAATAAAAAAATGTCCAGGGTGCTCTGGGAGTTCAATAAAAAAAAATGTTTGAAGGTGCTCTTTGGGGTCAGGAATTCAATTAAATGTAGGAAAAAGAAGATCCAAGGCACTCTTCTTCAGAATTATTAAAAAAAAAAAGCCTTTATTTAACTGGCTATATCATAATAGAAAATTTAAAAAACATGATTTAGCCAGTTAAAAAAAGGCTTTTTAAATAATTCTGAAGAAGAGTGCCTTGGATCTTCTTTTTCCTATATTTAATTGTTAATACATTTTGTATATTGTATACAAAGTTGTATGTCATACATGTAATCTCTATGTTTTTCAATAAAAAATGAAGTAAAAAAATAATGTCATTATTTAATATGGGAATTTCTCTGGATTTACAAACTTTTGGGGTTATGCAAAACTGAAATATATCACACTGTGCAAGTGGTTTTTGGATATTTTATTACAAAAAAAAGCTTATATATTATTGTGCCTTTAAAATAGGCCTTAACATTAAATGCAGAGCAACTTTAATGGAAAACAATATAATAACTACAAAACAAGATTCATTACCTCTCTTTTCTTTTGCAAGATATGCTTTTCTTGCAGCCAGAGTTCTCAGTCCCACTTTATATTATTAAGTGTCTTTAACTACCATGTACTGACATGTAAATGAATCATGTGATACAATGCACTTATTGTGTACATGCATGTTTTACATTGTAAATATATATATTTAAAAAAAAGGCTTCATATTACATCTGTAATTAATATCTGTAATAAGATCTATAATTACACTGTTGATCCTTCCTTCCCTTAACAATGTACCCACCTCAATAGCAGCTCAAGTGTTTTGCAAAACAACATGAACAAGTACATTGTACTTAACAATTTTTTATGTGAGTATATGATAGTCGCATCTAAAAATTATTGAAAAAAATATCATAAAAATAATTGAAAGTTTAAATCTTTAACTTAAAACTAACATATTAGAACAATACTTAAAAAAATGAATAATAATAATAGTCAATCTTAGCTTAAATAATGTTTATATATTCATATAGGGACATTCATTGTGGTTGCACCACCTGATTTTTGCAATTAATCTTACAATGAACAGGTTTATACTTTGAATGCCTGAATTAGCTTTAGCCTATATGCTAACAAGATCATACATTGGCTGCATCCGAATTCACATACTCTCTAGAGTAGTAGGTACTTATTTTGAATCACTAATTACTTCACAACGGCTAAAAAAGTATGTTCTATATAGTACGAATGTGTATAGTATGAATGTTTTTTTTTTTCCAAGAACTTTATTGAACAATATAAAAAAACATATATGGCCTCGTACAAAATATGAAATGTCTTAATCAGACAACAGACAAGCATCATAGCATGAGATAAAGGAAATATAAAGAAGTAAAGACGTAAAATAAAAATACATTAGAGTAAATAGGGGTTTTCATCCTCTATCAAAGTAGATTAGATTAAGGCATTCTGTTTCTTCATTAATTTTAACGATAAGAAGTAATGACACAGTTCCTTATGAAAAACTTAAAAGTTTGGAAGTATTTTCTTTTCAGGAATCTATTCTTGTGTAAAAAGAATTTTTTATAATAATAAATGTGTTAACTGCCAAGTCATGCGTTTCATCTTTCATAAACATTTCAAATTTTACATTTTCAGTTGTTAATGGTAAATCTGCAAATTTAGGAAATAACCAGTAATGCAAATCCTCCCAGAAAGCACAGGCAAATTTACAATCATAAAACAGATGAACACAAAATTATGGATACACTCCAGTAAGAATTTTAAAGTGCACTTCCTTTGCTTTCGGTGCAACTTAAAATCTTGTTCTTAAAATCCTAACTTCAACACTGGAAAAATATCAAAAGACTGAATTTTTATTTGAAGAAAAAGGGGTTTCACTTTATTTGAAGGTGTACAGAGTAATAATAATTAACTACATGTACTTACTATAGGGTTAGGGTAGGATTAGGATTTGAGGAGGGTTAATTGCATGTTATATGCATAATTTACTGTTATTACTATGGTAAGTACATAAAGTAACAAGGACTCTAAAATAATGTGTTACCGAAAAAGGATATAATTCCTTAAAGGCTTTCCGAATTGTAGTACTGTAGTATAGTGAATTTAAGTTAGTGAGAGAAACTCCATTCACCAAAAGCTTAGGAAGACAGGGGGATTACATTACGTTGAGATAAATTGAAAGACAGCTGATTTATAGATTGTGTGATTGTTTTTATAATGTTATCATACTGTTTGATCAGAAAGTCTCAAAAGACATAATAACTATGCCTACTCTTTTATTAGTACTATGAAATCAGACATGCTTATTTTGTCACATAATGTTTTTCACCTACTATTTCGAATGCAGCAAAATAATTTTTAAACACATTAAATAAGTTTATGATAAAATAGTATTTTTCTAGTTTTACATTGGCTGCACCACCTGACATGGAAAGTGTACCAACCTACAGTACACATACTTGAAATGAGCAGTTTTTACCAGCATTTAAGAGAGATCAACAAACCTCTCACTCTTCCACAGTGATCAGTCAGGCTCCTCAGGATGATACATTATCATGTTTACTGTTATTACCTTTTCACTGCATAATAAAAGAGCCATGTTTGTTTGCAGTTGTGCCACCCTGACATTTGAGAATATGAAAATTCCCATCAGGCAAAAGTTTTTCTTTTCTCTTAACAGCTTTAAAACTACTGATATTTATACAACTTGTTTATATGAAAGGTTGTTAACATAAATTGATGACAGTATTTTATTTTGAAATTTGTATCATTAAGACACCACTTTAAATGGTTTTCTTATAGTCTGTTTATTTGTGCGGACGGCTGCACCACTTGACATTTTGGGGGTTTAAGATACGAAAACATAAAATGATAGTTATCATTTGAAAGTACTGAAAATTAATTCAAACTAAATAGGTTTTATAGAATAAAGTGATACATGTCATGAATTTTAAAAAGGAAATAATGCACTTGGACACAAAAATACTAAAGTAAAACTACTTCTGTTCCCAGATAGCAACATTGTGACGTCCCAGATCCGGCCCACATCTGGCACATGTGGAATGATGATCTGGCCCACATGCAGCGTGGAATGACGGCACTTGGGTGGCTCACTCCTGTTTGCCAGATCTGGGCCACAAGCAGGCCATAGCAATGCCACATGTCAGCCAAGAGTAAAGAAATAAACCAGAACTGGACCTTATCTGAGCCACAAAACCTGTGTATATTAAATATGGAGTCATCTCAGCCTTAATAAGCCTGTTAACAAACAGAATCACTTAAGGAAAGAAGAGAACATAAAAAGAGACGAGCAGAAACACAAGAACTACAACTGACTTCAGACACAGCCTCAGATGAAATCAACTGAAGAGAAAAGATGGCATTAAATCTGTGAAGATCTCAGCAGAGGAGGATTAAACAACTCCACAAACAGCATTACCAGCTTCACTTATTACTAACCAGACTGACTTTATTTCTGTCAGACGTCTACAAAAGTTTTTATTGGGAATTAACAGAGGTTTAACTCTAATGTGTTTCATTTGAAGTCACCATAACAGTGATCAGTGTTTCTGTTAGTTGGGATCTTAACTCTTATTAAATCTTTTGTCCTTTTTTGGCTGCTGTGATAGTGTGTGTTTGTCAAGCACATTTGCAATAGCAAAGGAAACTAAAGTGAAATGAGATCAGATGATGATGGTTACCTGTTGATGGTTTTATAATCATCATGAAATAGACTGTTTCACTGATGTCTTTTGAATCTAACAATTGTGTTGTTCCATTAATACATTCACATCACAAACCCTGTGTTACTGCAGAATGAGATCCAGCAATATTATAAGAATGAGTTAAAAGATTTTAACAAACATGAGCACAAAATCAATCTACGATGACACACACAGACGTCTGGAACGTCACAATGTTGCTATGTGGGTTATTGTGTCACAAAATGTAGTTTTAAGAGTTTTCAGGCGAGAATGTAGTTGTTTAAAGCTCAATTCTGTGGTTTATTTATAAAGATAGTGCCTATTTGAAAATCTGATCTTACGTTTTCGGAGTTGTGAGATCCAGGCGATCAGCGGGCGCTCATTAACCCCGCCGAGAACAAACTCTCCTCGGCTAGTCCTTCTGACGTTTGGCGTTGGTTTTGATTTATCTATAATGGTTAAACATGAGATATAATTCGTTTTGTATATATCTAACGGGCGATCTTCGGTCTCATGAATATATAATTTTTTCGCAGGCATATTGTTTTGGCTGAGGGCAAAGATACGTTTCATAACTTTATTTATTATTTATAGATGCCGTTGCACTAGAGCTTTGACTTTATATTTTTGACTGAATTATTTGCTTGTCTAAATTTCCTATTGTATAAGCTTCTTATACTTCATACTTGTACTTTTATAATGGCAATTATTGTTCATTAAAACTGACATGGAATGAAAAGGGTTGTGTGTCGTATTTCATTTTATTATAGATACAAATAAATACACCAAAGATAATCAGAGTACATGCACATATTACCTGAACCACATATTAATATGTTTCATATTTTTAAAATGAAAACGAAAAGAGGCAGGGTTGTGTATTATATTTCGTTTTGTTGTTAATGTAAAGTGGGGATAACTGTAGCTAAGGTGAGGTGAATGACATTATTAAGTTGGGAAAACAGGGTGAGTCTCTCTAAACTTTCAGAGAGCCGACTCTGCCCTGATTGGTCAGATGACCCAGTCTGTTGTGATTGGTCAACTCTGCTCTGATTGGTCAGTTGAGTCAGTCTGTTGTGATTGGTCAACTCTGCTCTGATTGGTCAGTTGAGTCAGTCTGTTGTGATTGGTCAACTCTGCTCTGATTGGTCAGTTGAGTCAGTCTGTTGTGATTGGTCAACTCTGCTCTGATTGGTCAGTTGAGTCAGTCTGTTGTGATTGGTCTACTCTGCTCTGATTGGTCAGATGACCCAGTCTGTTGTGATTGGTCAACTCTGCTCTGATTGGTCAGTTGAGTCAGTCTGTTGTGATTGGTCAACTCTGCTCTGATTGGTCAGTTGAGTCAGTCTGTTGTGATTGGTCAACTCTGCTCTGATTGGTCAGTTGAGTCAGTCTGTTGTGATTGGTCTACTCTGCTCTGATTGGTCAGATGGCCAGATGGATTTGTTGATTCAGCTCAACAAATGATACACAGTGATATGAACGATGGCATCAGTTTTTTTCATATCAATTCCAGCATAAGTCTTCATCCTTTTGAAGTGGATGAAAAGTGTATTTGCAGCTCAGAAAAGCTTTCTCGACATCGATAACACAAACCAAAATCTTCCAGTCTCAGGCAGCTACAACTACAGTGTTTGAGTGTCAAAGTAGACATTGTTTACGGCAGCCAATGAATACCATAGCCAGGCTTTATGCAAATTTGTTACATTGTGACATAGATATGTAACAGGAAGTGAGACTAGAATTGCTGATGACTCTTTCAGCAGTTCAGAACAAATTCTTTCTTTCGGGAGACAATAATTTATTTGTCGTGCACTTTGATCTTTAAAACTTTGCAGACTTTATGCAACCAACGTAAGTCAGTTGGTCTCAACTGGTTTTGTTTCAGGTATCCAGAATTTACATTGGACATCAAGTGTTTATCATACCAAAGTAAACAAAAATGTCTTCAGAACTGAACACTGAAAAGTAATATTGGTATCACCATGAGAAATGTGTACTATTGGACTTGCCATATGATCTCAACATGGTGGACACCATAAGAGGAAGCACTTTATGTAAAATAACAAAAGCTTATCCTGAGTCATGCATACAGGGTGGATCTCTCGCATTCAATGCTGACGTTTGTGCTGGCATTTCCAGTTCATCTGGTTTCCAGAAAGCAATTTGACCAAAACACAAGATCATAAAAGACGACACCCCTGGCTGTCATTGACCAAACAAAAATGTAATTTTATAAATTAATCTTATATGAAACATTCAAAGTAACCACAGCATGATTTCAGTACAGGTGTTCACATTCAGCATCACCATTGTCTGCTCTTATTGGTTATAATGAAAAGATTAATAATAGTTGATTTGTTAGCCTGTAAACGGAAGCCAAATCTTTGGAAAAGTCAAGACATGGATAGTAAATCAATAATTAGCTTTCAGTAGAGTAATCAGTGCCTATATGGGCTCAGCATTTCACCTGAGGTTTTCCAACGTTTTCCATAAAGTGCATGACAGGATCTCTCCAAGAGAGTCAAGAACTATGTATGTGATACTCAGCAATAAGTCTTTCATAATCAGGAAAAATGGAACAATAATTCAAGATCGAATTGAAGAATCTTCCTCTCTTTTTTGTCCAAGTCTCTGCCATTAAAATTCATTGTCAGGATATCACTCCACTTTTCTCATTCTGGAAGCATCTTGAGATGGATAAAACTGTTAAAAGTTTTAAATTCCCAAGGTTTTAACTCCCATACAAGTGGTCACAATGATGGTTCAACAGTTGACTCCGGCAGTGACACATCATTCTTTCTGTTGGTCGTTTCACGGAGTCCCTTCGACTTCCAAGAGTTCATATTTTCAAATTCTCCAGTCCATATTCCTCCTCTTATCCATGTTCACTTGGGCAGCATTTCATGGTACGGTACTGTGAGGTTCCCCATGTACCAAAAGATCCAAAATACCAGACTAAGGAAGATGATGATCGGTCCAGAAAGGACAAAAAAGTCCCAATAACTGAGAGGTGCAAAAATGCCAATGAGCAAGAGAGCCAATCCAACTACGTCGAACAGAATGGCCAAGAAGAAAAATATAATGCAACGTCCCACTCTTTCCTTGCAGTCCATCTTGGAGAAGCTCAGGTAAGGAGAGCCAACAGACGTACAGCAGGCTGATAACCCTGAAGAATGAATGAATGAATGACAGGAACCCTTTCTTTGTAAGGCTTTTATGAAGCAGCTCACCCACATTCTTATGTAGTCCATTCCTTTGACGGCATGCTTTGCAACAACCCAAACAAGTCCAACCGCCTGTCAAATGCTTACCGAAGAGGTCAAGATATTTTTATGCATAATATCCTACAGACTGTTTTCCTCACAATGAAAGTGGAACAACTGTGAATTGAACTGATTCAGATCCTTCTAAAAGCCTTAGTCAAAGAACCACTGCGGACGCGGCATTAAGAGTTGTTTTCTGAGTTATGTAATACTCAAACAACTTCTATTAGTCACAGATTAGTCACATTGCACATTTCAGCAATGTCGGTAACCAGACAGTTGATGGACCCCATTGACTTCTATAGTAGGAAAAAAATAATACTATGGAAGTCAATGGGGTCCATCAACTGTTATGGTTACCAACATACCTTCTTTTGTGTTGAACAGAAGAAAGGAATACATACAGGTTTGAAACAACTTGAGGGTGAGTAAACAATGACAGAATTTTCATTTTGAAGTGAACTAATCCTTCAATACTCAAGATTATGGGTTCAATAACCCTGAGATTGTGTCAAGTGATTCTTGACTGACAAAAAACACCAATAAGCGAAAAAACAAATACAGTCATTAAGGGTGAAATGTGGTTTAATTTGATAGCATGGACGGTTTATACAAACTTGAGCTAAAGACAAATTTAACTCTACATGCATTTCATATTACATTGGTACAGTGAAAGCAGGATTTGTCAAGATTACATGTTTTATATTTACATACACTACATCATGCAATTCTTCATGTACACACAAGCATGCCTCACTTATTACTGAAAATATAATTATATTAAAATATAGTTATGTTTCACATCTTGAAATTTCATAATCTGGCATTATATAATCCTTCATATACTGTAGTTTTATGCCACAATATTTAGCAATAAAATAAAATGCACATTTGACCTATCCACTAAAGCACTAACATATTGCAATTTCAGGCTGAAGCAGCATTTGCTGTCGGACTGGTTTGGTCGCTGATGACAGCACCGACTGTTGATTGGCTAACAAGTGAAATGACTTGACTCTGTGGAGGAGTTTGCATGAACGCCCCAGCTGCCACTTTGAAAGGGAAATGGATTCCTACAATGCATGAGGCGATGCATGAATTCACAAATGAGGATGTGCAAAAACAAGGGCTGAACCTGAGCATCACTTCAAAACAACACAGAATATCAACTGAAACACGACACAAGTGGACACAACATCACGCAATAAAATAGCGATAGACTGATATATTGAACCGCATTGGTCACTTTGAAATGATCAACATTTGTTGGTGTTACTTCCACTTTTTGGAGGTAATTTGCCAACAGCTTTGCCAAAGTGTATAAAAGTGAGTAAATAATGTGCAAAGTAAGAGTTCACTGCATTTGACCAGTTTGGTGACACCACTAAATTCAATTACATAAGCCACAGATAGCAGTAAAGGTTATCAGTAAAGAGTGGTTATATGAATCTCTCCATATAAACACAACAGACAGTTGTGTTTTAGTATATTAAAGCCATAATTCTATACTTCAGACCCTGTTTGAAATGTGTGCAGTATCTAAGCGTAGTGCTGATGGCAAATAGTTGAAGACTTCTCGGCTAATTCAGTCATTGTTTCAGGACCTGGAAAATAAGAACAGTTTTCTTAAACTTCCGTGTGAAAAGATATCAGGCCTGATTCACGAGTAGAACAATTTCCCATGTAAATCATGCGTAAAACTATGCATGCTTACATAAATTCATGAACTAATTAGTGAGTTTGCTTCAATGAATGTGTCTTGATAATGGTCTAAATATATAATCAAAATACTAACAATAAACAATAATTGGTAACACTTTACAATAAGGTTCATTAGTTAACATTAGTAAATGTGTTAACTAACATGAATTAACAATGAGTGATACATTTGTTAAAGTATTTATTAATCTTTGTTAATGTTAATAAAAATACAGCTGTTCATTGCATGTTAGTTCACAGTGCATTAACTAATGTTAACAAATACAACGTTTGATTTTAATAATGTATTAGTAAATGTTGAAGTTAATATTAACTATGATTAATAAATGCTGTAGAAGTATTGTTCATTGTTAGATCATGTTAACTAATGAACCGTATAGTAAAGTGTTTCCCAATAATTGAATAAAGAAGCATGCAAGTGTGTACATATAAATAACATATCTAAATACAACATTATGATCCTATGTAAATAACTTGTAGGTTTAGATTTGCAGATTATCCTTGGTAAACAATTACACACCAACTAAAATAAGACAAGGATGTATATTTATGAAAATGTCATGGGCACAGCATGAAACTTTGTAGATTTTGTGTCACATGGGAGTTTGTTTGGTTGAACTGAACTTCACTGAAGTGCCTTTATTATGCAGGAAATTGAGGGTTCATATTTACTCGCCTCTTTTCACAGCAGATCATCGAAACTCTGTGGCTCTGTCTGATCATCTGGCTTCTCCTCCTGAGGTTTCCCGTCCGATTCTGAATCCTCATACCCTTCATTCTGGTAACAGGTGAACTGATCTTCTTTTGGCTTTTTCTCCTCATTGCATTCGCTCACATCTGATTCAGAACCCTCGACTGGGATTGCTTTGCCCGACTCCTCGTCCTCGTACCCTTGATTCTGGTAGTACATGAACTGATCATCACCTGGCTTTTCTTTGGATAGTTCATCACATTTGATAATATCAAGATCCTGGTGTCCTGGGAAATACGTGGATTTGCCCCACGTCACGTTTCGAATGGTGGAAGATTTGCTTCCTGTTTTCTCACCTGTGCAAAACAAAGACAGATGGCTAGCTTCAATATAAAGATCAATACACACACACACACAAATACATGAGGATATACAGACTGGAGTTGCACACACTCTTAAAAATAAAGGTTCAATATGAGGGATTTCACAGTGATGTCATAGAAGAACCATATGGGTTCCGGAAAGAACTTTTCAGTCAACAGTTCTTAAAAGAACCTTTTTTTTTCTTAGTGTGTAGAACATTTTATATTCTAAAGAATCTTTTTCCACTATAAAGAACCTTTTGTGGAATGGAAAGATTCCATGAATGTGTTAAAGGTTCTTCACGGAACCTTCGATGCCAATAAAGAAATATTTTTATGAATGTATCATTTAATTTTTAATTTAACCTTAAATTGATGCATTGCACTTTAAGGTATTTTCTTCAATCATTCTTTATAAGGAGATGGTAACAGAAAAAATAAATAAATGATGAGACAAGAGGAAAGAAATAGCTTAATTTCAAGTAGCTTGAATTAGTTGTATTCCCACAGCCTATTATTTTCATCTTAAGAATCATATTATGCAGCATTTAAATAGCCTATATTTTTCTTCCCATCATCATGTCCTTAGGCTCCATTACTTTAGCCTTTTTTTTATTTGATTTTTTTATGAAGATAGAACCTTTTTTGGTAACACTTTACAATAAGATTCATTAGTTAACATTAGTTAATGTATTAACTAACATGAACTAACAATGAGCAATACATTTGTTACAGTAGGCCTATTTATGAATCTTTGTTAATGTTAGTTAATAAAAATCCAGCTTATCATTGTTTGTTCATGTTAAAGTTAACAAATACAACCTTTGATTTTAATAATGTATTAGTAAATGTTGAAATTAATATGAATTCATATGCCTAAATGCTGTAGAAGTATTGTTCATTCTTATGTTAACTAAGGTAGGCTACTAATGTTTACTAATGCACCTTATTGTAAAGTGTTACCGCCATGGTTCTTAGGAGATTACAAAAGTTCTCAATGATTCACGTAAATGTTGTTTTGGTTTGTGAGTTTGTGAGCTTCTCACCGCTGTTGTGTGGTTTGGAGAGTCTCTCCGTGAGTTTCCTCGCGAGCTCTTTGACGCTGCGCGCGGCGCTCGATCTGCGCTCCACACTTTCATCCTCCACCCTGATGTTCCCCACGTACCACATGAGCCACCAGGCCAGGCTGGCGAACAGCAGCACCCCGCCGGTGTGAATGAGGAAATCCCCGTAAAACACGCCGTTCCGCCGCACGTCCCCGAACACGCCGACGAACAGCAGGATCACACCGATGATGTCGAAGACGATCGCCATGACGAATACCGGCAAACAGGTGCCGATGCACCGCAGCTCCTTCATCTTCAGGAGCAGGAGGAGGATGCTGTCGCTCCTGTGAGTATCGCGGAAGATCTGCCGAGTTCAGGTGAGACTCACCTGGCGCACGAGGGGAACGCCCTTGTAACGTCACTATGGCGGCAAGACATTGCAGTCAAATGGCCATCCTACATCGCATGTTTAATTCAGCGATATTACTACTATTTATGCAGTAGCCTATATAATAGTAGGCTACACCTCCATTTTGGCCTCTTTATTGACTATATGCTATTTAGAGTCAATGATAGCCTATTGCTAAGCAAAATTGAATAATTAAAAAAAAACCCCGAATACCTCAGTTGGCCTATGTTGGATCCTAAATATTTGCCTGTCAAATGCGGGCTCAAGTAATTCAAATGAGAGATCTGGCATTTTTTGTGTGTTTTTTTACCAAAGCCACACACATCTTTCTGGTCCAGTTATGTTTTAGTTTCTTATCTCAGACACTTTCTGATTGGATGATATGATGAGAAAAGAAAAGGTTTTATGCCAGCTTGACTTCCTAAGACTTTAACAAGATGTTGTTAAAGGAGTAGGCTAGTTGAAAATTAGCCCATGATTTACTCACCCTCAAGCCATCCTATGTGTATATGACTTTCTTCTTTCAGACAAATACAATCAGAGTTATATTAAAAAATGTCCTGGCTCTTCCAAGTTTTATAATGCCAGTGGATGCAACCAACAGATTGAAGCTCAAAAACATGCGTCCATCCATCATAAACGAACTCCAAATGTCTCCAGGGGGGTAATAAAGGCCTTCTGAAGCAAGACAATGAGTGTGTAAAAAAAAAATATATATATTTAAAACTTTATAAAGTAAAATAACTAGCTTCCGGCCAAACAAACATATTTGGCATAAGGCAGTTTATATGCAATTTAAGTTGAAATTACTTAAACATCTGAGCTGATTACTTAAAAATGTAAGGCAGCAACTTTTTTACAATAAAAACTTAAACTAAAATTACAATATTAATAATTACTATAATAGTATAAAAATGCTTTACAAATGTATAGATTTTAAAAAGACAACAAATACATCTCACACATTAAATATGAATCTGTGTCAATAATCAAACGGAATTTTAAAGGAGCCGTATGTAAGATTGTGGCCAAAACTGGTACTGCAATCACTTTCAAATTACTGTAGAGCGGTGTATCAGCGTCGAGACGTCTGAGGCTGAGACTAATGTTTCAATAACACCAGGACACTCTAAAAAAAATATCATCAAACAAACCAGGCCCGAAACCACATTGGATTAGCTAATGCACATGTACACAAAGTTTCAGGCGTGGAGGAATAAAAGGTCTTATTCACCACAGAGCGGGCATTTATTAATGCCATCTTAGGCAGAGGAATGTAATGTTTCGCAATGTATCCTCCGTGGATTCCTTGTTTCCTCCTTCGCTTTCTCCGCGAGATGTTGAGCGGCCACCTGCGGATAACGTGCGGGATGATCGTTCTGAGCGACTCGTACGATTTGTAGAAGGGGCAGTCCACGTCCAAGGTGTGAGAGTTTGTGAATGAGTCTACAACAGAGACGCCGATGAGAGCTTGATGGTCGTATACTAGAAGCGTACAGCAGGTTAAAGACACAGCAGACAACCAGTGAAGAAAACACGAGAGCAACAGACGGCAAGCCAAATCTGACAATCAAAAACAACAACAAAAAAAGACAAATTTGTAGAAAGGCTGAACACAAATGGAAATGGGACAGGCTACTTGTCTCATTTCAAATGTTCAAAGACACTCTAACATCATACCACAATTCTGCTAAGTCTGCTAAAGCTGCTTATTTTTCTAGCTTAATTGAATCCAATTACTCTAACCCAAAGGTTCTGTTTTCTGTCTGTTGTAAATCCATCTGTTAACACATTGTCTGTTGCCTCAGATGCTCTATGTGAAGACTTTCCAAAGATTTTTTATTAACAAAATCACTAACTTAAGACTTAGTGTCTGCCCTAATTTAACTGTCCCCCCAATCTTGACACCTGCTTCTGCTTTTTGATCATATCAACCTCCAGACACTGAAAGACGTGACTGTCAAGCTCAAACCTTCATTTTGTCCTAATGATATCATTCACCCGAGATATTTGAAATGAATCATTGATTCGGTTGGTCCAGGTATGGTATCTCTTATCAACAAGTGTCTCAAAACGGGCTCTGTTCCTGCCAACCTTAAAGTGGCTACGCCACTCCTCTGCTCAAGAAGCCTTCACTAGATCCTTCTGTTTTAATACATTTTCGGCCTATCTCTGTCTTCCCTTTCATTTCTAAGCTATTGGAGAAAATTGTGCTGGATCTACTCCAACACTTTGTCAAATAATTGTATCTATGAGGTTTTTCAGTCTGGTTTTAGTTCTGCTCACATCACTGAGTCCACCCTCCTGAGAGTGTTAAATGATATTGATCTCTCCACTGATTCCGGAGATACTGTGGTTCTTGTTCTCTTAGATCTTTCGGCAGCTTTTGATACCATTGACCACCCTACTCTTCTATCTAGACCTGAGTCTTGGGTGGGTCTAAAAGCTTCTGTTCTGACATGGTTTCAGTCATACCTGTCTGACAGAAAGTTTTCAGTAAAGATGGGTACTTTCTCCAGCTCTATGGCACCTCTGACCTGTGGTTTTCCACAGGGCTCTATTTTGGCTCCTTCTCTATTTTCTTTCTACATGCTACTTCTAGGCGCTATTCTTAGGAAACATGGTGTATCATTTCATTTTTACGTGGATGACACCCAAATTTATATTCCAATCAAGAGAAACAACCCTGCAGCGATGAATTCTCTTCTGCGATGCTTAGAGGAGGTTAAAGCATGGCTAGCCCAAAATTTCCTCTTTCTAAATGAAGACAAGACCGAGGTCATTGTTTTCGGCCAATTTAAAATTCTCAGTGTATGAGTCTAGAGTTAGAGAGTCTTTCGGCTTTTAAATCCCCAGGGGTGTGGAACTTAGGTGTTCTTGTTGACCAGCCTTTAAAATTTGACAAACACATTTCATCCGTAATCAGTTCCAGTTTCTACCAACTTCGTCTACTGTCTAAAATCAAAGGCTTTCTCACTCCGAAAACTCTGGAAATGGCTGTTCATGCATTTATAACGTCTCGGCTATTCCTTATATTGCGGTATATCAAGTTCTCAAATTGCTCGTCTTCAGTTAGTCCAAAATGCTGTGGCCAGACTTCTACATAAGTGTCACAAATATGACCACATCTCTCCGATTCTCAAATCCTTACACTGACTGCCAGTTCCTCAGAGAATAGATTTTAAAATTCTACTCTTTGTTTTTAAATCTCAACATAACTTAGCTCTTGCCTATCTGAACTTGTCCATCCCTACACTCCTTCCAGAAGCCTAAAATCCTACGACCAGGCTCTGCTGGTAGTCCCTCGCATTAGACTCAAGCGTAGAGGGGAGTGTGCATTTGTGGTGGCAGGGCCACGACTCTGGGACGCCCTGCCTCTAGAGATTAGAACGGCCCCTACTCTTAGGTTGGCTTGACTATTTTATATTTGAGTCTGATACTGCTTTGCCACTTCTGTTTTACTATTTTATATTTGAGTCTGATACTGTTTTGCTACTCTGATTTTAAGGTTGCTCTTAGCTTTGCTGCTTTCATTTGTGTTTTATGTGTTGTTATGCATGTATTATTTTCTTATTATTTATCTGGTTGTTCTGTAAAGCACTTTGGTCAGCCTAATGGCTGTTGTAAATGTGCTATATAAATAAAGTGAACTTCAGTATCTTTGCCAAGGAAGTGGCTCTCTTTACAGCCACAAAGCGATTTTTCCATTAAGACAAGATACTATGTGAATAGATAAAAATTAAATAGATATCACCACACTCTCTCCAATTGATTAATCACTGTACATCAAGACAATGTTTCACATTACACGTTTTCTGAAATTGTATGTTTAAAAATGCAAATGTTTAATTATATTTGCACTCATTTGCAGAACAGAACAGTTTCATTTTGACAACATATTTTCTGTAAAGCTGCTTTGAAACAATATGCATTGTGAAATGTGCTATAAACTTTTCAATTGAACATATTATAGAATATAATATTTTAGAAATTATAAAAAAAAAAAAATTTTTAGAGTTTGAATAAATCTTTTCCATAGATCCGAAAATACTGTTTTTCATCTGACATTTTATTTTATTTTAGTCCAGCTTTATTTCAATTAACAAAAAATGTTATATTTTATGCATTTGGCATATATATATATATATATATATATATATATATATATATATATATATATATATATATATATATAAAGAAAAAAAGAAGAAAGAAGAAATGTAATGGAAGCGGAATCAAACAGTGCCAAAAAACCCCCCCCACAATGGTCTTGCCCAGGGGTGTCCAATCACACTCCTGGAGGGCCACTGTCCTTCAGAGTTCAGCTTCAACCCCAATTTAACACACCTGAACCAGTTAATTAAGGTTGTCAGAATTACTTGGCTGTGTTCAAAATCGCCCCCTATACCCTTAGATAGGGCACTATTTGAGGGGATAGCCATTTGTAATGGTGTTTCAATCCCATTCAATCCCACAATGTATCGCAATAACGAGTTTACAACCAATGTACACTCAACGGCTAGAGAATACCCATAATGCACTGTGAGTCGCGCATCGAATTAATACCCATGTCTGACCAGAAGATGGCGCCTGCAGCTGAACCATCCATCCATCCGTTTTCCAGATCGCTGGTCCAATGTGGGAACAGCGTAATATCATACAGGTATAACTTCTTTTTTAATTGATTATTAAATTGTTAAATTAGAGTTTATACATGGATTACATGACAAAGTGAAATATTTTCATTACTACTGGAGCTGCCAGTTTGCTAAGTTTCAAATGATTATTAAACAGCACAAACTATACAAAAGCAGCAGCCCTTGTGGCACTCAGTGTCTGAATTCACTCACTCGTTTTCATTAATTCCCTCAAGTGAACGATATTAGCAGAGTAATGTAGGGAATAGTGAATGAGGATATAGGGGGCGATTTCGAAAACAAACTTCTAGGCTGGTGTGTTGAGGCAAATTGGAGCTAAACTCTCCAGGACAGTGGCCCTCCAGGACAGGGTTTGGACGCATTATGTTCTTCTCATAGGTTTATCTGAGGCTTGTATAAACTGCAGAGATGATTCGCTGCACTCTGATGCCTCATTTCCTGTGTGATGGGCATCAAAACCAAACCCACCACCAGCACCATCAGACCAATAGACAGAAGGGCGGGGCCTAAAATATTGGTGGCCATGGTGGAAACCCCAGTGAAGTAAAGTCCACTCAGCACCATCCCGGAGAGGAGCACGCTGCCCCCGGAGGTCATGAGGAGGATGGCCTGCCAGTAGTACTCGCAGTTGCCTGGAGGGGGCAGAGGGGTCCAGTGGATCTCTTTGCCGGTCAGGCTGAGGACCGTGGTCTCGGAGCGAGGCGTCAGCTGTTCGCGGGAACATGAGCGGGAACAGTCCCTGAGGGGCAGGTGCTCCGGGACAGACGGCATGCCTTTAGATGTCCCACAGCCGCCCGTGGACTCGGCCGAGTCTGGGGAAATAATTCAACCAATGAATTGAAGCGTTAAAAAAAAAATTATAATTTAAGAATGCATTATTATTAATGTCGCAGTGCCTACGACATTTGAAAATGTACATGCGTGCACTTGCAAATATTGCCGCTATGATGTTACGCTGCTGTCAGTGGTTTTTAGTGCATTGTTAAGCAGTTGCTAAAGTATTCTGTGTCATTGCTTTGCAGTTGCTAGGATGTTTTGTATGGTTGCTAGGGAGTTTCTATGGTGATCTTTGTCGTTGCTAGGTGGTTTCTCTTTGGAGTAAAAGGAGACCTGTACTTCACGTCTCTGTGATCTTTAGTCTGTAGATATGCTCAGGTTTCTCCTACAGTGGACTTTTTTTCACCTGTTTTCTGGTCCAGCAGGTGAAAATCGTGCATCTGATCAGTTAGTAAATTATCAGCACAAACTCTCATCAACAACACACATGATTGGAGGAATCGTTCATATCTGTAGCACCAATCTTTAGTTTAACACTTAGTGTGGACAGTAAAATAGCGATGCTTTCATTGGCAAGCATTACTAATAAGTCCAAAAAGAAGACTATGAACAATGTCATAAGCTATATGACATTAAACAGACACCATATGCACTGTTGTTGTTGTTGGTGATCTCAGTATTACTGTAGTGAAATAACCGTTTTATATGGCGTACAGGACCACACCCTGATGAGCTACTGTACATAAACACAAACAGCCCGTAATAACAGAATATTATGCTATAGTATAAGTGAAGAGTGTTGAATAAGATGTTAAATGCATCACTTCTGTCCAATACAAAGATTTGCAAATAAACTGAAGTTATAAATATCAGTTCTGATCATTAATATACTCATAATCTTTCATTGTGAATAAATATGGCCAAAAAGACACATAATTATAGGTCTTACCTGACAGAGCAATCTGTGTACTCGTGAGTATCCTCTTATCTTGAGTCTGATATCTGTCTGATCTGTCAGATGAGCATCATTCCTGTCAACGCCTCTGCTGTGAGATGATCCAAGACCTCAGAGGCATGTGTGTGTGTGTGTCTCTGTGTGTGCACGCTAAAGTGCTTTGTATGGACACTAAGTGGAATTTTCACCCCAACCCCCCCACCTCTCCTCTGATTTCCACACTCTCTCATCCTCTCTTTACCAGCACAGTCCTGATAGTTTTTTCATGGATGGATGGATGAAGAGTTAAATTGGCTGGATCCCAAAATTAGATGGAAGGCAAGGAGAGAGGGCTTTAATGGTGGGAAGCAGGTATAGCGATTGAGCTGTAATCTCATTTGCAAGAAAGAGATGACTTTTCTCCACAACAATGGAAGGACGGATAGAATGAATGAATGAATGAATGAATGAATGAACGAAAATAGTCAAGTCAAGTCACCTTTATTTATATAGCGCTTTATACAATACATATTGTTTCAACGCAGCTTTACAGTGATAACAGGAAAATTATGCATTTCAGCTTCAGTCAGTTCAGTGTTTATTCAGTTCTGTTGTAAAGATGATCAATTATTGAATTAGTTAATTTGGTGTCTATATTGTTGAATATTAAGCATCCCCAACAACGCAAGCCAGAGGTGAAAGCGGCAAGGAACCCAAACTCCATCAGGTGACAGATTGGAGGGAAAAAAACTTGGTAGAAACCAAGCTCAGTCAGGGCCAGCGAACAATCACGGTGTGATTATGATTCAGGCAGTATTACAGGTCAGATTGGATCGGAACATTAAAAATATTTAATCTAGTTCCATCTGGTTGAAGATCAGTTTCATCACACCGGTACGGAGCCGAAGCTGGCCATATGGGCCTGTGCAGAGGACCTGTCTGGTTCTTGTGGTCTCTGCTGAGGATCTGTGCTGATGGCTGTCATGTCGATAAGACCTTCATAGGGGATTGTCTAGTAGACAGGATCTCTGCTGACATTCAGGGCCGTGCTTTGGTCATGTCTAGGTGCAGGTCCACCATCTGATCTGGATATGGAACGGATCCGGCTGACTTCAGTAACCCCAGGATAAGGATGAGACAGACAGACTAATACTAGCAAAGATGCCATTCTTCTTACGATGCAACAAGTACATCGGGTGTTATAAGAAGTGTTTCCGGTTCGGGATTACCTAATTTATGCAGCCTAACAGTAATTTAACTGATTTGTGTTATGTGTATGTCAGGTTAAAGAGATGTGTTTTAAGTCTAGATTCCTTTCTGTATGCAATAACACTTTCCTTCCATGAAATGCGAAATACCTCTGGTTTTGTTTTCTTCTTGCTGTGCTCCATTTTTCTGGCTTCTTTCTTGAGTGTGTACGTTGTACCACGGCGTCAAAATGTTTTCCTTAATCTTCTTTAAGCCCAAAGGAGCAACCATGCAGTGCTGGAAAAGAGAGAGTCAATCGTTTCTGTTGCAACATCGAGTTATTCTAAGCTATCTGGGATGCCGAGGAGATGAAACTGATCAGGAAGATTATTTATAAAGCAATCTTTAGTGGTAGAAGTCACATTTATACTATATTTGTAACAGCTTTGCAGCCTTGGCTAAATGAAGTGTACATGAGACTAGATAATGATCTGAGATGTCATCGCTCTGATGCAGAATTTAAATGCCATCAACATAGATAGATAGATAGATAGATAGATAGATAGATAGATAGATAGATAGATAGATAGATAGATAGATAGATAGATAGATAGATAGATAGATAGATAGATAGATAGATGTCTACTAAACCAGGTGTTCTCCCACAATGCATTAGTGTGCACAATTTGTCAGTAATGATACTGTGGTTTTCCCAGCTGGCACAGAACCACATATTCTGGTCCATGAGGACTTGATGGTATCATGATCTCATCTTCTATCTGTCAGGAATCCATTAATCACTGTGTAATTAAGTTTGAAACATGATGGTCAGATATTCCCAATAGAGCCTTTCCATCGTATTCTGAATCTGATGTTCAGAGGAAGAGGAAATTATGCGTTCCATAAGCTGTGTTCAGATACAAGAAATGAATCACACACTAAAACCTGAGAAGACAGGCTGGTAAGAGTACTGAGCTTTAAAATTAATGTGGAGCAGCTCACATTTTCATATTAAGATCTTTGACTTTTGATTGCACATTGCAGACTAAATTGGTATCTTGGTGAATCTGAACACAGTTTGAGATATTTTTGAGATCTCTTCTAAAACTCTAGCATCTGAGAAGCAGGAGATGTCAGTAAAAGTCTCTATTTGCCCTCCATTTTATCTCATTGTTGTAAGCGAATACGTGACGTGAACTAAATAGTCAAATGCAACATTATTTAATAAAACTGGATGTAACTCACAGACAGGAGGACAGCATTCATTCTCAGTTCACTCTCAATGCCCAGTGCATTCTGGGAGAGAGGTGTCTGAAGAAAAGCAGAGAGAAAAGTGTTTGGCTCATTTGATTTCAAACAGATGTGACTCTGTGTGGGTTGCAGCGGTGTTACTCCAACAAACCTATTTATCTAAGCTGACAAGAAGTATTTAATTTAATATTTGAGTAAAAAAAGAATTTGTTAAATGACTTCTAAAACTTTAGTGATGACTCAAATGAATCAAAGCGTTTGACCGAAGCGTTCATTCAAATTAATCAGACTTACCAGATCTCAACACTAGAGGGCAGTAGAGCTTTATTATTGACCATCTGAATCCAAACAGCAGGGTGTTTCAGAGAAAGCCATAGCCTAACTAAAATCTATACTGCCCGTGTTCTTTCTGAAAGACAATATTCAGAACACACTTGCTTACACGAGGACATGGGCAGACTCACACACATACACACGCACTTCAAAACTTGTGAGCTGTTTATCGACAGCCTTAGAAATATCAACCGAACTCCTGTAGAGCAGAACCACAGCAATAAAGTGATGCAAACCAGAACTTTAATGTTCCATCTCACCCAAAAACGGATCCATCTGGTCAAAACACTGGTGAAAATATACTTAAAATGTATACTTACAATATATGATATAAATTAATATTAACCTAGATTAATAATAAATGCTGTAAAACTATTATTCATTCTTAGTTCGTGATTTACATTTATGCATTTGGCAGACACTTTATCCAAAAATGACATACTGCATTCAAGGTATACATTACCAGTTATTAATAGGCCTATTAAACCAGATCATAAAGAGTAGCAAGAAATCCGCTGCATTTTCCAAAACACATCCACCAGTTGAGGCTGGATTTTACAGCAGGGAATCCATCAGGTGAACCGACGATGAAATAATGATGTGGTGTGAAAAATATTTGTTCCCCCTTTTTTACACCAAATCATTAATTCATCGTTATAATATAACAAGTTTTCTAATATAACGGCAGAGAGGAGGTGTCTGAATGTGAAGCTGTGTTTTTACAGCTGAAGTTGGCTTTAGATTGTAGTTAGTCTTGCAGCAGTGCAGTTCTGTGATGATAAAAGCATTATGAAACCCCGAGAGCTTATGAAACCTCCAGCACTGCACTGGCGGTTCATTCAGGACCGAATTTTACCGTCATTCTTTATGGGCCAGCTCGTTTTTATGAGCCCTGTAAAATAAGCTGCGGTCACACTGATCACATCAGCACACAGCCATCGCTTATTATGATTAACGGGGTGATTTAAAGCTGCTGGGTGTCATTTTTTGTTTGGCTATGAGCATGGCACCCTGAAGAGTGATGCTTGTGTGCAGAGCTGTAGACGTTGTTAACTTAGTTAAAGGAAAACACAGAGATCCACAGATACAAACTCAAATAAATGAATTTTCAAAGAGAAAGAGTGTGAGAGAGAGAGATTTGGAAGCCCTTTCATGTTCCTCTTCACCATAACATGAAAAGCCCTGCAGCCAGACATCTAACTCGATAAACCTGCTGCAAATCAGACAAATCACCCTGTATTCCAGTGCTAGCAGTTCACGCCAGGCTTCGAACAAAAGCCACACAGGCTGCGGAGAACTCATCGGTCATGAAACACGGAAAACGGGATCTGAAGTTGGAGAATCTGGAACAGATAAACATTTATTTTGCTAGTATAGGCCTACCTTTACACTGTGTTAAAAAACACTGCAACACCTTTGGTGTTCGCCCTACAAAAATGACCGGCCTACAAAAAAAAGCTATTATTATCACCAAATGGTGAATTCAATATTCACTTTTTTTTGTCAAATTGTTTTCTTTCAATTAAAATATAGGTTTAGTATTTATTTTTGAAACGGATTGATCGTAGGCCTCATTGATCTGAGGATATGAAGTTAATCTCTGTGAAAAAGAAAGCCTATAATGCTCAAAATAGTTTGTTTGTGTACATGAATGTGTGTGTTTGTTTGTTCACGCATGCAGAGGTCCAAGGCCTTTATCTTTGCAAGAGCACATGTAAATATGTGAACATGATGAACATGCTTCTAATGTTTCTCTTATTTTAAATCTCCCCCATTTATTTTCTATGAATGGTGATTTTTGACCAATATAAGCTCAAATCAATGAGGCCTTCAATATGTCAATGTGAATCCAATATTTGGTGATAATACGTTATAGCATAACGAGAGATTTATAAGCTATTTTTGAAGGCCAGTCATTTGAACACCACAAGTGTAACAAGGTGTGTGGGGGGGAAATCCCCCAAAAAGTACAAAAATTATTCCAAAAATGTTGGGTAGTAAAACCCTGTTCGGGCAAAGTCGGTACATTTTAGTCCAATGCTTTAAGATTAACATTTTAAGGAAAAATAAAATCATCTTTGGGTCAAAATGGATCGAACACAACAAGTTTTAATGAACGTTTAATAGGGACGTCCACACCATAGGACACTGGGAAAAGACGTTGCTAAAATCTCTATCAGAATGATTTTTTTTTCTCCAGCTGATATGATAAAAACATTGCCAGCCAATCAGAATCCACCCAACTTTAATGAGCGCGAGCATTTAAACTGACAGAAGACCTAACGGCAGCACACGCTCATAATAATAAACTAATGTTATCGTGTGTTGGTGTGTGGCCCATAAGTTATCGTTATAGTCATCCTAATAGTAATCGTTTTTGGACACAGAAAAACTATATAATTGTACGGAAGAGGATTAGGGCCAAGCAATAATAAAAAAAATAAAACCATCTCGAGATTAAAGTCATTATAATGCGAGATTAAACTCGTTAAATTTCGAGAAAAAAAAGTCAAAATACAATCTTGTGAGTAAACTCATTAAATATCGAGAATAATGTCGTTGCGTTTCGTGAAAAAACTTGTTACATTTCGAGAATAAAGTCATTGTGTTTCGAGAAAAAACTCGTTAAATTTCGAGAAAAAAGTCGAAATACAATCTTGAGAATAAACTCATTAAATTTCAAGAATAAAGTCGTTGTGTTTCGAGAAAAAACTCGTTAAATTTCAGGGAAAAAAGTCGAAATACAATCTTGAGAATAAACTCATTACATTTCAAGAATAAAGTCGTGTTTCGAGAAAAAAGTCGAAATACAATCTTGAGAGTAAACTCATTAAATATCGAGAATAAAGTCATTGTGTTTCGTGAAAAAACTCGTTACATTTCGAGAATAAAGTCATTGTGTTTCGTGAAAAAACTCGTTACATTTCGAGAATAAAGTCGTTGTGTTTCGAGAAAAAACTGGTTAAATTTCGAGAAAAAAGTCGAAATACGAACTTGAGAATAAACTCATTAAATTTCGAGAATGAACGCGTTACATTTTTAGATCGATTTGAGGCCACATTCATCCTAATGTGAATCTAATGTAATCATAGCTGTCCATATGCCAGAGTGCATTTGGGCCAGCGCAAGTGTAGCCTACTGGCGTCTTCTCAAGCGTCTCCCTCGTCGAAATTCCACACCTTGAGGATCAACAAGTTTAATAATGCGTCTTATGGTATCCTGGGAAACCACGAAACCTCGATGAATCACGCGTAGGTGAAGCCAGCGATAACCTTGCATTTGTCCACTGGTTGTTATTTCATGTTGGACAAAAGCGAGTACATCGCGCAAATTGGACTGATTTGAAAAGACCTAGCCGCTTTGCAAATTCTCTTTAAAGTTCGTATGCTAATTATTATTCTGTCATAATTAGCTAAAGTTGATAGTATTTCTTTGTTACTGAAAGAAAGTCTAAAATATAGCTTGACCAACTCTGCCGTGTCCTCTATCAGTAGGCTATGCAATGATCGGATGCGTTATTCTCTACATTTCATTTAGACTTTTTTTCTCGAAACACAACAACTATATTCTCGATATTTAATGAGTTTATTCTCAAGACTGTATTTCGACTTTTTTTTCTCGAAATTTTACGAGTTTAATTTCACATTGTAATGACTTTAATTATTTTTTTATTATTGCTTGGCCCTAATCCTCTTCCGTACAATTGGAATCACCATCAGAATGATTTTTTGTTTTTCAAGCTGAAGCTGATTAACGATAAATACATTAACAGCCTACAGCCAATCAGAATCCACTCAAGTTTAAATAGCTTGTGATTTTAAAGCTGCAGAAGACATACCGTCACAAAAAAAACATTATCCCAAAATCATACTAAAATACTAGTTGGCGACTTATAGTGAGCTGCCTAGACAGTAGCTATGGCAATATTCTCCAAATTATGCTTCTTTATTTAATTTCTCCAAATTAAAGCAGCATTGTGTGCATCCTTCATGGAGAAGACAATCTCAGAATGCATTGCAATGAATTCTGTGAAAAAAGCTGCCTATGTAGATGTCACAGTGGACAGCAAGACCGCAGGAACTGACTATTTAGCATTAATGCAGCATATGAGACACACATTAATGTGGCTGTCAGGATGGGTGATCACATTAGTTAGGCTACTTATGCAAGTACTCACTGGCAGACCAGCCCATTTCTCTTGGTCTCTTTGTTTACTGGTGTTGATTTATCATGTTCCCTTCCTTTGACAGGAGCTCCTTATTTATTTAACACAGTGTGGGTAGGATAGTGTGTGTGGTAAAGATTGTTACCAAGCCCTCTCTGGTCCCAAAAGTTCTTTCTCTTGACGTATGTTTGACTGAACGGCCACCCTTTTCACACATGAGCATTTATGACAGATGCTTTCTATGAAAGCAATTACAATCAGCTCCTTTTTCTTCTTGAAGGTAGATTTATTTTTAAAGAAATCTTTACTTAGAAAAAGCACTCGAACATGTGACAGTAACATATCACAGTAAACATTAAAGAACAAGACATTAACACTCCATTGCACTGTAGTCAACAACCAAAATAAGAAACCTAATTATTTAAAGGAAATATAATCAAACTTAAAGGTACAGTGTGTAAGTTTCGCCACTAGAGGTCGCTTATTCTAAACATTAACAAAGGCATAGCTTGATGAAGCTGCGAATGAGTGTGGTGTCGAGTTGCTTAATGTCGAGTTACGTTTGATGCTTGCCGGTTTCCGCCTCCTTCCCTAAACTTCCATTTTGTCAGTTACGTTTGATCACTTAAATTCACATTATTTTATTTCATTCTAATGAAACGGCGGCAAGTTCTGAATTATTACTCATACAGGTCACTTTATTTGACCAGCTAAAATTGTGAGGTAACGCAGCCCTATTTTACTCGGTCAAAACAATCTGTGAAAGTTATAATGTTACTCTACTTGTTGCACATTGCAGTAAGCTAGATCGATATAAGCTTGTAAACAAAAGGTTTTGTTTTGATAAAGATGTTTTAGCTGGTTTGTATGGAAGCTTGTTTCCACCACAGAATAAAAAATAAAAAAGGTTATTGCAACTTTTTTATTTTGTGACTTTTTTCCTCAGAATTGCGAGTTTATACCTCACAATTCTAACTTTATAACACGCATGAGATATAAAGTCGCAATTGCGTGTTATAAAATCAGAATTGCGTGATATAAAGTTGCAATTGCGAGATATAAACTCTCAATTCTGATTTTTTTCCTCAGAATTGCTTGTATATGTTTTGCAATTCTGACTTTATATCATACAATTCTGACTTTATATCTCACAATTGCATGTTATAAAGTTAAAATTGTGAGATATAAACCCGCAATTCTGAGGAAAAATTTCTTTTTTTTTTTCCCTTTAGAATTGGACTTTATAACTCACAATTGCAAGTTTACATCTCACAATTCTGAGAAAAGATTTCAGAATTGCGAGATATAAACTTGCAATTGCGAGAAAAAAAGTCAGAATTGGTATATATGGTATGGTAGTTTATGTCTTGCAATTCAGACTTTATAACACGCAATTTTGACATTATATCTCGAAATTCTGAGAATTAAATTTGCAATTTCTTTTGAAATGTTTTATTCTGTGGTGGAAACAAGCTAGGTTTGCCTTCATCAAGACCTTAAACATGCAAAATGATTGAAAGTCAGAGAGCATCTCTGAAAAACTGCATACAACACAATTTCACCATAAACAATAAGTTAATCCATCCATTCTCTGCAGATTCATTAATATTTGAATGGTATTTCAGATGTTTTCTCCGACAGATTGCTCTCATCTCGGGTTTCAGAAACAACAGACATCAAAAACTGAATCGATGGCGCATCTTGCAGGATATTAGGATGTTTATTTCATAATTATTGTGTGCTGTGAGGATGTCGTGAGTAAACAGCTCATCATCTCTGATCAAACAGAAAACTTTTGAGTCTGTTTAGGTAATAGTTAACATGCACATTTGAAAACCTACGTTAGAGAAACACAGTGAGTCAGAGACATTTGACTTTACAGAGAGAGAGAGAGAGAGAGAGAGAGAGAGAGCAAACACTGGGTGTTCAACACACTGATTTCATTAGGGAAGATCATTTCAAAACTGACATGTTTGTACTCAATAATATTTCCAGTGAAAGCAAGTTTTCAAGAGATGAGAATGATGAACAGGGCTTGATAAACGAACACTGAATCAAAGCACAGACTGTTCCTTCTCTGTCTGTGACGTCAGAAAACATGAGCCATTACTTTTTTCCTCAGAGGTTTATTGATAATGTTTGGTCCATTTATTTGCACCAATATTGTAATAATATTACAATAAATTATTTATTTTTACGTCTTTTATGCAAACACTGTAACTGCAAATGTTTAACACCAATATTTTTTTAAATACAAATTAATAAAACCATTGCAAATGAAATATGCTGCTCAAACGGTTACTATCATAGTACAATAAACTTTTATTTCATAAGGTGAAGCAACATTTGATTTCTCATTACACAGCCCCTTTAAGTTCTACATTTCAGTGCTGTTTTCTGAAATGTAAATACATGTCCATTGATCCTTTGAGTTTTGCTGCCTTGGAGGCTCATATTTCATCAGCTATGATTCCATTCAAAGTTGTGAATTTAACTTGCGCACAAAATTTGAATATCGCATAAAACGATTTTGAATAAAGCAGTGTTTTCATCTCATGTGTTCAAAAGAACAAAATCGTCACTTACATGGGAAATTGGTGCAAAATATCTGTAATAAAAATGCAAGTTGCTGCAGTCGGGGAAGGAACTGTGGTTCTTGTTTCCTCTGTCAAAAATGACTTGTGCTTCAGAACGCACAGATGAAACGCAATAAACGTTGTCATATTTATCTTGCATTCAGACGCTGATGTTTGACTCAGATTTAGATATTTCAGACCGACCAATCTGCTGTGATGCGATTGATCCGCTGGTTAGTCCAGTTATCCAATCACATCCTCTGTTGAGGCAAAGTCACGTTAGTTTTTTCTTGCACATTGAGGGATTTATTCGGTAAATGTGTTTCCATACTAGTTTATGCGCATGTCTTCGTATTGGATAAAAAATGTATCCACATCAATTGATCACAATTATGCGAATGTATTCGTATCTTTCCATTTCCGTTTCCATCCAGCATGTTTTTATGTGATATATCAAAATGCACATAAAAATAGGCAAATGGAAACAGCTATTCAGGAATTGCATATCGAGTTTGTGTGAAGTTCTGTGCAGCATTAAACTAAACTGCACAAATATTGATGTTTTTTTATCGATATTTTGACGAAAAACATAAAAAAATATTGATGGCTATTAAACAGATAGTCCCGCCCCCAAACTCACATCATTGGTTGAGTCAGAAGTTTAATGTTCAAATGTTTAAACTTTCAATGTTCTGAAAGCATCAGGCCCTGTTTACACCTGGTATTAAGATGCATTTTGGTGGATCGGATCACAAGTGGACGACACTAAACACACCTGTAAATGGGGTTTAAAACGCTTTGAGCTTGACCACTTTCCACCACTTCCAGAGGAAGTTGAAAACACATTTGACCGGATAGCTTTCGTAGTGTAAACGCTCATGTGGTCGAATGTGTTTGAAAGACTGTCTACTCCGTCTACTGACTGAAAGCGTAAACATTATGGGAAGTGCACGAACCAGACGGGATTTAAACTGTCGGCTGAAGACCCAAGTTTGGTTTGAAGATGAAAAATGTACCAATCACAATGTTCTCTCTCCATTCCTGATTTCTAAAACACACTCACAGTGTTCGGCTGATCTTACGACGGTCAGAGCAGAAACTAAAGCTGATGTTCTCCGTATGTTTTTCCGTCGTCTCCAGTTGAATTCATATGTAAATTGTGTGAGCTTATTTTGTCCATTAGATTGAAAAATCTGAAAAAACGTTTACCCGCACATAGACCCTCCCCTCGAAGAAATCAGGACAGAAGTGGTTGAAAGTGGACAAAAGAGACGCATTAAAACACCAGGTGTAAACGGGAATGTCTCCCTCGTCTACTTGTGATCCGATCGACCAAAACACATCTAACCAGGTGTAAACAGAGCCTCAGAGTCACAGAGTTTCATTCTTCAGGAGTTAAAACTACCGGTGACTGACTCAACTCAACACAAACTATCTGAACATCCTAAAAGCTTCACCTGTAAAGACATGAAAACTGTGAAGCTCTTGAATCCTCTGCACTGCGTCTGCCCTCCGCATCCAGAATCTCAAGCCGGATCTGAACCCATTGACTCCTGTAATACACGTCGTTCCTCTAAGAGCACAAAGGCCCCTGTCAGCGCTTACCGCGGTAAAGTCAGCCAAAGCAATAAGGAAGAGTTATGAGGCCAAAGATCCTGAACAAGGCTCCCTTTCTGTGGAGGAGAGAAAATTACAGCAGCGCTGTTGACATTCAGAGCGACAGGAAAACAAGAAATCATCAACATTACACTCCTTTACATTGATTTTACCATGGTGAAAAAGAGTGTATTCTAAGGCATGACACAAGTGGAGCTTTCCTTTACTGTGGTAAAATCACTGTATTGCACAACATTTAGAGGCTAATTGTGCTGCTTGCAACAGAAGTATAATAATATATTTTAAAAAAAAGTTCCTCTGTAAAATAGCAATTGCATGCAATTGCAAATGCAAAGCGATTAAAATCGAATTAAACATGCAGGGCATTTTAAACCACAGATAACAACAAATTATGACTATGAATCTATATTACACAAACACATTAGATCAACTTTATTCCCCCAAATATCATCTCAACTAGCCTTACAGAGTCTAAATAAACAATTTCATTAGAAAAAGTTGCTTTATGTCTTAAAGCTACAATATGTAAGATTTTTGTAATAAAATATCCAAAAACCACTTGCACAGTGTGATATATTTCCTGCAGTTGTGTACTTACAATATCCCAAAAGTTCCCAAAGATTTTTAATTTCAGAGAAATTCCAGTTTTAAATAATGGCTCGTCCCTGTCCCACTTGTCTCCTGTCAATGACGTAATATCCATGTTATCCCTGGTTTCCGCTCGTACTGCCATAGTAACCATGGTGACAGATGTGGAGATGCGTCTAGCGGCACGATCACGCTGTTGTTGTTTCATTCAAACATTATGGACCATGGCAAGCAGACATTGGGACAAAAGGAGAACTAAAACGAGGATCAATAATAGCGTGGCGTTTTTGAGATGCCGAGAGCTCTGCGTCCACGGCTAACTTGGACTTGACAGAGACGCCGCTCTTGCATGTGCTTTATTAGACAGGTGAGCAAATGTACATAAAACAAATTAATGTTATGTATAGCTCAACATGATGAAATGTTAGAATTATGATCAGTTTGTTATTCTAATGTTGATCTAGCTTACTGCTAGTCTCATACAGCCAACAGACTAACACATAGAATAACATTATAACTTTCAACACACTCAAGTGCAGTTTAGTGTGATAGTGTAACGCTAGACCAAGTGAAACAGCGCTGCGTTACCTAACTAGTTTCATTTGTCTAATAAACTGACCTGTGTGAGTAGTAATTCAGCACTTGTGGGTAAGTTAGTTCGGTAGAATGAAATGTCCTCATTCCTTTATCTCCGCGGGACTCGCGTGTGGTGCTGATATCTGTCTCTCATTAGCAATCGCGCCCTGCTTCACACCACAGTCATGTTAAAAACATCAATGTATTCACTCATCCATAAACATTATTAGATCCATCGGCATGATGACAAGTTCCATCATTCCGCTTACCACTGCGTCATCAACCTACGCCTTTGTTATTGTAAGAAGTTAGCGACCCCTAGCGGCGAAAAAAATACATATTGTTGCTTTAAAGGCTTTGCAAACTCCCAGCATGTTTTCTAGCATGAATAAATAATTGCTGTTTTGAGATTATGGTCTTTATGATGTTATTTTTTTGCTGTTGTTAACTACAACACTAATATCTTTGTTTTGCAAGCTGTTTCTTTCATCAGAGGCAAAGAGTTCACATTACATACTAAACAAGAATGAAGACAAATTATATTTACATTTACGGTCAATCATTTAGCAGATGCTTTTATCCAAAGTGACTTATAGATAAGAGTTGCTAGTTGATATTTTTCAGCAAATTGATATTTTTAAGTTGCTAATTGATAATTTGCACAGAATCTACAGTTTCTTTGACAATAAAGGAGATATTTGCCTTTAGTGAATAAACAAATTCAGACTTATTTACTGCAAAAGGAAGGAGTTGGGTGAACTTATTGTGAATGCATGAAATGCACTTATAATCAAAAATGTCCTTTTATGAAAGCATGAGGTTTGGTCTCAATACAGTTCTAACAAATGTGAATTAACTCATCTTTCACCCAAAGCACTTTCTCTGTCTGATTCTGAATGTGAACGACTCACTGTTGACATTCCAGCAGGGCTTTTTACGGGACAACAATAACTTTTTATGGGAAGCCCAAATGTCTCAATATTCTCATAAGATGCAATGTTGAAAGGTGAGTTTTATTGGGAGTTTATTCTTATAGGAGCACTTTAGTTTTATTCCTACATTTCATTTTTGAAACGTAATTGTCGCAGAAGCTAAATGTTTTTTGTGTAAGCCACTTTTATATGAATGCATCTGTGGAGAAATATAAAACAACAGTGAACACCAAGCTGAAATAACCTAACACAAATGTACCATGGTAAACATAGTTTCTGTAACACAGCAATTTTGTTCCAGCAGTAAAATCATAATAAAACACTGATGTAACTATTTAAGCATTCATCATTTTTCTGTCATTTATTTAAAATTTTAAATGACAATTTTTTCCTGTTTTCTTGTGGCATTTACAAAACCAACAGTTTTTGTATAGTAACAATACAGTTTATACTGAATAACATTTTTTACCATGGTAATTGTTCTGTCTTTTCCTCACACATTTTTTTTTTTTTTTTTGTGTGGCATTAAATACAATTATCAATTACAATTAAATACAAATATCAATTCAAAAAGTAACAACAGTTGTGCTATTTTGTGCATTTTTACCATGGTAAATTTATTCAGAATAAATTATTCTTGTTTTTACGGCATTAACCAACTGAATACAGTTTTTCCAATAGTAATAGTAAGTGTGGTATTCTGCACTGAATATTTTTGTCATTTTTCATTTTTATTAAATAATTTTTTTATGGCATTAACCAAATTAATACAGTTGATCTATACTATTAATAATTGTGGTATTTTGAACCAAATATTATTTTTCAATGGTTGTCTTTTTTCTGTTTTTATTAAGCTATTTACTTATTTTTTATGGCATTAACCAAATCAATTGAAGTATTTTGTGCATTTTTACCATGGTAATGTTTGTTATTTCCCTCATTTATTTATTTATTTATTTATTTATTTATTTTTACAGAATTTTCTTCTTTTTTTATGGTATTAACCAAATTAATACAGTTTTTCCAATAGTAATAATAAGTGTGGTATTTTGTGCTAAATATTTTTTTTTACCATGTCCATTCCAATCATAAATTTTGTCTATTTTTAGCATTATTTTTATTTTTATTTTAGTGGCATTAACCAAATCAACAGCATTTCTAAAGTCACACTAGCCTAAGTGTTTTTAAAAACATTTTTACCAAGTTAAATTTGGGTAAGTTTAGGCTAGATTAAGAGCACTCAATCAACCGAATAAACATGCAAGTCTTTGTAAAATGACAGTCATGCTCCTCTTCCTCGGTTTCACAGGCTCAAACACTTCAATGACATGCAACAGGTGAAGCACAGATCATCGTTTCAATACTCTGACCTGAGATCTCCTCCAGCGGCGAAGGGTAAAGGTGAATCCCTCAGACTCTCACAGGACTGTCGATTGCATTTTCAATTCTTCTGAGGTGAAGAATCGATTCCTCCTTAAGCCCCTAAGAAGTTCCCAGCTGCACATTTCGTTTCTCATCTCGATTTCCACTCCCACAGGAGCCACAATGCCCTGGGAACCAATGGAAAATCACCTCAAATGTAAATTCTGTCATCATTTACACACCTGCATGTCGCTCCAAACACAACTTGCTTTCTTGCATGCAAAGCTAAAAAGAAAGCGGAAAATGAAAACAGTTTACAATAGACACAAAAGCACCATAAAAGCATCAACAGTCTATATGATTCATGCACTATTGCCCGGTTTCACAGACAATGCTTAAGCTAGCAGACTAAAATGCATGTTTGAGCTGTTTTAAATTAAGCGTAGCGTCAGTTCTGGCAGGTCATGCTAGTCAAGCTCGCATCAGCTGACTCTCAGCTGATCCACGTCTACCTATAGGAATACGACGCCTATCACTGTATACATATATAAGCTCCTTCAGTATTATCAGCAGCTATTGCGTTTCTCAGGAGCTAATTACCCTCCTCCCTCCTCCCTCCCCAGCTCCTCCTGTCGTCAGTCAGGGTTTGGCATTCTGATTCCCCTTGAATCAGAATAAATTCTCGAATTATGCTGTACTTTAAAATCTTGAATTAATGATATCTGCAATACATTCATGTTGGTTTGGTTCTGTTCACCCTGAGGGGGGTTATTGCTGCTCTCCCTGCTCTTATCCATGGTAGGCTGCATCGCAGGGAGTTCTTGCCCAGAACTGAACCATGCCGCCAATCCAAACTTTATGCTAATTGTCAATTGTATTTGATGATAATGGGCCTGACAGATTTGAAAGTAACTTGCACTGATATATCTTAAAGGTGACATATTATGTCCCTTTTCACAAGATGTAATATAAATCTTTGGTGTTCCCAGAATGTGTCTGTGAAATTTCAGCTCAAAATGCCCCCGGAACATTTATCATAGCTTGTCAAATCTTCCCCTTTTAGTGAGAGCAAAAACACACAGTTTTTGTGTGTGTCCCTTTAAATGCAAATGAGCTGCTGCTCCCGCATCTGTTCAGAAGAAAGCCGATCCTTTACACAAGCTTCGAATACCCCAGCAATAACATAGCAGCAAATAATCTCACTCATCCAACATCCCAGAAGTAACCACAGAGAGACTCAGGAAGAGGTTGCAACTTTTAGAAGCACCTGGATGTTTCTGAATGGTTAGCGGATACATTTATTATGTAGTTGTTGTGGAGTTACATTGATTCATTTCATAGACTTGCATGTACAGTCGTGTTTAACTTTTACACAAGTTGACTCAGTTCCCTGAGGTCTTTATAAGACAGCTGTGACATTTTTTGGTCAAATAGTGTTCAGTGCTCGTCTGTGCAGCAACGACAGAACAGTTTACATGCTTTGCTCGAACTTTTGCCATTGCGTTAGAACTGGTTACACTGTTGTTGCTTGCTTCCTACGTCAGAAGTGGAGCGTAATCTGATCAGTTTATTTTTTGACATGTTTGCAGAGAAAGGCTTACCAAAATAAAATTACTGGGTTGTCACTTTTCACATTTTCTGGGTTGATAGATGCACCGGGGACCCGATTATAGCACTTAAACACGGAAAAAGTCAGATTTTCATGATATGTCCCCTTTAAAATATGTCAGTGCCATTGTCTGGTCTCAAGATGCTCTGCTATAGGTCTTAAATCTCATTTGTGCACACACTCAAAACATAACTTTGCATTTGAGTACATTAATGTAAATTGTTAGCCTAGAAATCTAGACGCACCCTAGCGGCAGCAAAATGTATTTTGCAGCCAGGGTAGTCTAGCAACTCTCCGTTGCCTTTCGGAGCTGTAAAAACCTAAATTGGGTCAGGCCAATCACATCGTGTATAGAGTCGGTGGGTGGGCTTAACATAATGACGACAGAGTTGCAACGGTTCCCTGCAACTTGAAAACAAAGAATGGCAAAACGGCTGCTACTGGAGAACAGTCTTTCGAATCGGCTTTGGCCGCGACTCTGGAGGACTCGGAGTTAAGTTTTTCTTTGAGAAAAGAGCAAAGAACGGCACTAAAGTCATTCTTAAAAAAAGGAAGATGTGTTTGTAGTTTTGCCGGCCAGATTTAAAAGTTGAATCTATCAACTAACGTTATCTCTGCTGTTGGGAAAACGCTCTGGGCCCGGTTCCCCGATAACGCTCACTCTTAGCGCGCTAAGAAGACTCGAAAGATATATCTTACCAAAGTTGTTTATGTTCCTAAGTGTGTTCCCCGAACCGTACCTTAGGAAGCTGCTTAAGATATACCTTCTTACGTGCGACGTTACCGGGTGCTGTCCGTGGCGATGGTGCTGAATTGGCTATATATCGATGGCTCGAGAATCAATTATTCTCTCGTGCAGGGGCTGTTTATGTGAGAAAGCGGTGTTCTTTAAAAAAGAAGCACTTCAGAAATAGTTGAAATTGCATTTATTAGGACTCATGGGATATTATAAAAAATAATCCAAACTATAATAGCCTATAATAGCCTAGCCTACATATTTTTAAATTGTATCATATATTGCTGCCATAATAACCATTTCAAATTTGTACGTGCTTTCTTCTCTTTCCCATTTTTGTTCGCTGAGGTGGAGCTGCGATGAAATATTGTTCTTGGAAATACTTTCCAGCATTTCAGTAATAAAAGTGTAGGCCTACATCTCGGTGCTCGGCAGTGATCAAAAAGGGTTTAAACAGTGGATTTTGAATCTCTTCTTGTAAACTCAGAGATGTGGATTCAGACGGCAATTAAATTACCACACAACCTGTTTGTCAAAAAACAGTAGGTACTAATTTGGCCAGGGATTTTTACACGGGTTGGGTGAGAAAAAACACTGATATTATGGATTCGGACGGCACTAAAATCACCGACTCACCCCTATAAATGTTTAAAATACAATACAAGCCAATGAGAAACAATATTAGCGTCCGAATAGGACTTAACTGACAGTAGCCTATGCTTTCACTGGCCTTTAAAAGCGCTTTTTAATTAAATTAACAATATTGTATAATAATATAATTAAAAATCTAACAACAATCAGTGTAATGAAAATGTTATTCTTTGCATGAAAACACTTGAATTAGCCTAATTGAACACTGTCTGGGTGTATTAAAACTTCAGAATTATATTCGTATAGACCTGCAACAGTGATAAGGTAAAGCTAAGAGTGGTCCAGACCAACCTTACGAAAGTGTGACTTACAGAAGATATACTTAGCATACGAACGTGTCGGGAATCGTGCCATAACGTTAAGAGAGAGGTTAAGGAATAGGTTAAGAACTACTTAGCGATAAGAACGTTTTGGGGAACCGGGCCCTGGTTGGTTGAAGCGCTGTCCAAGGGAATTTGAAAGACAGCCGTTTATCCCGCCCCTCTGATTGAGCCGTGTCTATGGTGAGTTGCCAGACCTAACATCTTGATGTAGGTCTGGCTTGCCAGGCTAGCAAATTGTTGTATCCACACCAGCTTGTTTTTTCACAAACCACTGTTCAAACAAAGCGAGTACTGCATTCTCAGCATTGCCACACGAGGCGCTAGAGCAGTTAGTTCAGTTAAACTGTTGACATGTTTGCAGCAGATACCTGAATAATAACTCAAAGTTTGAAGGTACAGGCATTTACATCTAATTTCTCTAGGGATTTATTTGTATATTCATACATTAAAGGTATTAATACCGTATAATTCTCTTTCTTACAATAACAGAAAGCAAATAAGTCATTACATGCAAATTCCAGACAGCCGCTCTGATTCATTTTCCCAAACCGACAGAGAAGCTGCATTTAGATTTGTTGTTGTTGTTGTTGTTGTCGGTCTCTTGGAGGATTTGTGCAGTGCAAGCAGTCTAAGCCGGGTTAAAATAATTACCCTCAGCTCTCTCGCTGTCATATTCCTGCAGCCGCAACATTTCAGATATCACAGTTTATTATAAAGTAGCATTTACACCGAGCGACATGCTGCATTATTCATGAAGGTTTTTTTTTTTTGCTCTCCAGTTTACTTCCCTGAACTCTGATCGAGATTCACTGGAGAAAATCACTGTGCAAAGACATCTGTTTTTCAGCGCGCTCATGTTTAACACCGTTTAAATGCATTTCTACGGGGACAAAAAGAAACCATATGAATGTGAAGTATGATTCAGATTTGGGGGCTGAAAATATTAAACATTGTCAGCAGCAACTCTAAATTTTGGTATTCATTTTAAAGAAATTAATACTTATATTAATCAAGGAAGCATTAAATTGATCAATACATTTATAATGTAACTGAAGATTTCTATTTTAAATACACGGGTTTCTTGTATACAAACAATACCAGATGCACGAGGCAAACAAACGCCATCTGTTATGCCGAGTTCTGTAAAAGAACATTGTAATTAACGTAGATTTCGCATTGTTTGTAATTTCTTGTTGACTCAATAATAAACTGCAATTCCAGAGTTCAAAACCATGCTTCCCCCTAGGAATGTTGAACATCAGAAACCCAGCACTGGCTACAACTCCTTGGCATTTTGACTTAGCGACAACACCACCACTATGCTACTAGCCTAAAACCTTTACTCCGGTACGAAGACCGCGGGTCTTTTGCCTCTTGGTTGCGTGCGCAAGCAGTGATGACGTCGCCGATAAATCCATGTATAAGCACTGTTCTTTTGAACTTTATTCATTAAAGAATCCTGGGAAAAAATGTATCACAGTTTCCACAAAAATATTATTCAGCACAACTGTTTTCAGCGTCGATGATAATAATAAATGTTTCTTGAGCACACTAAAGTTAAACCCTATGCCCAAAATAATTATTTGGATTGAGTAGGATCAACTTAAATTCAACAAATTACTTCAATCAAATGAACTTTTATGAGTATTTAGAACTTAGAACAAAACTGACACATTTTAAGTAATCTGAATTGTTTCATGGTTTTGAGTTTTATGAACTTGTTTCTTCTTGTTGTTTAGACAAACTTAGCTGAAACTGGGCTGGGATTTCTATTTCCCAGCATGATTTGCCATGACACTCGAAAGGGAGAGTAAATATTAAAATTAAGTTTATATAATGTTTTTGGTGCAAGATTAATGTTAAAGGTATAGCGGAGGATTTTCTTTTTCCGGGTGGATCATCAAGACTATTGGTCCTCCTAATTGTCAATCATTCTGGTGATATGTTTACGTAAGGCCGTCGTACGTGCTCGTCCTTCTGCGCATGCGCACTTTCAGGTGTATTATGTGTGGTGAGCTGTCTATGGGTAAGCTATGGTTTCAGCCATTCATTGAAGCTCGCCGTTTTCACCGGGTTTTTTCAAAATGTCTGAGGGTCGCAAGAGAAAAAGTGTCTACAAATTGTATGACAAGAAGAGAAAGGCCTCTGAAGAAAGAAACAAGACCAGAGTGTTTTTGGGAGAATATTTCACATGCTGGCGTGCGCTAAAAGCACAGGTTGCACTCAAAAAAAAAATTGTGTCTAAAAATAAGATTTATGTATTTGAATTGCATAACAAATTTCCATGCATTTGGATTACATAGTTTTAACATAAACCAATCAATAATCTGAATGTGATTCATATTTTTAAGTCATATCTAAATGAAACAGATAAGATTTATGTAATTGTATTAATAAACTGAATGTGATTTATATTTGTCAGTCGTATGTAAATGAAACAGGTAAGATTTATGTAATAGTACACAGAAAAACGCCCATGTTAAATTAACACTGCTCAGTGTTCATATGTGTGCACACTACAGAGTTAAAGCGGTGTTGACGTTAATGAGATAATTAACTGATGATTGAGCATTAATTATGAACACCTGCTGTTAACAAGCAGAATCACTGAAGGAAAGAGAAACACAAGAACTACAACTAAAGACACAGCTAAAGGAAGACATTAAATCTGTGAAGATCTCAGCAGAGGAGGATTAAACAACTCCACAAACAGCATTACCAGCTTCACTTATTACTAACCAGACTGACTTTATTTCATTCCCGTTTGAATGAAATCAATAGTTGTATTTTAAAGTCACCATGATGGTGGTTAGCGTTTGCTTTAGTTGGGCTCTTGACCATTGACTTTTTAATATAACATTTTCTCTGGCTGCTATAATTATGTGTTTATAAAACACATTTGTTGCAGCGAAAAAGCCAAGCGAAAATGAGATCAAGTGATATTGGCTGTTTATTGATGAAGGTGTAATCATCATATTGTGGCCTGAATCACTTATCTTTTTCAGTGTCTAATGCTTTGATTATTGGGGTTATGTGATTTTGTTTTATTTATTATAGTAGCTGTGTGACCTGACAGCATTAGATCCAACAGTTAATCAAATAATATAAAGAATTTTAAAAACATTTAGTGCATTAAACTTTCTCTTATTACTTAGACATCAAGAATCAGTGTATGACTCTCAACAATGGTGACAATCAATGAAATGCTTCATACTGCAGTGCATGCTGGGTACCACCAATCAAAACTCACCCATATCTCCCAGCATGCATTGCGGCATTAATAAATTATGCATCAGGATTTTTTGTATCTTTTGTCACCATTGTTGAGATTCATATGCTGTTTCTTGATGTCTGTGTGAGTCTAAGTAATGCCATAGATGAAAGGTTTTTGTGCACTAACTATTAAAAAAAAAAGTATATTGTTTGATAAACAACACTGTTAGATTTCATGCTGTAAAATCAAATGGCTTCTGTTATGAATAAAACAATATTAAAAAGCATTAGACACTGAACAAGATCAGCGAATGAGGCAATTACATGATGATGACTTTGTCGTCATCATCATCAATAAACAGCCAACATCACTTGATCTCTTATTCTCTTGGCTTTTTTGCTGCAACAAACGTGTTTTATAAACACATAATTATAGCAGCCAGAGAAAATGTTATATTAAAGAGTCAATGGTCAAGAGCCCAACTAAAGCAAACGCTAACCACCATCATGGTGACTTTAAAATACACCTATTGATTTCATTCAAACGGAAATGAAATAAAGTCAGTCTGGTTAGTAATAAGTGAAGCTGGTAATGCTGTTTGTGGAGTTGTTTAATCCTCCTCTGCTGAGATCTTCACAGATTTAATGTCTTCCTTTAGCTGTGTCTTTAGTTGTAGTTCTTGTGTTTCTCTTTCCTTCAGTGATTCTGCTTGTTAACAGCAGGTGTTCATAATTAATGCTCAATCATCAGTTAATTATCTCATTAACGTCAACACCGCTTTAACTCTGTAGTGTGCACACATATGAACACTGAGCAGTGTTAATTTAACATGGGCGTTTTTCTGTGTACTATTACATAAATCTTACCTGTTTCATTTACATACGACTGACAAATATAAATCACATTCAGTTTATTAATACAATTACATAAATCTTATCTGTTTCATTTAGATATGACTTAAAAATATGAATCACATTCAGATTATTGATTGGTTTATGTTAAAACTATGTAATCCAAATGCATGGGAATTTGTTATGCAATTCAAATACATAAATCTTATTTTTAGACACAATTTTTTTTTTGAGTGTGGGCTTCCCACTGATGCCTCAGTCGCGAAGTTTCTACTCGACAGGTAAAGTTTGGCATGCTATTTGGAGAAATCCATTTAAAATCACTGCTAGTAAAAGTTAATGTAAGCTATGATTAGCGATCTTGCAACTTGTAAACAGAGCTTGCACGAGGAGACTGACAACTAGGCTCGTGCATGCTCTCTCGTGTCGTGCACACATTTAATAGGTGTTCCCTCTCGGGAGCAGGTAGAGTGTTGCGCATGTGTATTTTTTCAAAAAGTGGAGAGGGCGGTTCTTTTCTAAAATTCGGGAAAATCCTCCGCTATACCTTTAAGTGGGAGATGGCGTAGCGTTAAATGTTTTATATGCTAATTTAGAAGAGTTTCTGTTATGTTGGTTTTTTTGGAGAGTCATCATGGTGATGAGTGGAGCATGAACTTGGTTTGAGAACAGGTATATGTTTATTGTTCTAAATTCCTGTACTCATTCATGAATTGCTATGCTATACTAATGCTATCAAAGCATTGAGTTACCAAGTTAAATATAGCCAAGTTTCCACTACTAAAAATATTTAAGTTGAGATTACATGATCATTTTAAGTTAAATGTTTTTAAAATTTATTAGCTTACTGAAATATTTCAAGTTAAGAGCAATTATGTATAAAATGTATGAGTAAAAAAAAAAAAAAAAAAAAAAAAAAAAATCGCTTAAACTTTTAATTTCTTAACTTCTCTCAAAAACATTAAAAATGTAAATTAAAATCCTTCCGACCCCAAACTTCATCAAGAATATATATAGTTTAGGTAGTTTCTTGATTGACCATTTGACATCTGTTTGTTCCTAACCTCATTTCTTTTTTTTTCCATCTAAATGCAAATGGTTGCTCTCATAACAGCAGCCATATCTGTGGCCCATTTACAGTGCTGTCATGAAGAATTAGAGCTCGCAGGCATTGTTCTCGTGTCCGGAAAGATGTATCACCCCACGGTCCCGGAGTGTAAAGGGACGGGGGCGTTTGTGTTCTGTTGGAACGGGACCATCCGTCCTGCTGCGCTAACATCCATCTAAAACTTGTGCTCTTAAAGGGGTCAGAAAAAAACTACAGTATACTATGGAAACATACTTTAAGTTTTAGTCTTACTGTAAGAGCATGTATTGAAACCAATGATGATTACTTTAAAGGCCCCCTTTAGTCAATAATTATATCCCTTAAAACTCATCTTTAATCACCAAAATTACATATTTAAACTTTTTTCCTTAAAAAAAAAAAAACTCTTCATGCCTTAAAATAGTTTGAATGTAACTCTACACCCTTGTCTCATTTAGCATACGCGGTTCTATGAATATGCAAATGAGCCCCGCCTCCATTCACTCACAGCAGTTCAGAGATCCACTCGTTGAAGATCACACGTTGATCTGATTGGTTACAAGGTAGTTTGTGACGTCAGAAACACCAGCAATTTCAAACCGTGTTTTTGAGACTGTCTTTGGTTCACTGCAGTTTTAAGGAGAAAATACTCAGCAATGGTGTCGACTTATGAATTTACACATGTTTTGTCTTAAAGCATATTAAAAACACCACATAGACATATAAACAACATTAAAAACTTGATTTTCACCACACAGGGACTTTAAGACAAAATGCACAAAAAGATTTCCCCTAAAATCTCATCAAATACACAAAACATCGCTGTTGGTGCATTTCAGCATTCTAGCAAATTCATGTAGAAAAATATAAAGGATCATTGAAGATTTATTTCTATTTTTAAATGACATTATACAATATTTTTGTAGCATCAAATTAACAGTTTTTTGTATAGTAACACTAAATGTGGTATTTTTTACTGAATAACAATTCATTTCCATGGTAAATTGGGTATACAATGTAAACATACTGAAAGTTTTATTCTTACTTTAAGTCTTACTGTATTGAAACCAATGGCGATTGCATAAAAAAAAAAATCCTGGCTTACACTAAAATTCAATACAATTTGATATGGCAAAGTTAATGTATTTGGTCTTAGATCTGTTACGCTACTGCTGTTGCGGAGCAAGTATAGATTTGCTACTGCTAATACACACAGCGACGCTGCTGTGAGCATGTAAGATCTGCTGCTGCTGCATAAAGACATACATAAATCCTGTAGCAGATTTAGGCAGGTGGAACTGGGGAGGTGGAGGGGTTCAGAGGAACTAGCTTACAGCAAACACTGAACCAGACTATTTAAATGTTGAGCAAGCAATATCATTGGCTGCAGGATCAGCAGAGGCCAATCAGCTTGTGCCATGCGGTAATGATGTGATTGGTTGCAGAATGCATGTAAAGGACCGATCAGCCTGCGCCCTCTAGAGTTTCAGGACTGAACTAGATATTCAACATCACTGTTGTTGGATTTTAATTAAAATTAGTGCTGGGCAATGATTAATTGCATCCAAAATAAAAGTTTGTGTTTACATAATATATGTGTGTGTAGTGTGTATAATTATGTTGTATATATAAATATACACACATGCATGCATATATTTAAGAAAAATGTGTTATTTATATATTAAATATTTAGATATAAATTATGTATAAATATATATACATATACATTCAAATAGTTCTTAAATATATACATGTATATGAGTGTATTTATATATACAAAATAATTATACACAGTAAACACACATATATTATGTAAACACAAACTTTTATTTTGTATGCGATTAATCGCTGCCCAGCACTAATTAAAATACAGTAATATAGCGCCTCATTGAAGCATTGGTGATCACAGCTATCATTATGTAAACATAATTAAAAACTAAAACACTTGCACCAAACATCTGGTCCTCATCTGCCAACAGATGCATTCTTCAGTTGATGATGTTTCAGTTATGCGCGCTCTAAATAATTTGCATTATACGACCCACCTTCTCTCTGAAGACGGACCTGAAAAACAACAACAAAACAGCCTTAAAAGAAAGATCAAACTATTGCATCAAAGGGAAGTCAGTGTTTACCATTTTGTCATTTACTTATTTTTTTTACAAAGCACCTTCGGCTCCAGAGGATTTTCAAAGTCTGTTTTGATGTCCGTGTATGTTACTGCAATAATAATGTTCCCTTTCGTTCAGTCACTCCGAGTTACGTCAGTGACTGACGAATGGGGGTTTCGCTTAGAAGCCTAAAATCTTCGAGTTCTTACAAAACGAGCCAATAGCAAAACAATGCCATAGGTCTGCGGAATTTGCATAGTGCAACTCCGCCCCAACCGCGTGGATATAAAGGAAGCAGCGCGGCGATCTCACATTATGTTTTTGCTTCAGAGCCGAGTGTTCTCTTCACTCCTCTCCACTGCAAGCTGTCTACGAGTTCTAGATACGAGACGAGCGACTCTTCAGCTGTGCTGGAGTATTGGCGTGTTCCAGCGAGATCTCATTCCTGCTGCTGGTCTGTGCAGTGATCTGCTCTTCGTCACCTGGTGCTCTTCTCGCCGAGAAGACCCCAGAAAATGCCCGATCAGTGTCGTGCTTTCCTTCCTGCAAGATGGGTTGGAGCGAAGGCTGATGATACCCTCAAAGTGTATGTTGCCGCTATCGCTGCACATCACGATGCAGTTGAAGGTAAGTCCTTGAGGAAGCATGACCTGGTCATCAGGTTCCTTAGAGGAGCGAGGAGACTAAATCCTCCTCGCTCTCCTCTTGAACCCTCTTGGGACCTCGCAGTGGTCTTGTCTGCCCTGCAGAGTGCTCCCTTTGAGCCTTTGCAATCAGTTGAGCTTAAGTTCCTGTCTATGAAGACAGCGCTCCTGGTTGCATTGGCCTCCATCAAGAGGGTAGGGGACCTGCAGGCATTTTCGCTTGACGAAGCGTGCCTAGAATTCGGGCCGGCTAATTCTCAAGTGATCCTGAGACCCCGGCCTGGATACGTGCCCAAGGTTCCCACCACTCCCTTTCGAGATCAGGTGGTGAACCTGCAAGCATTGCCCTCGGAGTTGAAAGATTCCACTGGATACCCCAGTGTTCTCCATATGCAGCCCGCTCGTGTTTCATATGTGTATTCTGCAAGTCCTCCCTTCGGGCAGGCATTGTTTTGCATATTTCCACTGAGATATGCTTCCCAGTGTACCTTGGTATTCCTGTGTTAAGTTGGAGTCCTTTGTCCGTGCTAGTCTCACGACAGGGAGCTCAGGGCACTGGAAGACAGCCGCTGTGGCGTGATTGAATTGGGACCCCCATTCGTCAGGTACTGACGTAACTCGGAGTGACTGAACGAAAGGGAACGTCTCGGTTACGTCTGTAACCCTCGTTCCCTGAGGAGGGAATGGAGACGTTACGTCCCCCTGCCACAACCGCTGTACCACTGGACCAGCCGGGAGTTCAGTCTCGGCTCCTCAGCATAACACAATGCGAGATCGCCGCGCTGCTTCCTTTATACCCACGCGGTGGGGCAGAGTTGCGCTATACAAATTCCGCAGACCCATGGCATTGTTTTGCCATTGGCTCGTTTTGTAAGAACTCGAAGGTGATAGGCTTCTAAGCGAAACCCCCATTCGTCAGTCACTGACGTAACGTCTCGGTTCCCTCCTTGAGATGTTTGAGCTAACAAACTTCCCAGATATCTCCAAATATCTTGCAGATTTCTCTGTAGTAATTTTACAAAGTGAACTCCATTGTAGTTCTAGAGGCCGTTGAGAATAATGACTGATCTTGTATGCATGAGAGGAGGCGAGACTACAAAGCATCCAATCAAAGACACACAAAACATCTGTAAAACACGACACAATATCATAGAGGAGAATCATTAATGACACAGAGATGAATAATAATCTGCTAATGTGTGAACGTGTTCGGCTGAAAACCATTTAAGAGATTGATTGTATCCTGCAAGATCCGAGATTTCATTTACGATGGAGAGCTACTCTTTGAAAGGTTTTGTTTTTTGTTCTCCTCCCGACATTAAAGGCAATAATATTGTCCATCTGGTCATTACAGTGATCATTTAACAGCTCAGACTGAGGCCTTTATGATAGTGAGGTGTCTGTCTGTCTGTCTGTCTGTCTGTCTGTCTATCTATCTCACAGTAAAAAAACTAAATTAGTTAATGCAACTGTCTCAAATCTGTTTAGTTATTTGTAGTCTGAAGAGCGAAAAAATCACATTACAAACCCCATCCAAACAACATCCACATGTGTTTTAAAATGCAATTTACACTGGGTTTTTAGAAACGTGTTTCAGTCTGAAAGGCCGGATCAGATTCTGTGTGGGTTTTCAGTGTTTGGGACGTGGTGTGACTGTAACCTGTAGTACAGTTAGTGTTTACAGCCATCTGAATTCATTCATTAACACTCATGAATGATAAATGAGTGAACGAGTGAGTGGTTTTGGACAAAATATGCATTAATGTGTAAACAAAATTAATACTTGTCAAGCACCAAACGCAAGTAAAATGGCTTAGTCAAAATTAAATGTGTTGTGCAATATTACATGGTTTAAGTCAAACTTTAAGAACAACAGTAAAACCTATCTATCTATCTATCTATCTATCTATCTATCTATCTATCTATCTATCTATCTATCTATCTATCTATCTATCTATCTATCTATCTATCTATCTATCTATCTATTTATCTTACTGTCTGTCTGTCTGTCTCCATCCATCCATCCATCCATCCATCCATAGCTACAGTTCTGGTTGTTTGTGGAATAATTAAGGCCAGTAAATTTTTGGACTGTGTGTGTGTGTGTGTAATGTTTATGCTGTCAGAACGTGTCATGATGGACACATGATCACATGATACAGTAACTGGTGTTGATATCCCATATATTGATCACACTGAACAGTGTCCGATTTCATCAATGGTACACTGATAATGTGGACAGTCAGAACTAAAGATCGGACTCACAAAACAAATCACAATGATTGAACAAAACTTTTGAAAAAAAACCCCTGCAAATCTTACAAACAGTCGGACAGCACAATGTGCTCATAGTAAAGGAGTGATAAGCAAAGCCCTTCAAGTGAACAGCCAATCAAACAGGGACATTCGCAGCCGCTGGGAATCATTTGCTTCCTTCAATGTTCTGCACACTGAAAAAAAATGTCAGGTAAGAATCCTGCTGTTGAAGATTAAAAGTCAAGAAGCTGTCAGAGTGTCTCTTACTAGCATCACAGTTGCGCTGAAAACACAGCAGGCTCATCAATAAATCACAAACATAGGAAGAAAAACACCAACTACATGCACGAATATGACAGAAAATACAGATACTGTACATGAAGTGATTTCACTGACAGCTTTTGTAAAACTGCAGTGAAGATGAGGAGTATTTACCTGAAATAAAACAAAAACAGAAGACATTTATTATTAGTCTAATTCAGATTGGAATTTAAAAAATAATAATTGTGAAATAGTGTTTAGAGCAATATATTTACAATGGATGTCTATATAGGGCTATTCAATGAATGTTAAAATACACACGGTTTCAAAAGCATTCTCTACTAAACTTAAACATCGTGTTAACATGAGATCAGTGCAATTAAATCACTTACCAAAGTTTTCAGCGATGCGATAGCAATTATTTCCACTCGTCATGATCATTTAGAGTCAGTAAACAGCCACTCTTCTGCTAAAATGACCATTTAGACACTTCACGACTCAAACAATGCACATTTTAAAGGAAGAATTCATGCAAATGCATTTAACTTTCAAATATAGTTAAGAATTTTCTGTGGTTTTATGCTATTTTAACAAACAAACAATTAATTGTTCGGTTGTAATTATTTTCTGCAAATTATTATAATAGAACTGTAATTATTATGCTACAAATTCTGTCAATAGAGCTTGACTTAAGTTTAAGTTTTTTAACAAACAAAAAAGTTAAGACAATTGTCTGTGGTTGTAAGCTTTTTAAATAAATAATTAAAATAAATGTTACTTTTATTTTTGTTATTTAAAAAAAAAAAAAAAAAACTTTAATAAATAAACAAATCAATAACAATTTGAAATTATTTTCTGTGGTTTTAAGTTTTTTAATAAATAAATAAACAAATATATATATATATATATATATATATATATATTATTATTATTATTATTTTTTTTTAAATCAATTAATAATCATTTGGAATTATTTTCTATGGTAATCAATATCATTTCCACAAATGCTACTGATAAAGCTTAACTTTTATTGAACCCCAAACCTTCCTTTGACACCCTTGTAAATGGTGTCTATTTTATCATCAGCCATCTTTTGGTTATGTGCGACACAGCAAGTTTAATCTAATATTTCATAAACTAAAAAAAAAAAAAAAAAGACTTAAGATAGGGCATCTGTGTGTGAACGTCAGAAAATCATACATTTCATTAAAACCTTATTTATTGAGAACCAACACAATAAAACAACACAAATCCCCTTCAGAGTTGTGCAGACTATCATTGCCGTGGCAAAGCATCATGGGAAATCCTTGATAGACTGATGGTAAACATCATAGACAGAAGGCTGTTAATTAACATCCATCTCGAGGGTATACGCAGATTTGATTGTATATAATAGAGAATTAAAGGCATATCTTCCATTATCATTAATTTTCCGTCACTCATTTTCTCATCTTGATTGCTTTTGATTGCTTTTATCTGCTTGTTCAACATGTCAGAGATCTTGAAAGCAAAGGGAAGGATGATTCCTATTCAAAACTAGCAGACAATACGTACGAATGGCTGAATCAACCAAATTTATTCACCATTAGTCTACAAGTACAGATTAAAAAACACACACACACACGTTACTGTACACATTTGTGTCATCAAATATACTTCGAGTGGGTTGATGCTAGAAAATGTCCGAACAGAAGCAATGAAAATGCAAAAAGCAACCCATAGTAACCCACAAAGCGAACTCACTGTTTAACTGCTGCTAACCGAGTGTATATTTACAATCACCTACGCAGAAGGAAACGACACAGGTCCACTGAAAAAAATACATGAAACTGAGAAACCAAACAGAGATAATGCGACAAAGGAAAAGAAAAACAACGTCAGTTTTATTGTGCTTTTAAACCCTTTCCCCACTTCGGTATCGAAGCGGGACGTGTTTTGAGAAGAGGCACTCGCTAAAGTGCTTACACAAGTTTATATTCAAGAAGAATCGCTATCGCTATGTTTAGGACTCAAGTTAGAAATCATAAATCTATATACGCTACCGCTCAGTGTTTGGAAAAATTATAATATTTCCATGTTTTTTGAAAGAAGTCTCTTCTGCTCACCAAGGCTGCCTTTATTTGATCAAAAATACAGTAAAAATAGTAAAACTGTTAAATAGTATTACAATTTAAAACTGTTTACTATGGAACCTTGTTTCCACCACGGAATAAAACTATTTAATAGGTAATTGCGACTTTTTATCTCACAATTCTGACCTTTTTCTCTCACAATTGCAAGATATAAACTTCCAGTTGCGAGTTATAAAGTTAGAATTGCGAGATATAAAGTCGCAATTGCAAGAAATAAAGTCAGAATTGCGAGATATAAACTTGTAATTGCAAGAAAAAAGTCAGAATTGCAAGATATAAACTTGCAGCTGAGAGTTATAAAGTCAGAATTGTGAGATATAAACTTGCATTTGCAAGAAATAAAGTCAGAATTGCAAGATACAAACTTGCAACTGCAAGAAAAAAAGTCAGAATTGCGAGATATAAACTTGCAACTGCAAGAAATAGAATTGCGAGATATAAACTTGCAACTGCGAGAAATAAAGTCAGAATTGCGAGATATAAACTTGCAACTGCAAGAAATAGAATTGCGAGATATAAACTTGCAACTGCGAGAAATAAAGTCAGAATTGCAAGACAGAAACTCAGAATTGCGAGAAATGAAGTTGGAGTTGCGAGATATAAACTTGCAACTGCGAGAAATAAAGCCAGAATTGCGAGATATAAACTTGTAACTGCGAGAAATAAAGGCAGAATTTCGAGATATAAACTTGCAACTGCAAGAAAAAAAATCGGAATTACGAGATATAAACTTGCAACTGTGAGAAAAAAAAGTTGGAATTGTGAGATATAAACTTGCAACTGAGAGAAATAAAATCAGAATTGCGAGAAATAAAGTCAGAATTGCCAGATATAAACTTGCAACTGAGAGAAATGAAGTCAAAACTGCGAGATATAAACTTGCAAATGCGAGAAATAAAATCAGAATTGTGAGAAATAAAGTCAGAATTGCCAGATATAAACTTGCAACTGCGAGAAATAAAGTCGGAATTATGAGATAGAAACCCGCAACTGCAAAAAATAGAATTGCGATATAGAAACTTGCAACTGCGAGAAATAAAGGTGGAATTTCCAGATATAAACTTGCAACTGCGAGAAATAAAGTCAGAATTGCAAGATAGAAACTCAGAATTACGAGAAATTAAGTTGGAGTTGCGAGATATAAACTTGCAACTGCGAGAAATAAAGTCGGAATTACGAGATAGAAACTCAGAATTGTGAGATAGAAACTTGCAATTGAGAAAAATAGAATTGCGAGATATAAACTTGCAACTTCGAGAAAGAAAGTTGGAACTGCCAGATATAATCTTGCAACTACTATAAATAAAGTCAAAATTGAGAGATAAAAAGTTTTTTTTTCGCAATTACCTTTTAATAAGTTACAAATTAATAATTTTTTTATTCAATGGCAAGAAACAAGCTTCCAGAGTTTTCTTTGTGAATATATGTTAAAATGTAATTTATTTCTGCGATCAAAGCTGAATTTTCAGCATCATTACTCCAGTCTTCAGTGTCACATGATCCTTCAGAAATCATTCTAATATGATGATTTGGTGAGACTTGGTGAGCAGAGACTCCTTTCAAAACCATAAAAAAAATCATAATAATTCCAAGTGTTTGACCAGCAGTGTAGGTTTTTTGATACTGAATGTATATAAAGTCAGTGCAGGTTCGCAACAGTTCAGTACTGATTCTGAAAAAAATAGTTTCAGGCCTCTGTTTCTAGTCCGGCGTCCACGCGCGAAGCCCTTGCGTTTGCTCTACGTGCGAGGAGATCCGGGTCGCTCCGGAAAGTGTGGATCCTATCCCAGCTGACCCAGAACTGATGGAGTGTAAAGCTTGCGCTGGAAGCGGGAACAGGTCAAGGTTGGACGCTTAAAAAAAAGAAACCTGTCCAGGGGGACACCACACATTTCCAGAGCCGGATTGTTTGTTGACATCATTCGCTCTCCCGTCTTCTCCCGTCTCTCTCAGACAGTTACTTCGGTCTTACTCGCGGTTCTGTACTGATGATGGTGGTGTCCAGGTATGTACTGCAGGTGGTCGACTGTGTGCATCTTTCGGTTGGCGAACGCCTGCCGTTTGTTTCCCACCTGCGCGCTGTTAACAGTCAGTGTGTTGTAGGACTCGTTGTTGTGGGTTGTTGTGGGGTGCGAATGCATCTTCATCATTTTGTAGTGCCGGTCCATGACCGGCGTTGTCGGGATGAACATGTCCGTCTGGGAAAGCGCCCGTGACATGGCCTTCTCCCGGAAGTTGGAGCGCCGCAAGGAGAGCATCTTATCCGGGGAGAGCAGCGGATCCTGGGAGAGCAGTCGGTCGGCCGACAGCAGCTGCTCCTCGGAGAGGATTCGCCCGTGGTACGGAGACAGACCGCCGGCGCCACCCGTGTACGAGGACAAGCCGTAGTCCCGGTGCGGCTTGGAGCGGGCGGGCGAGAGCACGTGGTCCTGGGACATGACGCGCTGGACGCGTTTGGGCGAGAGCACGTGATCTTGAGACATGGCTCGCTGGACGCGCTTGGGCTTCTGGCGCTGCGCGGGCGGATCCACGTTCAGCTTGATCATGTGCGTCTGCAGGTTTCCACCGCGAGGCGTCAGGTCGGACAAATGGTGCTTCCGTATGTAATACTCGTTGTCATTGTCACCTGAGAACGAGAGATCAGAGCGGTGCTGTTATACTGTGAAAATAAAACTAACACTTTAGTTTAGGGTCAAATTCTCACTGTTATTTAGTTGCTTACACAGGTAAATCCCAGAGTTAAATTACCTACTCTGCTCAGAGTACATATGGTCCCACTTTAAAGAGTGTTAGGCTGTGTGTCCACCAAAGCGTTTTTTTCACGCAGCTGGCGTATTTTTTCAATTGTTTTCAATGGGAGCGCCGCGTTTTTAAAACACCATGAGGTTAATGAGGCGCTGAGTGTTTTTTTCACGCTTAAGCGCTGAATGCTCGCCATTTTATACAGCTCGCCGAGAGTTGAAGAATGTTCAACTTTGGGTAAAACGCAGCGCTCATCACTGTCACTTTTTAACCAACCGTCCAATCACAGTGGAGGAGGGGCGGGACTAATACCACACCGACCAACTGCCACATTCTGCTTGTACAACGTCAACAGATGACAACAACAAGCATAATAACGGAACAAAATCATTTAAAACAAGAGCCAGAGAATATTTTAATATAGAATCAACACAGAAACAAAATATGTGCGAAATGAGATACTAGTAACACTTTAGCGGATATTCCGTATCATAACAAGCAAAGTGTCTCAACTGAAAAAAATGCTGCGCTGCCAAAACGCTCTCAAGCGCCCATAGCTGGGCGTTTTCAGCAGAGCGCCTAACGTTTTCAGCTGGCTAAAAACGCTTTGGTGGACACACGGCCTTAAAGTAACTCTGAATCAGAGTTGAAGTTAATGAGATAATTAAGTGATTAATTAAGTGATGATTGAGTATTAGTGATGAACACCTGCTGTTAACAAGCAGAATCACGGAAGGAAAAAGAAACAATAAGAACCGGAAAAAAAGAGAAACATAAGAGCTACAATTGACTTAAGCCATAGCCCTAGATGAAAAAATCTAAAATCTAAATGAAACAAAAAAAAAGATAAAAACCACAAAAACACTACAAAATGACTAAAACTGAACTTTTGAAAAACATTTACATGAATTGAAATAAAATAAATGTTAACTGACACACACACACACACACACACACACACACACACACACACACACACACTATAAACTTATACACAATTTATTTGATTTCAGTTAGTTGTAAAGGCAACATTTCTAGATTCTAGTTCTATTTCTATTTATAATCTAGTTTATTTTACATTGAAGTCCTAAAATAACTAAAACTAAAACAAAAATTTGAAAACTCAAATATAAAAGTTAAATCTCAAAATTATAAATATAAATACATACTACAATGCTGTACTGGATCAGAGTAACATCTATGAGGCGCCACGTAGGATTTAAATCAAACTTCACTCATCAATACATACATAACACACGTGCATATACACCTATAAATTACTCGCATATACATGTATACTATTGGATGTTCAAAATACATATATGAAATACAAGTGCACACTAATATGAAATCCATACCAATACATATTATGTTAGTCATGAATGCATAAACACTTGTGAATAACTTGCATATACATATAAACTTGACGCACGCATACACCTATTAAACACTCGCACATACATATAAACTTCCATGCATATACACCTATAAACACTCGCACATACATATAAACTGCCATGCATATACACCTATAAACACTCGCACATACATATAAACTTCCATGCATATACACCTATAAACACTCGCACATACATATAAACTGCCATGCATATACACCTATAAACACTCGCACATACATATAAACTTCCATGCATATACACCTATAAACACTCGCACATACATATAACTCGATGTGCGCATACACATCCATAAAACACTCGCGCATAAATAAAACGTGGATGCATGCTTTGTGTATATATGTATATGCAAGTGATTTCATATGTGGATGTGCGTTAACTTTTCAGTGTAAAAGGAAGGCATTTCAGTGTAAAAGTCATTTGTGTCATTTTGATAGTTTGTTTTCCAATTAGAAAAAAAATAAGCATAAACAATAAAATGGCCCCTTTATTTGTTTTTTCGTTTAAAAAACAAAAAACACACGAAAAAACGAGATTTCGGCTTGATTTTTCGTTTTGTTTTAGTTCACAGGCAAAAAACGAATAAATGACTTCAAAATTCGTTTTCCACATGTGGGCGGCCTGACACGCCCCCTTCCGCCGATTGGTCAAGCAAGTCTGAGCATGTGACGTCATCAGTTGTCGCTCGGGTCTGTTCAACAAAATAATACTATGGCTACAGATTCTTAAACTGTACAGGGCAGGTCCGGGCTTTCTTCTGTGCAACTTTACGCGTTTCACAGAAATCTTTACATCAGAAATATTAATTATTAGTCTGCCACCAGCCTGTTTTATTTAGCTGTGCGGAGTTAAATCTGTGTGGTGAAGCTGCGCTTGACAGCGCCGAGCGGGAGAGGCTCACTGACCAATGTTCAGTCAGCAGTCAGAACTTTTCTTTTAGACGCTCCGTTTTGACACGGGATGGTGATTGCAAATACTGTAATGCCAATCGGCTGAGGGTGGGTACCGATGATGGTGAAATACATTTTACTGAAACTGTAATCATAGCCGCGACCCGCGAGAATGAGACAGATGATTGACAGGACGATAGCGGAGGCAATTAAAGGCGCAAGATAACTTCTTTTAACAAAAAAATCAATAAAAAAGTGTTTAATATAAGTGACTTTGTCTTTGTTTTATTGTTTTTGTTGTTTTTAATCAAATAATTGTGAACCACAAACTGAGCCTTCGTTTTAAAGGGCAATTTCCAAATATATTTTATTTATTTGTTATAATATGGGTATTTTATAATACAGCATAAATAAAAACAAACACACGTAATATGTATGCCTATAGGCTAAACACCATAGTTTTTTGGTTTTGTTTGTGTGAACTTTTATCCCCAACCATATTTCTTCATGGGCTCCACTCCAGGGGTCACATCAGCACCCCTATACTTCCCATGGTACTAACTGTAATTAACAGTATGCTGACCCAGTTTATATGTAAAATCTTTGGTATATGTAATCTATATGTAGGCTAATATCTAAAAACACTTTACAGTGTGATGGAAATAAACTTTTCTTAAAGCGTGTTGTAGGCTATATCACCACAGATTTATTGGCACCCTTCTGTGTTGTATACTGTAATAGACAATTGTCCTGCAAAATGATGAGGTTTTTTGTAAGAAAAACATTGCGAGCAAATTAATGTCAAATTCTTGTTTGAAATATAAATCAACAACGTAAGAAGCTTAGGCTTTTTTTTCTTTTTTTGTAAAAAACGAAGAAAAAAAACGAATAAAGGGGCTGTTTTCTCGTTTATGCTCATTTCATTTCAAATTGGAAAACAAACTATCAAAAAGGCAGGTTAATTCCGTGTACGCACAAATGACTTCCTTTTACACTGAAAAGTTAACGCACATCCACATATGAAATCACTCGCATATACATATATACACAAAGCATGCATCCACGTTTTATTTATGCGCGAGTGTTTTATGGATGTGTATGCGCGCATCGAGTTTATATGTATGTGCGAGTGTTTATAGGTGTATATGCATGGAAGTTTATATGTATGTGCGAGTGTTTATAGGTGTATATGCATGGAAGTTTATATGTATGTGCGAGTGTTTATAGGTGTATATGCATGGAAGTTTATATGTATGTGCGAGTGTTTATAGGTGTATGCGTGCGTCAAGTTTATATGTATATGCAAGTTATTCACAAGTGTATATGCATTCATGACTAACATAATATGTATTGGTATGGATTTCATATTAGTGTGCACGTGTATTTCATATATGTATTTTGAACATCCAATAGCCTAGTATACATGTATATGCGAGTAATTTATAGGTGTATATGCACGTGTGTTATGTATGTATTGATGAGCGAAGTTTGATTTAAATCCTACGTGGCGCCTCATAATCATCAGCAGAAATGAAACAGAACAAAATCGGACTGATAATAAAATAACTTTGTTGTGAGTTTGAAAAAAACAAAAAACATGAACCCCCCTAAAAAGTGCAGCTGATGCCAAAGCTACAGGTCCTGCAGAGACTATTCTGCTGATGTGCAATGGGGTTCTAAATTGTGTTTTTATGTCTCTGCTGCCTCGCTTTCTCTATTTGTATTGCTCTGTTAATCTTCTCTTTGTTTTTCTCAACAATGGCACAGGAAACACAATGTTTGGAATGAAACCGTTGAGACTATATGATGAGTCTCTGTGGAACAGGGAAATGTGTGTGTGTGCGCAAGTGTGTGTGTGTGTGTGTGTGCGTGTGTGTGCGAGAGTGTGTGCGCGCGCAAGTGTGTGTGTGTGCGCAAGTGTGTGTGTGTGTGTGTGTGTGTGTGCGCGCAAGTGTGTGTGCATGTGTGCGAGTGTGTGTGTGTGCGAGTGTGTGTGTGTGTGTGTGTGGCCCTTTTTGTAGTGTTTGTTGTGCAGCAGATGAACTCAAGGATAGGGCACTTCTCCTGAGATGCTGCTCTAGTCTTGTTAAAGCTTCTTTCTAGTAACTCATGAAGCAGTAGGCGTCTGTGGCAGATGTTTGGGATGGTATCCTTTAGGGGTGTAATGGTAAATGTATTCAATCCTGAACTATCACGGTTCGGACGTTACAGTTTGGTTTATACAGTCAGACGACAAATGTGGTGAGTGACAGCCGATCCACACCCCAATACAGAAGGGGGCGCGTGGTAATTCAACACTGGTTGCTAACCACCAACTTTTCTAAAAGGGTAGCTTTAAACAAATTAAAATTATAACAAGCTACAGTGTTCTAGTAGCTTCCCTAAAATCCCTGCCCGTTTCCTTTCTGAACAGCCTCGGACAGAGAGCAAAGTTACAAGAAACATGAATGTGTTTGTCAGCGTTCAGTACAAGATTAGATATCGATTCAGCACTGAACTGTTTATCTTGGAGCTAATGAAGACAGGCTTGTGTAGTTCAGAATTACCATCACTGACACGGCAGGGTTTTGGCAGACGAACGGTTTCCAAAGGCCGAATGTGCCGATGCGAGGGCGTGACATTACAGAGAAAAGGTCAGGTGAACAGGCCTAAGGCCTCGCGCTGGCTAACGGTCACTCCAGGACCCCAGAGCTCAATTATACACTCACATAAGAGCGAATCTAATGCCACATGCTTCAGCTGAGGAATATGAGCTACGGGCCGTCCCGCACTCTACAAAATAAAAGTTATTTATCGGAATCGATGGTTCCATGAAGAACCTTTAACATCCATGGAATCTTTCCATTCCACAAAAATTCCATTATGAGCCTCTTTTTGTCTTTCAATTTTTTGTCATGCTAAATATCTTTGTATTTTTATATATATATATACAAATATATATGCAAATATATATGCAACTGCTGATATTTATATGGCCAAAAAGTTTGATGAAATTCTGGAATGTAAATCACTGAGATATTTATAGCAGTCTAGCAGATACTCACATAAAATGCATATAAATGAATCAGTCGTCACTATATCTGCCAATAATGTCTTAGTAAGATAATATTTGAATGTTTAGTTTTATCTAAGCTCTGTTGTTTTAAAACATAATGTAATGCAATGATGATTGAGAGATGAACAAATAAACCTTCCTCAAAAACCTGATGATCATATGTGAAACTCATAGATTTTTCTACAAAAATGATCAAGTAACTGAAGTTGCTTCAGTCCAGTAAGAGTTCATCTTGAAATATTATTAACAATATAACAGTTATTCTATAGGTTTACTTTATAAAAATCAGTAAAGATTTCACAGCAAAAGACACATGAACCACGAGCTGAAGGAGGACATTTTTACAATTACACTAAAAAGGTCTTTTACTTGCTAAAAAACTATCAATCAGAAAAAAGTAGATAATGTGCAACAGTCTTTTCAGCAGTTTTGATAATGTTGTTGATCATTTAAGGCCTTATATATTTGTGTATCAAATACGATACAGTAGGATTTATAGGATTAAACTTACGACAAAGATCCAAACAGAAAATTGCATGCCATCTTTAAATTGAAGCCTCTCTCTCTCTCTCTCTCTCTCTCTCTCTCTCTCTCTCTCTCTCTCTCTCTCTCTCTCTCTCTCTCTCTCTCTCTCTCTCTCTCTCTCTCTCTCTCTCTCTCTCTCTCTCTCTCTGCGCCATACGAAGCGTCTCCCTATTAAACACGAGACTAATTGTTCTTCATTACTGCTCATTACTCTCAGGTCTGCCTCCCTGTTCGCCTCACAGCAGGTGAAGTCCGAAATTACTCAAACCACACTGCAAACAGGGCTTGTGATTTAAGACTCCAGAAGCACCATTATTTACTCCCCACTGGGAGCAAAACCACGTCTAAAGCACTAAAACTGGGTTTGGCTCGCCTAGTGTTCAGTAATATCATTGATTCGACTGCACTGACACCATCAGATGAGAACAAAACTTCAACCAACTCGAGCTGAATAATGACACTATTGTCTTCTGTTTATTTGTTTCAAAACTGACTAATTTTGCAACATTGACTCAGTTATTGATCTGAACTGAATCAACACTGAGCCGTCTTGAGCTGAATAACAACACTATTGTCTTTTTAGAGCTGCTTTACAGCTGAATATGGATTTTTTTCTCATATAATGAAGTTTGCATCATTGATTCTGCTATTTTCCTGTTGATCACGGTGAAGCTGCTTTGAATCAATAGTGAAATAAATAGCAATAAAGGTGACTTTCTCGTGATTTTTCTCGTCTGTCATGGCAAGTTTGCTTTTGTGATCAGTGTCGGTTTGCACTTCAGAAAGAAGCTTCATTATTAATTCTTCTTGGTTTTCAATGTTTTCATTTTCTTCATTTGGTTTTGAATGTCATTCATTTAAGAGCCGTATAGTGGCATCCATCTGATCATAATGGTTTTGGACTACGTTAACGCAGCATGTCAATACTTTAATATTTAATTTATCCTGCCCTTTATATTTAATGAAAGCCGTCTGGTTATTTGTCATTTAGCAGGTGCTTTTATCCGGAGAGATCCGCAGTGCGTTTATTATAAGCGCGGTCCCTGTGGAGCTGAGCGTCCCGCACAAGGTCACTGAAGTGAGAGGAAAACTTACTCATTTAAGAAACAACCTAATAGGGGTTTAACCCACCGAGATCCTGTGATGTGTGCTATACTGGTCAAAAGATTGGGGTTAGAAAGAGAAGTCTCTTCTGGCCACCAAGGCTTTATCTATTTGATTAAAAATACAGCAAAACATACATTCAAAATAGCTGTTTTCTATGTCAATATATTGTTAAACTATAATTTATTCATGTGGTCAAAGCTGAATTTTCAGCATCATTACTCCAGTCTTCAGTGTCACATGATCCTTCAGAAATCACTCTAATATGAGGATTTGATGCTCAAGAAACATTTATGATTATTAGCAATGTTGAAAACAGATGTACTGCTTCATATTTTTGTGGAAATTCTTTGATGATTATATATATATTTCCAACATTATAAATGTCATACTGCCACTTTTTTATCAATTGAATCCATCCTTGCTGAATAAAATTTCTTCCTTTAAAAATGTATTTCTTACCCCAAACTTTTTAACTGTATTATATATATATATATATATATATATATGTATATTACACATCAAACTGGGTTGCTAATGTGAATGTGAATTTACATTAGTGGCATAACTCAGAATAATTAATAAGATCTCCTTAAGAGCTTGACTGCTTCTCTTAAATAGAATTAATAAATAGAAAAGGCATGTGATCTCCATATGAATTCAAACATGTCTCCAAAATCATAATCTTGAGCTGCTGTGCACATGATATTTTTATAACTCTATATGCTTACTGTATGACAAAAATTGTGTCTGTTTTTATCTCCCTCTGCCCTGAAAAAAAAAAAAAAGGATCACTGCATGAAACTGCATGAATAAAAAGGTGACTAAATGTGAATAAATATATTTATTAAAGGGATACTCCACTTTAAAATGAAAATTCTGTCATCAGTTTCTGGTCTCATTGACTTCCATAGTATTTTTTTTCCTACTATGGAAGTCAATGAGACCAGAAACTGTCTGGTTACTGACATTCTTCTAAATATCTTCCTTTCTGTTCAGCAGAAGAAAGAAATTCATAAAGGATTGAAACAACATGAGGGTGAGTATATGATGACAGAATTTTCATTTTAAAGTGGAGTATCCCTTTAAGCATTTATAGCATCAATTAAAAATGCTTCATTATTTGGTAGATATTGTGCTAAAGTCACCTTTTTCATTCACGCAGTTTTAACTGCGTATCAATGATTTACAATGCATTTGTAAATGAGTCATTAGTTATTAATGAACACCTTTATAAACCCTTCACAAAGGGAACTTTAATGTAAAGTGTTATCAGAACAACAACAACTGAGGAACAAAATATTGCAGATTGCAGCCAATATGGAAAAATATTTCTGCCTGAAAATATAAGCACTGATGAATGATCATACAACATTTAAACTACATTCTTTAAACAAGTGTGCAATCAGAAATTTTGTTTGTTATTTGAAGTCTCTCTATACTTCCTCATAACCATAAAAGGAAAGCATCATTTTCCTTTACAGTACACTTTACACTTTTATATTAGTGTGATTGATTCAATGATGAGTAGACATGTATGAAACCTACAGTAACATATACGGCAAAAATCATATACAAATCCACCATCTTGTATGATTCTGGACTCATTTTTAAAGAGAATTCTGCTCATGATTGTATGAAAAGTATGACTCTCTCTCCCACTCACACTGGATGTGTTGTGTACAGTGAGGAAGGGAAGAGTATTTACCTAAGTCTGCTTTCAGGGCCATCTCGTAGGACGGCGGGAGGTGAGCGAGGTTCTGGAAGGACCGGGAGAACGACATTTCGTACGGCTCTGTCTGGGATGTCAGGATGTTGTTCATTCTCGGCTTCTCTGCGGGGTGGAAAAGAAAAAGAGGCAGAGAAAGATGAAACACATCCGATACGAGCTCTGTGTTTGTGCAGGCCACCATGGCATCTGTCTGAGTGTGTGTGTGTGTAATCTTTTTTGAAGAACGTGTTTAATGAGGGTCACTGTTGGTCCAGGCAGCTGCTCACCCAGTAAAACACTTGTTGGGAATGTCGTTCCCTCATTTTAATTGTGTGCTCATGAGACTATGGACTGCCAGGCCTGGGATCTCCAAACTATTTTCAGTGGCATGTGTTTCTAGACTCGCATACATGACATTATATAGGCACATTATATATGTCAGACCACATGCACACTGCAAAAAAAAAAAAAAAAGATATTCTTACTCGGTATTACTCAGTTTTTAGTAAAATATTTAAACATTCTTAAAGCAACAAACTTGAGAAGCAATCAAATATTAAGTCTGTTTTCTGGAAAAAATATCAAAATGAAGTGACTTTATGCTTAAAACAAAATCAAATATCTGCCAATGTTTTCTCTTTTTTATTAATTTCATTTTCTGAGCCCATTGGCAGATTTTTTCTTCTTGTTTAAAGTATAAACTCACTTAATTTTGATATCTTATTCAAAAAACAAGACTGAATACCTTAAGTAAATTTGTGCCTCACGTAAATTGTATCTTGATTTAAGAAAAACAAGTCAAAAATACTAAGAAAATTGTTTTTTTTTGTTGCAGTGTATAGACATTGTACAAGTACTGTGACAAACACAGAACGAATGAACACAAACACTGGGAGATTATACATGAGAAATGAGAAATTCTACACATGTGCAACATGTGTACTACTTACCATAGTGCTCTATTCTGTGTCCTAACAAACCCAAGTGAGAAAAACAAAATCAGTAACTTTTTTCTGCAGGATTTTAATTCACGGTGTCACATATTGTAAGGGCCATTCTGTGTCAGATCAACCAAATTTCAGAAACTTGACTGGATACAATTTTTGATTTTGTTAATATTCTTTTCTGAAGAAAGACCAACATAAATAGAGATGAAAGCCAAAATATGAAATGTCATATTTATTTTTATATTTACTGATTGATCCACTATTTGGGAGAGGGCAGTAAAAATGGCACTTTTATCATTACAAAATGATTTTTTTTCCAATTGTATGCAGTTTACCACATTTGGTTTTCAACCATTGAAAACATTTAACATGGAGCCGCATTGAGATCCCAATATCTCTGGGATTGAACCATTTTGGGCCTTCACTCTAAAAAAATGCTGGGCTGTGTCAACCCAAATTTGGGTGAAATGTGGACAAACCCAGCTGCTGGGTTACATTTTTTACTTACATTTTTAACCCAACGGTTGGGTTTGTCCATATATTTGACCCAAATTTGGGTTAAACAACCCTGCATTTTTTAGTGAGTTAAAAATTAAGCGTCCAACAGAAAAGTTAGTTGAGGGGGAAAATCTATGAGGAAAATCTTGAGTTACAGGCATGCTAACTTTGGAATAAGAATATTTGTGGTATGTTGTATGCAATTGTTTTGATAGAGGGAGACAAGATACATTTCTAGTTTCAACATTATTTGTTCTTCAGACATTCCTCTTTAAAAAGAAAAGTAGCAGCTGTGTGTAAAAGTGGCTGACATTTGGATTTGGACCACTGAAAATAGATAAAATTCAACAATTTTAACATTGAGCCGCATTAAGATCCCAATATCTCTGAAACTGAACCATCGAGGGCCTTAAAAATGAAGATTACAAAACAAAAGCGTGTTAAGAACCAAAATCCAAAAGGATATTGTGATATATTTAATATGTCTAGAGTTACAGGTGCATGTGCAAACTTTGGAAAAATACTATTTTTGGCACTCAGAGAGGGATGGTCTATTCAATTGTTTTGATAGAAGAAAACAAGATAAAAGATAGAAAGATAGAAAAAGTACCAGCTGTTTGCAAAGTGACCCACATTTGGTTTTTGACCACTGGAAATGTGTATAATTTATTCATGGAGCCCCACCGAAATCCTCATATGTCTAAAATTGAACAATATAGGGCCTTACAAATGAAGACACCAAAAGAAAAGTTTGTGAAAAACAATCATTAATATTTCTTGAGTTACAGACATGCAAACTTTGGGGGAAAAAATGCTTCTCCCCATTTTTGAACTCTCACCGTTGGCATATAATGCAACAAAGATTGCTAAAGTCAACAGATTTTACTAACAGACCTACCAATCTCTGAGTAATAATAATATAATGATGCTGCCATATTTCTAAAGTCTTTTTTACCGTCCTGTAATCTGGCTCCAAATCTCAGGTGAAAATGGTCATTTCGACACCCTCAACAGAATGGATTACTTGGTAAATATTCAGCTATGACATTTCATATTCTGTCTTTCTTCTCCATTTATGTTCTTCTTTCACCAGAAAAAAAAAAGAGAGATTAAAATCAAAATTTTGAGCTGTGGACGTCAGGTTGATTTGACACAGAATGACCCTTCATTATTATTGGAGTGAGCTGATATTAACTTCCTCCAGACCAGTTCGTTTTCAATGACAGCCTTAGCACACAAGGTTAATTTAATTGAGTACAAAAGCTAATGGTATCGCCGCTCCAAAACGAGAGATGTGTGCTTTGCAGTCTGAAAAGCTTTTTCACACAAAATCAAATTTGGGAATGCAAGATATAGTCAGAATAATTACAATTGTGGCTTTTCAATAACGTCGGCAAACTGTGCAGATCCGATTAGCATACTGTTTTGTTACAGAAACCTCCCCGCTAGCGGGGCCATTTACAGGCTAAGCTTTTAATTTCCTGTCAAGAGACCTTTTATTTTTTTTTGTCAAAGCCCTGCTTTTTTCCCCAATCAATTTTTTGGTGAAATCCGTCTCTGATCTTGAGGACTGCCGGGAAGTTAAGCATCTTGAGTAATGGAGATTATCAGTGCTCATTTGATGAGGCTAATTATGAAAATCTTTTCTGGAGATAAAATCTAGCTCCATTAATTTCTCAAAATCTACACCGCACTGATATTATCCACCATGTTTTTCACACTCCAAACCATCTGGATGTGGAAGACACTGATGTCGTCATAAATCAATTAAACTCCGAGTGTCGTTTCATAACTCCGGACGAAATGAATGAATGAATTACCTGGAAACAAAGGTGTTAAACGACTCACCGATTTTAGGTGTGTGTGACCCAGTGAGATCCAGATGGCTGGTGTAGTCGTGTGGATGGTTATCTGTTAAAAGAAAACGAGGGAAAAACTGGTGTGGTTTAATGTATTCCATATTAATTAATACGTGACGGAGCCTGTGCCATTTCTACACAGAAGACGCAGCATTCCTGACACTTTATCCATTCGGCAGATGCTTCTGGAAGACAATATGTCTTTGTTTACAGCTGAAAACATCTGTACATCACTCAGAAGAAGAGCAGAAATCCCTCAAGACTTATCAAGAACACGTATAAAAAAGTTTTAGAGAGGAAAACAGGATGACATTGAAAACTAAACTGTAAGAACTGCAGCTTTTAAGCCTCAAATAAACAAAAAATAATGAAACCAATTTTGCTCCATTTCTGCTAGACGTCAGCGTTTACTCTTGAAACTGAAATTAAACTAAATGATCTCAGGGATACGTGGTTGATGGAAGGACTGCATGAAAAGAACCAGATTTCTAAATTTTCTGAAGAAGTGAGTGATGTTTACCACATAAATGGTTTTAAAAATACATTAATGTTTATGTTTTTGAACAAAGTCTCTTCTGCTCACCAAGGCTCACTGAAAAAAATTATTCGTTAAATTTAATAAAAAAAAAAAATATATGGTAAGTGGTTGCACACAGTTGATTTTAGTTACATTTAAACAAATGCATTAAGTTGAACTAAAATTAAGTTCAACTTAATGCATTTATTTAAATGTAGCTAAAATCAATTGTGTGCAACCACTTACCATATAATTTTTTATTAAATTCAACGAAACAATTTTTTGCAGTGCTGTATTTATTTGATCAAAAATACAGGAAAATTCTGAAATATTATTACAATTCAAAATAACTGCTTTTTATTGTAATATATGTTAAAATGAAATTTATTCATGTGAACAAAGCTGAATTTTCAGCATCATTATTCCAGTCTTCAGTGTCACATGATCCTTCAGAAATCATTCTAATAATTTGATTTGATGCTCAAGAAACTTTTATGATGATTATGAATGTTGAAAACAATTGTGCTGCTACATATGTTTGTGGAAACAATTACAAACTTTTCACCGGTATAGTGTATGTGCTGCAGGAAGAGTTACAAATGTCAATACTTTGAGCAAAAGCAATTGACCTTTTGCCAGGAGTTTGATTGACAGGCGATCTGACCAATCATAACGCTGAATCCACCATTTTGCCCGACAAACAAACCAGACAGGAGAGTTAACGTCAGAGGACTTGAACTTGAAAATTGGTGTGTAATGTGTATTGATGTCTTTCTGCGGTCGAAACAACATACCTTCTGATGTTCATTCATTTTTATTTTGTACTATAACTAGTAGTAAAGAGGAAGAGATGTCAGTTCAAGTGCTGCTTAAACTGAGGAGTTACAGCGATCTGAACATTAAAGAGACACAGACAGTATGTATTGCTGCATTTCTTAAAAAAATGACAACATTTGATGGCTGAGACTTTGTTTTATACCAAAAGCAACCTGCTCTGTCTTGTCCGTTGGCGTGTTGTCAGTGTCCTCTTTGCTCTTTGTGTTTTGCGAAGGGTCAATTGACATACTTATTACCATAGCAGGTAAATCAAATGATATTCAAAATTACTGAGCGTTTTAATGTTCTGAGGTTTGGAATCACACTTGCTCATTTTAAGGGCTCATAAAATGGTTTTATGTAATGCTCAGTAGGCAGATAAAAGGTTTACACAATTTAGACAATTATGTCTCATTAGCCAACGAGATCACCGATAAAAACCCAGCTTGTTTATATGTGATTAACATCAGTGACTTTGACCGGGTTTAATTTTCCTACAATGCTGAAGCAAATCAACAATCCTCTCAGAGCAGTTCGAGTGAAAAAAGCTTGTAAACAACAACAACAACATGACATTAATGAGAAGACTCACTGAAAATCACTCTAAAACAAAGATTTACTCTTCTCTCTGGATGTCCCGGCTATGCAACTCAAAACACAGAGAGGAAAAACAGGTTGTGTTTGGTGTAATCAGTGTGCAGCTTTCAAACATCACAGAGCTTGTTCGGTCTCTACTGGTTTGTGGATTTGAGGGTGAAAGCAGAACAGACAAGCGCAGGTGATTAGGTGCATTTCCGCAGCAGAAAACACAGTCCAATTACACAATGTAGCGCTGCATGCTAAAGCGGCAGGACCGCTAGCTGCTGTCCCACTCAAACATCCCGCTTTGATCAAGGGACCAATTATCCCGTCTTCACTCCGCTGCGTAAATGAACTTGTTTGGTGCTTTCAGACGGGAAACAGCTTTCCTTTGCTTCACACGGACACGGAAGTCAGGGGAGCGTTTGAAAGAAAAAATATCTCTGGATGGAACATTGCTGAAACAAAACAAAAAAAAGCTTTCCATGACGCAGTCAGATAAAGTCGAGCTTTCCGAACGCGCGAAAGATGAGACGGGATCAATTAGCTTCAAATGGTGATCCAAAACAACTTCAGCTCAACGTTGACAGGACAAAAAACCCCACGCTGGCAGACCACAGCAGTCCCTACATGCAATCTGTGCCAATATCTGCAATGCCTTTCAGGGTTGCTGGATAATACACATCAAATGAAGCACTACAGGGATTGTCCACTGAAGTATTTTCTACCACAGATTTTTTCCACAGCGATTTCAAAAACACTAAACCAACCAGCTCCAAGAAAAAAACTTGCACTTTTTGAGGCAAAAAGAAGATTGTTAGGGGGAAAAAGCAGGTATGCATATTTAAATAGGTAATGTCTAATTTGCCTATTTAAGCTGCAGTCTGTAACTTTTGGCGCAAAACTAGAGCAACTTTCGTAACTTTTGTAACTGCATGCGTTTTGCAGAAGAACATTGATCTACTTTGATCACATTGATCACTGGATCTACTTCTCTGTGTTTATGTACAGTATATGTCGAGTCGCGCAGGTACTGGGATACTTCTCAGTGGTGCCGACCCGTACCAGTCTAAAATAGTCCCATTATAAACACTTATTATAGGTGTATCGTAGTGATTCAGGATAAGACAAAAACACGGTTTGGAAAATGGATTCATGATGTAATCGCTTATTATATAAATTTTAGTACGTTTAAAAAAAAAAAAAAAAAACGTTACGGACTGCAGCTTTAAACATACAATTTCAGAAAACCGGTTTTGATACTGTGGTAACACTTTACAATAAGGTTCATTAGTTAACATTAGTTAACTACTTTAACATGAATGAACAGTAGGCTACTTCTGCAGCATTAATTAATCTTAGTTAAAATTAATTTCAACATTTACTATCAAAATGAAAGGTTGTATTTGTTAACATTAGTTAATGCATCATGAACTAACATGCAATGATTTGTATTAACTAACATTAACAAAGATTAATAAATACTGTAACAAATGTATTTCTCATTGTTAGTTCATGTTAGTTAATACATTAACTAATGAACCTTATTGTAAAGTGTTACCGATACTGTAATTAATCAACTCGGGACTTATGGTGATCTTTATTAGTTTCTACAGACAGACAGACATATTTACTTCTAATTCACAGTATTGAATTGAAACGGAGAGAATTTTTCAGTCCAACCCTGATGTGTAGAGTAGTGTTTAATGGGGAATTTGCTAATTAAACTCAATTTTTAAGAACAAATAAGAAAAAGGATATATCATCACTTAACAACCTTGCAAATTATGGTAGGTCTGTCTATTAAACTTTTGTTAAAAAAAAAACAATAAAAAGTTCAATCTCAAATGTTGTCTCAGTTTTTTCCCAACTTTTGGTTGCTTAATAAATGTATCATGGCTCACAAATACATCAGTGAACAAATTATTTCTACAATCACGGGGATAACAACTCATTTTGTATTATGCTGTATCCTAGACCAATGCTGTAGTGCCCAACGAAACATATAAACATTAATCAATTATTGTCACAATTTTTATAAATCTGCCCTCCACCAGACATCCATTAAAGAATGGTGCTCTTCGACGAGACACGCACTGTCCCTTTAAGCTGCTTTCAAGTGGTGCATTCTCTGAATTAACATTTTTTGATGAAGATTCCCAGCCCTGATGTCAAAACCAAATGTCAAACAGCCCCTCAAGCGCTGGAAGATATTCTCCTAAAAACAGGGTCACAACCCTCGCCCTCCAAGTCAGTTATGCGACACACATGGGTGTGTGTTCTCATTATACGATCACGCCGAGAAATTAAAATGATCCGTTTCAACGCCTTGTTACCAGGTTTATTATAGTTAACAAAAAGCACCATAATAGTAGTCCACATTTGTGCACTATATTCAAGTCTTCTGAAATCATTTGATAGCTTGATGAGAAACAGACCCAAATTTAAATTGTTATTCACTGAAAGTCTCTCTTTTATGATGCTTTTTGGAGTTTGGCAGCTTTTGGAAAAGAACGGCATCTCATTTTGTGAAAGTACGAGTTTGGGAAGATATGAAGGTGAACCTATTCCTTAAATAAAACACACAATGCTGTTTTGTATATGTAGTATATTCCATTAATTGTGTGAATCATTCACTGAATTCAGTCTAGCTAAATGAATCCGCACCTAAAAAGGCAGAGTTATTCAACCGACAGTGACAAAATTCCCCAAGGCTTGAACAAAGCTCTTTCTGAAGTGTCCTGTGTGTGGCAAACACTTGTGGATGTTAATCAAACGCTGAGAGATCTCTGAGCGGACACTGAACAACACACTCCAGCTGACCTGATTAACATCAGCCTCCTTTCTGCATGGGGAATTTATTCATTTCAATAAAACACACAGCTGAAAATGTGACTAAACGGCTCTCAGACAAGATTCTGAAATAGTGATTTCTCCATCGTACTGTAATAGAACTATGGAAACTTGATATTATCTAGCTGTCATGAACAAATGATTTATTTTTGCTATAATGCCTGAATAATTATGCATCACATATTTCACTCTATTCGCTAAAAAGAAAACCAACCAACCAAATAAATAAATAAATAAATAAATAATATTTAGGACAGTAAAAAATGATAATTGTTTTTAGGACCATAAAGCTTTTTCATAGGGTTTTCACCAGAATAAAGATAAACATAAATAAATAAACAAACAAACAAATAAATAAATACAAATTTAGATAATAAAAATAAAGTTTTCACCAGAATAAAGCTAAATAACTAAATTAAATTAAATTAATAAATAAATAAAAGTCAATAAATCAGGGTTATTATACGTAACTAAAAATAAAATCATGAAAACATAAATAATAAAATATAAAAACTAACATTTTCAGCTAGTTGCCAAAGCAGCATTTCTCATTTTCATTTAGTTTAAGTTGAAAAACTAAAATAACTAAAATAAATACAAAAATAAAAACTTATTAAAAACTATGCAAATACAAATGACAAAAACACAACAAAATTAGTAAAACTCGAACTAAAATAAAAATTCAAACAGAAACTATAAAAATAAATTCTAATTTAAAATATTAAACAATAAAATATATTTTATTAAAATATATTACAATACTATGCTGCGTTCACACCATGTCGTAATTACTATAATTTCTTAATCACAACCTGTGACGTTCTACTCGGAGCTGCTCGGAATTATGCGTTTCTATGGCAAAATGAATCTGCTGTTGTCAGGTGGTACAAGTCGGAGCACTCGGAAAATTACCAGTTTACAAGTTGTAATGACGAGTTTACAGGTGTAAACGGGGTCTAAAACATTTTGAGCTTGTCCACTTTTAACCACTTCCAGAGGAAGTTGAAAACACATTCGACCGGATTGCTTTCGTAATGTAAACGCTCATGTGATCGAATGCCTTCGAAAGACCGTCTTCTCTCCGTCTACTGACCTGATGTGTAAACATTATGGGAAGAGCTCTAGCCAGACGGGATTTGAACTGTCAGATGAGGACCCAAATTTGGTTTGAGTTGAAAAACATACCAGTCACAATGTTCTCTCTCCATCCCTGATTTCTAACACACACTCATTGCGTTCAGCTGGGTTCGTGACTTTCAGAGCTGAAACTTAAACTGCTGCTCTCCATATGTTTTTCCGTCATATCCAGGCACGTTCATATGTAAATTGCGCGAGCATTTTGTCCATTAGACAAAACATCTGAAAAACGCACACATTTACCCGCCCATAGACCCTCCCCTCGAAGAAATCAGGACAGAAGTGGTTGAAAGTGGACAAAAGAGACGGATTAAAACACCAGGTGTAAACGTGTCTCCCTCGTCTACTTGTGATCCGATCGACCAAAACACATCTTAATACCAGGTGTAAACAGGGGCAATGACACTAAAATTAACCTAGTCACTATGCAAAAAACCTAATGCTCTGAGGCTTCATCTTCTTAATGCAAAACATTTTTCTATATTTATCTATATGATTCTGGGGTGAAAAATAGACATGTTTTTCATAAGCTTCACCCATATGTTTGAGCATATGTGTTCGACTTTATGCAAAAAACAAAAAAAACAAAAACAAAAAAAAGGGTAGTTTCCAGGCTGTTCCAAAGCTATTTCTAACACGGTCTTGAGTGTTTTATGTGATTGCTAGGGTGTTTTTTTGTGAAAAGCATCCTGCACCCTCAAGTCTCTATGATATTCTGCTCTCTATATACGGCTCGGGCCCTCCTTCAAAGTCAGTCATCCGTTTGCTCAATGAGTCAAATTGTTCATAAAACGAATCGCACACCTCTCCTGAACAGGTTAGATTTCATATTCATCCCAGAACTGCAGCGGGAGGCCTTTACAGCAGCTTTCAGCATCACTTTGGCACAGGAACAGCATCTGTCTGTTGCTTTAAGAGCGAGCGCTCACATCCAGGCCGCTTTCTAAATGTAAGTGCCCTACATTGACGGTCTGCAGGGGGAACCAGCCATTTCACAGCTCTCAGCTGGCAATGGGGATCAAACTGCTCTGTGTGGCTTTGCCTCTATCCCGCCAGCCGGCCGGCCAGAAGAGCTCTAGTTTCTGTCCGGAACAGATGGAGGAATCAACTTGCTTTAGTGTCAACACCAAACCAAAATTGACCCTATTTACTTACTTTCTAAACGCACATTCCTGGTCACATCATGCACAATTCATCAGCGCACAGTATTACAGAGGAAAACATTCATCATGGTACACTTTCATGAAACCAATATAACGAGCTCTGTATCTTCTGAAACAACTTTTATTTACAACATCATCTTTTTTAAAACCCACCAATCCGACCAATCGATTCCTGTATGTAACGCCCACTTCTGACAATCCATTTAATTCCTGCAGGATAAAATCTTCTTTCCTGTTTTACTTTGTCAGATTACAGAAGAAATAGTTTGCATATGCTTTTTTTGTTGTTAATTCTAGATGAATGTATATATACACACAGAGAAATACAAGATATATACAGTAGCTACCATTCAAATGTTTTGGGTCAGTAAGATTTTTGAAAGAAGTTTCTTCTGGCCGTCTGTTGGAAGGTAGTTATTTTAGTTCATAAAGTTTTAAATATGAATATTTTTCTTGTTTGAGGGTGATAAATCATGGGGTGAACTATCCCTTTAACAAAGCAAATCTCTACCGTGAACTGCCAAAATACAGGCAGTAACATGTCCCAGTATAGTTACATGTCCCACCAGAGACAGTAAAGGATGCATATCACTCTGTCCCGGGCTCTCTGACCACTGTCTGGTTCATCTTATACTGATTAGGTCAGCTAATAAGGACTGTTAAAAGATGGACTAATGAAGCAGAGCAGGATGTACAAGCCTGCTTCAATTGCACTGATTAGAGTGTTTTTAGGCAAGGCAAGGCAAGTTTATTTATATGGCAATTCAAAGTGCTTTACATTGAAAGGAATACAAATAATCATAAAATAAAAGCAAGGCAAATTAAAGCAGTTATTCAAAATGCTTTACATAGAAAGGAATTAAAACGTCACACTGTGGCAATTCAAAGTGCTTTGCACAGAAAATAAGCACAAAATAAAAGCAAGGGAAATTAAAACAGTTATAAAGGAATGAATTAGAGTAAAATGAATTAAAGTAGTAAAAAGATGATGCATAGAATAAACTTTGTGCACAAAACACTGGTGTATCATATTTTGCATCTTTCAATTTCCCCAATTAAGTGGTTTATGTTTCTCTCTTACCCAATTCTCAGTGTCATTTGAGTTCAGTTTAGACTCAAAAGGAAGATTACAGTGCAGTCAGTCGGACGTACATTGGATACTCTGAGATTCTCCCATGATGGTCAGTCTTTTCTGTGTTTTTTCCTTTGGCGCGCCTGTATAACTCTAGATGCTGCTTCCTCCGATCTGGATGAGCTCACATCACATACCATCACACACCAGTTTCTGTGAGGATATGTGCATTTCTACTAGGACATTTTTATCATTCGATAATGATAAACCATGGTTTACAGCAAAAACTCTTGTCTTGTATCTTGTAAATCTTGTAAAACCAGGCCAGAAACAGACCAGAGTCTGGAGATCAAAAAGGAGATCAGAGTGGCTGAAAGAAGCTACTCTGAGAAGCTGAAAAAGCTGTTTTCATCCAGCAATTTGGCGGCTTGAGGAACATCGCCAAGTACAAGACACCACCCCCACGATCTGTGGAGAATCAACAACTGGCCGAGGATCTGAATGTGTTTTACTGCAGGTCTGAAAAGCCCAGACTCTCACTCCACACCCGCTCTTACCTGCACTTCACACATAAACTGCATTTCCACCGAAATTACCCGGAAAATTTTGTCCGAGGAACTTTTTTTTACCCCAGACCTGTTGCTTTCTGCGTTTCAAGTACCTTAAAGATTAGGCAAATTAGTCCGGTGACGTAGGACTGCACGCACCGCAACAGATTTTTAAAAATGGTGGTTGAAATGAAATGCTGTGTTGAGTCAACCAATCAAAATGCGGCATGAACTCAACCAATCAGCAAGTTCAGTGCTCAAGTTCCACCCCCGAAAGTTCCTGAACTTTGAAAAAGTAGTGCCTTGCAAGCAGGGACTTTCTGAATGGGAAATTTTAACCCGGGACTTCATTTAGACCCTGGTTCCTGCAGTCGAAAACACACCGAGTCCCACCCCAAAGTTCCTGGGAAAAGTTCCTGTGGTGGAAACGCAGCTATACACTAACACCTCCTGCAACCCTCCCCCTCCTGCTATTCAACCTGAGCTTAAGGTCAGTGTGGAGGACGTGAGCCGGGTCTTTAAAAAAACAGAGGACTAGGAAAGCTCTAGGCCCAGACGGTGTTTCATCTGCCTGTTAAAAGCCTGCGCTGACCAACTGGCCCCAATCTTCAACAGATCACTGGATCACTACATCACTTTAAACGCTCCACCATCATCCCTGTACCCAAGAAACCAAAAATCATTGGACTAGATGACTACAGACCTGTCTCTGTCACTTCTGTCATGAAGTCATTTGAGAAACTGGTGTTGGCCTACCTGAAGAACATCACTGGAGCCTTGCTGGAGTTTGCTCTGAAACAGGTCTGTGGATGATGCAGTCTACATGGGGATGAAACAATCTACATCCTGAAACATCTCAACAGACCTGGGACTTGTGCAAGGATCTTATTTGTGGACTTTAGTTCGGCCTTCAATACCTGATCTTCTCACAGCCAAACTGACCCAGCTCTCATGCCAACCCCAATCTGTCAGTGGATCACCAGCTTTCTGGCAGACAGGCAGAAGCTAGTGAGACTGGGACAACTCTCACTATCAGCACTGGTGCTCCTCAGGGTTGCGTCCTATTCCCACTACTCTTCTCCCTGTACACAAATGAGTGCACCTTTAAAGACCCCTCAGTGAAGTTTGCAGGACACCACAGTCATCAGCCTCGTCCACGACAGTGACGAGTCTGCATACAGACGAGAGGTCGAACAACTGGCTGTCTGGTAACAACCTGGAGCTGAACATGCTCAAAACAGTGGAGATGATGGTGGACTTTAGGAGGAACATCCCAGCAATTACCTACACTCCCCATCATGGACAGCACTGAGGCTGCAATGGAGTCATTCAGGTTTCTGGGAACCATCATCTCTCAGGATCTGAAGTGGGACGATCCCATTGACTCCATTGTGAAAAAAGCCCAGCAGAGGTTGTGCTGTATTGCTAGTTCTCTCGTTAATTATATCCCATCGAGGACCTTAAGATCGTCTAATGCAGGTTTATTGGAGGTTCCCAGCTATAGACGAAAGAAAATCTGTGATGCGGCCTTTGCAAATCATGCTGCAATATGAAACGCACTACCATCAGATATTAGGGATGCCAGAACACTTAGTATTTTTAAAAGAAAGTTAAAAACATATCTTTATACTCTGGCATTTAATGAGTTACTCTGAACTGCGATTATAATTTGTCTCTTATATGTTTTATTATTTCCTATTAGAAGTACTAATTTTACTTTTATGTTTGTCCTTCATATGTTTTAGTATTTTATCCTGTGTTACATTTACATTTTTCTCGTTTGATGTATGTTTTTACTGAATGTGATGTCACTGTTGATATTTGACTATATTATTTTTATGAAAAGCACTTTGAACTGCATTTTATGCCTGAAAAGTGCTATATAAATAACATTTGTTATTATTATTATACATTTTTTTTAAAAATAGAAAGTTCTGAAACAGTATCTGTTTGACTTTTTTACATTATAAATGTCTTTACTGTCACTTTTGATCAATTTATTGCATCCTTGCTGAATAAAAGTATTAAAAAAATCGTACTAACCCCAAACTTTTGAACGGTAGGTAGCGCAAGTACATAAATACAGGCCTAAACATGCATGTTATGAACATGTAGATAATAACATAATTTATATTCCACAGTGAGGACAGAATAAAGTAATCAGACAGGAGTGTTGGGCTGTGAAGCGGGACTAAGCCCCGATCCAGCCGTGTCATCCGTCATAGGCAGGTCTTGGCGTGATGCGGCTGGGATCCGGGTCTCATTTGCTTGCTTGTAGAGATAAGCACAGATTTAATTGATGTCTTCCTGAATTTGAAAGAAGTAACATCATTCAAAACTGTCTTTATCTCTACGCAGTGATTCCTCCAACCACCGGGGTGCAGCGTGAGCTGGCGTGACGGGACGTCCTGAAGGAGCTTGAGAAGAGCTGAGATCGTGTTGTGCAAAACACAGCAAAAAAAGGAAACTCAGAAAAGTGTGATATGATTTTCATGCACTTTTTCTGTGGCCTCATACTGTAAGTTTGTACCTCAGCTAGTGTTTCACATTTCACAAGTGAACTCGAGCGATTTCTATTACTGTCTATGTCAGGTCTCTCTCATTCAAGCCGAGAGTCTCTTAAAACGCACGGCACGCAGAGCCGTAAACTCAATCTCGTCCTCCCAACCCCTGCATCTGGAAAAAATGGTCAAAAGATTGCAAAGCGAGTGAATGAAACTCTCGAGCAGCAGGGAATGATAAACTACTTTAATTCTGTGCGGCTTAATCAAAACTTTCCACACTGACACAACAAGCTTCATGTTTGACTGGAGGCGTGTAATGGCACGAAAATATATAAATGCAAAGTGGATTATTTTCCTGAATTCTCATTGGCCCTAATTTTTGTTTGATTAATTGCTTTGCATGTTTCCTCCCAATTAGGCTCGTGTTTGTGGCACGAGGCTGCGGAGAACAGGCCCGAAATATAAAACAATCTAATGAGGGAGAAATGTCAGGCTTTGTGAAGACGCCGCAAACTGGAAAATTGCACCACAGATCTGTAAATGACTTGGTAATTATGGATTGCCTTTGACTGTGTACTGACATTTCACTGAATAGACTTGAATGCATAATTTCCATGCTTACATTCGGCGGTTGTTTATCCTGCGATAATCACACAAACCTGTCAAGAACATGTCTGGGTTGTATTACACAGCTCTCAGGAATACTTCATTCTGATTGGTCAATCCTGACACTCTCGGGTCAAATATTTGCTTCTTAATTGGTTTTGAATGAAGTCTCTTTTTATCACCAAGGCTGCATTTATTTGCTCAAAAATACAGAAAAAAAATGTAAAATTGTGAAAAAGTATTACAGTGTAACATAAGTGTTTTCTATGTGAATATATATTCAAATGTAATTTATTCCTGTGATCAAAGCTGAATTTTCAGCATCATTACTCCAGCCTTCAGGGTCACATGATCATTCAGAAATCACTCTGATATGAGGATTTGATGCTCAAAAAACACTTCTGATTATTATCAGTGTTGAAATGTCTTCACATCTTTGTGTGACACATTTTTCAGAATCCTTTGATGAAAAAAAGAAAGTTCAAAAGAACAGCTTTTATTTGAAATTGAAATCTTTTGTAACATTAACATCTTTTGTTCTGCATTTATTTGATTTTACTTAAATAAAGCCTTTCAAATCAAAAGAAAATGCACTTATACAGCATTGATATATGTGCCTCTTTAAATGCCACTGTTTCTAAAAAACCTTTCAACCACAGAATAGCTATAAATCTCTCACAACACGGTCTTCAATACAGGTCACATCGCATTGGAGACTCAATAGATCCATACTAGTATAGATCACTCAAAGTATGTTCGATTACATCACTCCGACATCATTTGACGTCTTGCCTCAAGAGACGGACACACACAAGCATATCTCCTGACGAATCAACGATTATTGATTAAACAATCAATGAAACAGCCAAACCGACACATGTGAATGTTGGACAAGACAGTCACTCAGCTCTCATCAAGAGAATAGCGCTAATAAACCACAATAAATTAATGAATTAACACCAGTTACTGCAAAGTTCTACCAAAGGAGGAGAAAACAGCCGTCCAATGTCTGACGTCCTGGACAACACGTGCTGTTGGTTGATCTCATGTGAGTGTTCATTTCGTTCAAAAAAATCTATGGCGAAATGTTCTTTAACAACCTTTTTTCCATGACTTAGACGAGACGATGACAAGACGACACCAACGTCATTAAATGATAACTGTGACCATATCAACATGCAATATCGTTGATGAAAAAGAGAAAACTAGAATTTAGTTAGAATTAAAAAATAAAAAATAAATCTCCCTTTGTTTTTGTCTAAAAATCTAAAATATTTGTACAAAAATGTTGGCCTGGATGCCAGCCGAACTTAGCCCTGGCCACAAAATTTTTAGGTCGGGAAGTTCGGTCTGGACTCGATCCGTTGAGGAGCTATTATGCCCGAACAAAAATTATTCGTACCAATCAAATTGTCAGGGCGGGCTTTATACGATGATGGACAGATGAGCAACGTAACGTAATCATCCACGTCACCAACGAGTGCTTGGGTTGAATTCGTTTACAACAAAGATGACTGCCGCTGGATAATTGTTATTTCACGAGTTCACACTTACAAATAAGTCAGATAGAATAAATGCATATTTGGCGTGCTGTCCGAGGAGAGGCTCCGGGCTCGGTATTCGGCCCGAACCCAAAGTACTCCCCCAGTATTACAGGCTGTGGAAGGACAAGCCGAGAGTGAGTGGAGGGATGCTGAAAACTGTCAAGGAATGTTAGTTGAGTTGACAGAGAGAATAAATATATGCTTCCTCTCATGCTGATAGGGTAGACCGTAGACGGTCATTGTTTGATGACAAGTAGATTGGATTGATTATTTGAATGTGCTCCTCTCGAACTTTGTTTATAAAAAATCATGTGTAGATTCCGCCATTGCGTCTGTTATAGAAGATATCGACAGCGCATTAATTTTAAAAGAGGAACAGAGAACCGCGATCAAGGCATTTGTTGATCGGAAACATGAATGAAAAACATACGTTACTTACTCCATTGCTCTGATTGGTTGTAGGTCTATCCAATTGAGTGCAGAGGCATTTTCCTTCCTGGTTCGGTTAAGACACGCCCCATAATCAAAGCTCAATGGAGCAGTATCAGACTCACATTCTGACTAGAATCAAGTATGACGACGTCAGGCTACAAAAATGTGTGAAGTTGCAGCAGAATACAATCCGTAATCTACAAAACATACATTAGTAAAAGAAGAAACACTTAAAAATTTTGAAATAATAATAATAAAAAATCAACAATAATAATAATAAAAACTTATTGTGTCAAATTATTTTATCATGTCATATATATATATATATAATTTCCCAACTAATTTCCGACTAATTTCCCTAATCTTCACGATACTTTAGACCGCGATGGAAACGCAGAAAGCAACAGGTCTGTGGGGAAAAAAGTTCCTGGGACAAATTATTCCGGGTAATTTCGGTGGAAAGCGGCTATTGAGATCTCTCTGACCTTGAATGTAAAGCAGCATTACGTTTATGAACATCAGCTGTAATTGATTGCTTGTGAAATTCTTCTAAAAGCACTTCCCAATAGCTTGCCAAATGTAAAAGCTTTTTTAAAAGCCCCTCACATTCCTGCATGACCTTCCCGTTACGGGCCTTTCCAAAAACAGGTTTTTAAACAAGCAGGTTATGGGTCCGGCGATTTATTCGGCGAGACCTAATCAAGTGTCTCCACACACACGCGGAGGAATGGAGCCAATTAACTCTGGCATGGGAACGTTTGTGAAATCTGTGACTGGCAGAAGCGTCCGGCGAGCGTCTCTGGGCATTTATTACGAGGCGTTTGATTTATGCGGCACTATCAGGCTCCCCCGAGTGTGTGTGTGTGTTTCCCCAGCCTCTCAAACACACGCCGTGATGGACCGGGAGTCTTATTGATTATCTGCCTGTATCAGCACAGACGCCCATAGAGATGAGAGACTCTTAGCGCTTCCCAAACACACACACAAGCACTCCAGCACTGGTAATAGCAGGCATTAATTAAAGCCTGGTGACAGCAGACAAAGACTTTAGTCTGAGAATGTGCCACTAAAGCACCTTTATTAGCATATTGAGGGAAATAATTGGCACCTTGCAACTGTGGAGAGGCGAGGGGCGCAGCGGCTTAATGCAGTCAACAAGCAGTGTGCTTTGTTTATAATAATACATTTTTATAATATTATTATAAAAATGATAATTATTATAACTTTATTTTTTAAGGAATATCACACACAATTTTCCTTCTGTGTTTTAAATAATGTTGTGCAGCACTCTGGTTGAAAAGGAATTGTTATTTTCATTTGATTATATCATAAAAGCTTAATTCAATTGTTAATGTTATGTCTTTGTTCAATTGCCACCGTTTTTGATAATAAATATGTTCTAAATCTTAAAATAAAACATACATCACAGAATTTCAGGGCGGGGGGGGGGGGGGGGGGGCATATAGGGTCTAATAATGTAAAACAATTAATAATTAATTAAATGGCTAAAAATGTATGAATTTAATTAACTAAATATTTTAATAATCAAAAACCATGAATAATTAATTAAATGGTTAAAAATGTATGAGTTTAATTAATTATGCATGGTTTTTGATTGTTAAAATATAATTAAAATGACAGAATTTCTGAAAAGTAAAACATTTCATAGGGTGTTATTAATGTAAAAAAATAATAAAATAATAAAATATTTTTAAGGTTTTATGAATTTAATTGATTAGACATTACTAAAAGTAATCAAAGCATTAAAACGGAATGCAGGAAAAATCAAAACTGAAAAACAAGATTTCTGAAGAAATAAAATAGAAAAAATTGGAATTTGGGGAAAAAAATAAAAAGAATAAATAAATATAAAAAATAAATAAAACAGATTTCATAGGAACTTAAAATGTTTTGTTTTTTCTTTTCTAAAACTTTTATTCAATTATTGTTAAATTGTATTAGATTCAAGATTTCAATTACTTAGACATCTACATACATGTAGACTAAAATGTTACCTTTAAAACGGTATACAGGAAAAACTAGAAAAACTAAAAACTAAAAAAAAAAAAAAAAAACAGAATCCAGAAAAATTAAAAAGAGAAAATGGAATTTAGGAAAAAATAAAACAATGACATCAGTCATTCAGACAAGTGTTTGCCAAAATAAAACCAAAATCGTGATGCTCCTTAAGCAAACAATGACAGCTGCTGGGCGGTCTGTGCTAAAACAGATGTGTGTGAAACGTGTCAGTTTGTGTGCAGACGAACAGCGTTTAACTGCATAAAACCGTAATCATGCGATAAACGCTTAATTAGCCCCCAGCGGACGCTCGGATACACAAACAAACACCAGCGTTTGATTTAAGGTGCCTTACACACTCCAGCAAGGGCTTTGATGTGGGAATGAACACATTCATGATTGCATGTGGTGCTGAAAAACCAATAATTATGCATAATCATCAATAATGATAAAACAAATAATTCTAGTTCCACATGCTGATTGATCAAGCCAACGTTCCAGCTGTGCAAATATACAGGATATCAAACCAGCTGTGATGTGAAACACCTGTTAAGTCACCTCAATACAAAATGGATTTGAATAAAATGCAGCTGTATGGCAGTGGACGTATTAGAAGCGTCACAAAAACTTTTCTTTTAACTTTTGCTCCGAGATGCTTGAAACCAGCAAATTACAGTACTGTGAGAAGAAAAAAAAAGCTATAAAGTGAGATTGTTTTAAAAAAATAATGCATTTTTTATTTATTTATTAATTAAAGAGGCCATATGATGCCCTTTTACAAAGTCTCAATTTTGAATGTTCAAAAACACATTATTTTCCTCATATTCTCCATTGTTGCAGCTCCTCTCCTCCCAGTCTGTCAGTAACGCTCTGTTTAGTTCCTGTCTCTATGAAGCCCCTCCTTCTGAAAAACTCAATGTGCTCTGATTGGTCGGCTGGACCAGTGTGCTGTGATTGGTCAACTGTTTCAAACATGTTTGGGAAATGTTACACCCCTAATTACCATAAGTTTCAACACACTACTAACTAACTCAACCAGGCCCCGCTCCTTTATTCTGTGAATGAATTATTTAAATGAGGAATATTGTGACGTGTTTTTTCCAGGAAGAAAACTCAAGACTACAATGGAGGCGTTTCATGGAGTTCAGAAACAGTGACGCTGATATAGAGAATAAATCCTGTTTTGTAACTTTGCAAACATTTTTCATGCTCAAACAGCACCATTACACACTAAAGAAAGCTGAACATAAAAAAACATAGTTCTAGAAAATCAAACCAATATTTGGTTTACATTTAAAACAGCCTGTGCATTGTTTTTATGGTGGTTTGCAGGTGTTTATTCAATGCATTTATGATTTAGTCTGAATTGCTTCTGTCTCTTCATGCAATCCCAGACGGACTCGATGGCGGTGAGATCAGATCTCTGAGTGCGTCACATGACTCCGGTTCATACAAAAATATCACTCAATCTTGATCAGCACAACTTTTGCAAAGGGAATGTTTGGAAATCTAACACTCATATATTCTACAGGCAAAGTAATGCAAAAGATAAAAATGTCCTTACTGACATTGTCATAAATGAACAATAAATCCCCAAAAAGATTTTATGGATTTTTTTTCCATAAAATCACATTAAAGGACTCATATCATAAATCTTTTATTTCTTTCCCTGTGGTTTGGTTCTAATATTAGTCAATACTTTTACAATATGCTTCCATATAACAATAAACTCTTTTATTTCAAAAAATCCAAAAGAAGGTTTTGGGTTCTCATGATAAAAGTGAGGAGATTTTTGAGGGACTGACGTGAGCAGAGTGTCTGTGAGAGACGTTTAATTCAGAAAGTCAATCTCCATTTACTGATCGTCCACTCGAGCTCATGATACAGAGACGCGACAGGAGTCAAAGAGCCAGAAAATGAGAAACGCTCTGAAAGCGATGACGCGTGACACAGATACACGCAGGTTTAGGAAGCGGAGAGGAGGACGCTGCTAATGTTTGGAAAAAAAGTAATCAAAAGTGGATTTATGATGCTACCCAAAATATGACCAATCAGATCACCCTAGCAACAACTTAATAATTGAACACCCTTAGCAATGCCATTGCAACCACCCTAGCAACACCTTAGTAACCACCTATCAGAACATTCTGATGTCCATCCAGAATATCTTAAAGGTAAAGTTCACCCCGAATAAAATTTTTTGGTTAAACTACCCCTTTAAAAGTTGGAAACATCTGAATACACATCAGCCAGCACTTGGCAACAGCCTAGTAACCACACATAACACTATGACGATTACCTGACAGCCTGTCAATCGGCCAGAACACATCAGCAACATGCAGCACTCAACAACAATATCTTTTACTTACTCAGATTTATACTTAAAGTCCGTTCACTCCAAGGACGATAACTATAACAGTTTTAATAATAGTTCTAATGTTAGAAGAGGGAAGTCAACACTACAGCTATATCGACGCAGACAACTATTTTTTTTTTCAGCTGATGAACAATAAAAACATTGACAGCCAATCAGAATCCACCTGACTCTGAAGAGCTCAAGCATTTAAAGCTACAGATATACTGTAGTTATAGTTATCTATAAAGTTCTAGGTGTGAACTTGTCTTAACAATCAATATTTTGACTCGCAACATCACAAAAGAATTCTAAATATAATAACATTTTTCTTTAGCAATATATTTGACTGCCAAATATGTCTCAGAAAAAAATATTTTATATTTTTCATTAAACATGTTAAAGGAGGGAAAGCTGCAATTTTCTCAGCTTTGTGTTCAAAATTTTTTTTTAATGAAACTTACCAACATTCAAGTGCTGTTAAAAAAAAAAAAATGCATGAAGCTAGAATAAAATGTTTGTTTGTTTGTTTAAAAGCAGATGCACTGTTCTTTTTATATATATATATATATATATATATATGCATGTTGAGATTTTCATACAACAACATTTTCTGGGGTTTTATTATCAAAAACACTGGTGGTGGCAGGCAATTAAAAAAAATGCTGGCTGGCGGGGAAAGAGTTAATTAGGGTTAGGGTCAAATATTTCAAATAGTCTCAGAAAAATACATTTATAAGTTTCATTAAACATTCTTTTTTTTTAAATTACAATATATTTACAACAAATAATTTATGTTTCCAATTTACAGCAATAGTGATAATACTCCGTGACGGCTACAAATTCACATTAAAATCGACACTTTTTCCCATTCAAACTGATGCTTCCAAACTTCATGCAGATCATCATACAAACTCTTTTATTGCAAAACAGAGGAAAGAAACCCTTGTTTGCACGACACAAGCCGTCTACAGAGCGAGCGAGAACCCAGATCTGAGATGAATCGATGAACGCCTCGCTCTCTCTGTGTGATATGCAGTTCATTTGACCAGGACTCAAACACCTTCACTGGACTCAGCGTGAAGCTCAGGCCACGACTCACGACACACAGATATCAGGGCCAAAGCACACAACAGCAGCGCTCTGAAACGCGTGTCCCTGATAAAGCCCGGGATTTCAGTCTGGGCTCAGGAGGGACGTCGTGTGGTGAATGGTAATACGTTTTATCTGTGCTTTTCAGAAACAAACATCTCACAGGCAAAGCTGAACTTCTGCAATCTCCAAGACACGTTCAAACGTGGAACGATAGCAAAGGACCCGTTTAAAACACTCCACTGAAGCAGAAAAATCACAAATGAGATCTCTTTAATAATTCAACTGCTTCTCAGACACCAATGCGATTAAATGGAAGGAAAATGGAGATGTCTACTGAGAAGACGACACCAGTAATCCAATATTTCTCTCTACTAGAGTTTCAGATGAGATCTCACACTGTATTTGCCAAGATGGTGGAATCTGTAATCAAAAGTCTTTCCTCATGTCAACCAAACAAGTTCTTCTGAGATCTGAACTATGTGGCCCACATTACTGCCAAAAATGGTCTCTCTCTCTTGTTCCTTCTTTCCTTCCTTCCTTCCTTCCTTCCTTCCTTCCTTCCTTCCTTCCTTCCTTCCTTCCTTCCTTCCTTCCTTCCTTCCTTCCTTCCTTCCTTCCTTCCTTCCTTCCAATATCTTTCAATGTTTCCAAATGTATGTATATATATATATACACAGTATATATAAAAAATATATAATAAAATAATATATATATATATAAATTATATGTAAATATATCAAAATATTCTCTATCTATCTATCTATCTATATAGATAGATCTAAATATAAATAAATTCTAAATACAAATTATATTCTTTAAACATAAATATAATTCACCTTTCAATAAAAAGATGTCTGCAAGTCTTTAATAATGATTATTTTTGTTATTTAAACACAATATAACCAAGAACTCCCTCAAGTCTTCTGAGCTGTGAAAGAAAATCTCTGAGCAGTAAAAGTTGAAATACACCACACACACACACACACACACACACACACACATCTATACGGGTCAGAATAATCTGCAATGCAGAGGCTCTGAACTAGAATCCCGAAACGCCGATACTGGGACAACTTTACACACGTCTGAAGGGTTAATACACCTGCATAACTGCACAGGTTAGCATGCGCAGGTGGCATCGGATAGCAGCGCGTTCCAGTTAAACACAACCGAGTGATGATTTACTTCCAAATGAGAGCATACGACAGAATAAACTCACATTCCTGCCGGAGAGAAACATTAACGACAAGACTGACTCTTCATTCATGAGAAGTGCTTTGTGTTTTATGTTCAGCTTGACAAAGTCATAAACATCACTTCCCACAATCAAATTCCTTTGGTGAAACCCTGTCATTACCGAACGGACGATATTGTGTGATTATAATCAGCTCGCCGCATGTTAGCGCACATCCTAATGAACACACAAGTGTGATGGCACGACCTCCCGGAGCAAAGCTTTTCTCCTTCACTTAAATGCTTCAGGCTGTTAGACTGCAGCCTTTCTAACACCAGAAACACAGGCGACACGATAACAACCTCATTACTTGAGACCTTGAGCTTTCGCTGGAGAAGATGGGATGTAAATCAAGCATTTATTGCCTGTAATCTCTCTGAAAGTTGAAGAGGGTGAACGTGAGATTCAGCGTGAGCCACAGCTGCTCTATATATGATATAATACGCTCTTCTCTTCTAGATGCGGAGATTTGACGGCTATTGAAGTGCGTGTCGCTGCTTTAGGCTTCTTAGACTCTTTGAGGTTGTGTTTAGATGATGAAATCGAGAAGGACACTAACGGGGGGAAAACATGCACATCAACTCTCGTTTGTGGTCTAATAAATTGCATTGCAATTTTGATTGTCCAGTGACAGGAGCTATTTTTCATGTTTTCATGACTAACAGGGAGTGCAAGTGTCTTTTTCAAGGGCACTACATTTTATATGCACACACAGCTCCCACGAGTGTTTATGGGTACTTGAAAAGCCCATAGCAACACCCTGGCAGACTGACACCTAGTAACTTATCATTAATGTATTTTTATACGTGTCAAAAATTTATATGAAGGATATCAAAACTTGCATATACTGTATATGAAGGATATATTTGAATCATAACTAAAGACCAGAATAACACCTTAGCAACCGCATAGCAACACCTTGGAAACCTAACAACATTCTAATTTATTTTTTTGCAATCTATATTTATACGTCAAAAAATTATATATATTTGTATATATGTCAAAAGTTATATATATTTGAAGGATGACAAAAAATTTAATACTTTTGAAGGATGGATTTGATTTATAACTAAATACCATACCATAGAGACGCCTTAGCAACCACATAGCAACACATTGGCAACCTGACAACATCCTATTAACATTTTTTGCAATCTATTTTATACATGTCAAAAAATTACATATATTTGAAGGATGCCAAATTATTTTTAAATATTTGAAGGATGGATTTGAATAATAACTAAAGAATAGAATATCATAGAGACACCTTAGCAACCGCATAGCAACACCTTGGAAACCTAACAACATTCTAATAATTTTTTTTGCAATCTATATTTATACATGTCAAAAAATTGCATGTATTTGTATATATGTCAAAAATTCAATATATTTGAAGGATGGATTTGAATCATAACTAAATACCATACCATAGAGACGACTTAGCAACCACATAGCAACACACTGGCAACCTGACAATATCGTATTAACATTTTTTGCCATCTATTTTATACATGTCAAAAAATTACATATACAGTATTTGAAGGATGCCAAATTATTTTTAAATATTTGAAGGATGGATTTGAATAACAACTAAAGAGTAGAATACCACAGAGACACCTTAGCAACCGCATAGCAGCACCTTGGCAACTGGACAACATCCTATTAACTTTTTTTGCAATCTATTCTTATACATGTCAAAAAAATGATATATATTTGAATATGGAATATGTTTTAATGTCAGAAAAATACATCAAATGCTTAAAAAAATTATAGCAATAGCTTGAAATGTGAGTTTTTTACATAAAAAGCTGGTTAAAGTACGACAGTGACATTTGAAGGACAGACCAGAACCACATCCAAAGACCAGAATATCATATCACACCTTAGCAACCACATAGCAACACCTTGGCAACCTGACAACATCCTACCATCATGAATGGGCAAACATCACTCACATATTCTTCATAGAGTATCTAGTTTTCGTATGCGCGTATGACTTGTAAGTTTAATATAAGCGCACACGAGCTTTGGTGAATGGATCCGCGTTGGTTTACAGTTAAACTCCCGGTGCGATCGCAAACGGGCATCTCTAATTGCAGTCAAGCAATGCAGTAAACCTCTCCTCCCACTCTTGACCGTCACGTCACATTTAACGTCCTGCTGAGAGGGGTGCAAAAGACCCCCGCCGCCCCCAGGGGCCTGAGTCGGCACAGTTCACCCTGCTAAATTGGATTTTAAATGCAGATAATTGTTGCTCGAGTGAGAATGGAGCGATTTCCAAAGATGCATCGTCCACACAAACACTAGACAGTGATTCATGATCATCTTGTAGGGGTTTGCAATTAACCGAAGGTTGTCCTGGTGGAGACACGGCACTGTAAACCACTGTGTACTTTAGCTAATGCGCTCTACTTTCAGCATTGGTACGTTGTTGCCATTAGAAAGGCAAGCAATAAACATGGTAGATCACAAATAAGAGAATTGTGCCTCTCATCATATTAATGTGTACTATTACAGCACTACACAAGGAAAAGTGCAGCATTGCAGAGAAAACGTATTGCATTCATAAGAACAAAGTCCGAATTTCATTGTACTTTAAAACAAGGCTGCTTTTCCAGTTTTGCATTTGGAAGATATGAAAGTGAATATATTAGACATGCCATAATCTTTCCCTAACAGAACTTATTCAAATCTCTTAAACGAATCCGTTCTTATGGCTGAAAGGCAGGATTTGAGCAGGTTTTACTCCTGAAGGTGTTTAAGGTGCCAAGACTCAGAGCAGCTGAGAACGTAACCTTGATATTCGCAAAAGAGTAATCTCTGCAATATTACCGATCAATAACGTTGGCTCTCTGACTTGAGATCGACACCAGTGCGTTTCTACAGACAAGGGCTACTATAAAAGCAACTACATATTTTCCAGATTACTGGCCTTGAGAGAGAGAGAGAGAGAGAGAGAGAGAGAGAGAGAGAGAGAGAAATCTGCACTTGCTTTGATGGAATTTATTGGCTGAATAAGGCATTTTGCATTTAGTGAACAAACAAATTAAAATGGACAAACCAAAGTAGTGTTATTTAGTCTCAACAACTCCTTTCTTACAGTGTACAGCTTTCTGACAAGGGAGTGGAGAGGAAATTTACTGCTAGAGCTGTTTATTTAACACTCGACCTCATTTATTTGGCCTGAACGGTGAGTTCAGCGTTGCTGTATTGCTCTCTTTCTGAAAGACCAACCTGTATGTTTATGGGATATTTTACAGCACTGTTTGTTAATCTGCTAACAGAGATCTACCAGTGTTATGCTATTTAAAGACACTGTCAACTGTTTTCTTTCACTTGGGTCATCTTTTTAAGTATCTGGGTAGATTTTGTGTTACCCAGCTCCTGGGTCAGACGTAACAACCCAGTGTTTGGGTAGTTTTCTTGTGTTACCCAGATCCTGTGTACGAGATAACAACCCAATGTTTGGGTAGTTTTTGTGTAACCAAGATCCTGGGTAAGACGTAACAACCCAGTGTTTTGGTAGTATTCTTGTGTTACCCATATCCTGAGTCAGACATAACCCAGGGATTGATTTATTGAGGTCTGAAGTCTGATTAGGTCTGAAGAAGAGATCCAGCAATGTTAGGGGGAACGGGACAACAGAGACTGGTCGATTACACTTGAATTACTTATAAATGTAATTTTTTTATTTCTAATATTTGTTAAACGAGCTTAAATGTTGGCAATATGTTTTAGAAATTATATAAAATATACTATACTGTAAAATATGATTGAAAATAAAGGAATTATCATGCAAGCCAGTGGTTGTATCGGTTAATTTTAAAAAGTTTAGAGGATGCAAGTTAATCCGCAGACATTAATTCATGTATGAAGTAAAAAAAAAAAAGGGAAAAAAAAGCTAATATTACAGTAAAAATGAATGCTGGGTTAAATAAACAACTCAACATGTGTTCTGTCCTATATTCACTCAGCCCTTCGATTGAAAACATCCCAAATTGGGTTGAACAGTGAGTGTTCATTGAGTGTGTCTTTCAGCTGGGGTTTCATTGAGATGGGTGATGCAGGTTTATATCTGTTCCCGTTTGACGAACGACACAATATAAAGCATGAGCTGTGATAAAAGATCAGGAAGATATTGGACCTTGTGAGATTAATGTCAAACTTATTTTGGAGCTCCCGAGCGCTCAGAGAAGTTCGGATGAAACGGCTCTCGGTAGGGCCATTACCACATCCCGCCAGGATGAAGTATTTCTGGATTTGGGTTATTCCACTCCAACTTTAATTTAATGTTGCTTTCCTTCTATTCTGTTAACACTGACACAGTATTTCATTTCTATCAGCTTTCTGTCAGAGATAAATTCAATCAATGGAGGAAATATTGTCACAAAGCAGATTCTTGTCCATAAAATATTGCCATTTTCTGAGATGTCTTTCTTTACGAGAAATAAAAACAGAAACACATGAGGGCACATTGTTGACATAAAGAGCGAGTATAGAGCGATATCATGATTATGTGTCATTGAGAACTAAATAGAGAATTCTTTCTAAAATCGAATTGAATTCCGTAATTCGAATCGAATTAGAATTTAGGGTAGCAAACTGGATTTATGAAATTCTTAAGAATAAAATTCCTCTTAACTGCATTTTTCTTTTCATTAACAATTTATTTTGATGGTAGACATTCTACTAACTATAAGTAACTTTGCAACTACATGTCAACTAACTCTCTTTAGAGTATTAGTAAACTTTATTTGGTGTTATTTTGTTCTATTAGGATATTATACAGTCTGACAACATCACAGACTGTCATTTTATTCCTTACTAAGCTAAAAAAAAAAATTGGAGATATTATAAAAAATAACATAATATAATAATATTTGAATTAAGAAGTGCACTTAATGAACTTAGAATGTCTTAATTATTCTTTTCTCAGAATATTTTTGTCAATCTGGCCCCAGGATGCAGAATTGCAATTTGAATGTGAATGTAAGGAAGTAGAACTGAAATTTAATGAAGTTCTAAGAAGTTACAGTTATTTTTAACTTAATAAAAAGTTTGTCAAGGTAAAGTTATTACTGGTTTTACTGTATTTACACACACATTGGCAATATAATCACTTTTTTTGTAATTAATCATAGTAATTTCTGTAGTTTACTCACCAGACTGACCACACACGCACTCACACACACACACACATTCTTGTACATCTATCTTTATGAGGACATTCATTGACACAATGCAATCTCTAGCCGCTTACCCTAACCTTACCCATCACAACTAAGTGCCTAACCCGAACCCTTACCCTAAACCTACCCTTAACCTCATTATAACCTTATCCCTAAAACCAGGTCTTGACCCTCAAACAGGCCTTTAAAGGGCTCTCAGAAAGAGAGGACCGGCCAAAATGTCCACACTTTACTCTCTTTGTCCTCACTCCAATGGTCTGAAACTCAAACTGGTCCTCACAAAGATAGTTGTACAAGTACACACACACACACACACACACACACTCAACTAACCTCTGCCACACACACACACACACACACACACACACACACACACACAGTCTCTCACATAGTGAGTTTCATATAAACTTCACTCAGTAAACAGTGCTTTATTACACGGTGGGCTGGAAAAGACGGGATTCATATCTGCACTATATGAAACAGCAGAATTCTGGCAGCAGAGATACCAAATAACAAATAAATGCTACAGTGGGAAGGAAACGGGACGTCCAGTGGATTTTTTTCGCAGTGGCAAAGTTGTCTGCACCTCCTATAGGGTGTAACAGCTCAGATTTCTCACAGTTTGCTAAATTGATAGATTTACATAAATAGCTCCAAATTTGAAATGCCCCAAATAAAACGCACAGTTCTTATCGTAATTGCTGATTATAGAGGACGAGTGTTCACTGTGAGTTTTATGAATTTCCACAAGCGATGGGAGGTGTTTCCCTACGGCCAGTTTATGATTACACTCCTTCACCACCTGCTTTCTACACTTCAGTCTGTGACTAACTGATAAACTCTCCCGAAAACACGCTCATCCCGCCCGGAAGCACCCCTGTTTGAAGTCCTGCTGTCGTACTTCATCATTTCAGCCCGTAAGCGAATGTCTCCGCTTCCTTATTTCCCAGCGCTCTGGGTCCTGAGACACACACATCTCGTTTAAAGCATGCGTCCCAGGTGAAGGTGAAGCATTATGAATACCAGTTTAATTTGCTGGGAGCTTCCCTGCGGGATCCGCCTGGGAAGTACATGTCGGACAAGCAGTGCATCATGGGTAATGAAGGGTTTTACCTCCTGCCTGCCGGGGAGAGTTTCATAATAGAGCTTTTGATTTGAATAAATGTCTCTCGCTCGCTCTCTCTCTCTCTCCTCGACTCAAAGAGCAGCATTCGTCTTGTTGCGGTCGTGAGATATTTGGTAATGGTGACGAATGTGGTTTGACTCGTACAGCGTGACCACGCAGTTCTGCTTTCTTAAATACACACTCCAACGCACCTGCTCGTTTATCTGAAATATTGCACACTTGTGGATGTTGGAAGAGCTAGTTTCTGTCAATGGGGTCCAAAATCGATATAAATCTCTGTAAGAAAGCAGAGTGAGCGCAAGTTTAAAAGTAGGTCTGCATGACTCTAACAAAAATCAATGATTAGTTATTTTCTGAGATACTGTAATTATTATTTATATAAATAATTATTCATATAAATGATATATTATTTATATAATGGTTCTGGTTATTTATTTATAATAAAAACATAAAATTTTTACTTGAACTTTAAAAATAATTGACTGAGATATTGTAATTAGTATTTATATAAATTACATATAATTATTATGTGATTATTCATTTTGATTTTAATTAATAACATTACATTCCTGAGATATTATTATGATTTCTTATATAAATTATTCTTACGTTGTTATTAATTCTGATTAATAATATTACATTTTAACCTGAACTTTAAAACTTTAAAAATAGGTCTGCACGTTTGTAATAATTATTTAATATAATATATAAAACTTTGTGTGATTATTAATTTTGATTAATAACATTTGGTTTTTACTTACATAACTTTAAAAATAGGTCTGTACAATTGTAGCAAAAATTATAATTTTCAGTTATTTATTGAGATATTGTAATTATTATTTATATAAATGATATACTAATTTTGATTAATAACATACATCTTTTACTTGCATACAGAACTTTAAAAATAGGTCTGCATGATTGTAACAAAAATAATTTTCAGTTATTTCCTGAGATATTGTAAATAGTATTTATATAAATTAAATATAGTTTATATGATAATTATGTGATTATTAATTTTGATTAATAACATTACATTTTTACTTTTTTGTGGGATTTTGATGAACAATTTACACTTTACAATAAGGTTTCATTAGCTGACTACTTTAGTTAATATGAATTAAGAATTAAGAATATTTCTACAGCATTTATGAATCTAAATTAATGTTAATTTCAACGTATACGTTAAAAAAGTTATTGTGTGCACATCCCACCTTCTGGCAGGTGCTGGACAAAAAAGGTACTAATAAAGTGAAAAGATTGTAATGTCCGCAACACTGCAACTTACTCCCATATTTTAATAAAAAGGCAACATTTCGACCCTACTGGGTCTTCCTCACGCCATCATTAAAAACAGACGTTGTAATTGTTAACATTAGTTAATGCATTGTAAACTAACATGAACAAGCAATGCACAGCTGTATTTTTACACATAATAAAACAGTTAAAATAGTTAATACATTAACTAATGTTAACAAATGAAACCTTATTGTAAAGTGTACCAACAATTCTGATCTGAAAAAAATAAATAATAGTGTGATTATTAGTTTGATCAATAACATTACATTTGAACTTTTTTTGTGAGTGGAATTTTGATTGGCCCAATCCATTATAATCAATAAAGATCTATTATATTATGATTATAATCAAAGCATAGAGTATGCATTAGATAGTCATAGTGTTAACTAAGCAATATGCAAAGAATAAACTCGACTGAAATCAATTTTGAGTCAAGTCTTACATGAGGAGCAATATTTTTGTGGATGTGTTGCCTATCGGGACCGTCAGCACACTAGGTTTAGAGTTGAAATCTCTGTTTGTCCTGAAGAAGCATATTTACGCTTCTGCTGCTCTGTGTTTAAAGCGGGGCGCAGGGTGTTAAACCCAATCTCAAACTGTTGTTGTATCTTTGGCCAAGCATCACACCTTTCAGATGTGACACACATCATGATGGCCCATAGGGACGAGGGGAAATGTATGTGTCTCAGTCCTCACACACATACACTGCCCTCAATCTACAACAACAACAACAGTAATAAACGATAAAATAAGCAGAGATGCACAGCTGATACCGATATAGCCGATTATTCAGAATGATATCTGCCGATGCATCAACAACTAGTGCTGTAAACCACACAGGGAACCCTCTCATTTGGTGCATTACTGTAATATTAGAGGTTCAAATTAACAATGAAGTCCAAACATTCAACTGCTGTTTATTTTCCGGGTACAGCGGGGCTTAAAGGCGCACCGGGGCAAAAGGCGCATTTGACTTTATTCTCTTTTGAACTAAAATTTGGCACCAGATTTCAGCTCAGCACTTTTCTTAACAACTGCTCTTCAAGACGCACGTGGAAATTTGGACAGCAACACAAAGTTGATTCTGTGCTAATTTGATCTAATATTTGATGTTTCAAAAAAAGAATTTAAGTAGCAAATGAGAATCAATAAAATGATTGTCTATATTTTGAGACTATAAGGTCTTGTTAATAATTTTCACTTTTGTTCAAGGGAATTAAAGCAACAGTTTTTCATTATGAAAGAATATGAAAAAGTATGGTATTTGGGGGTAAAAGGCACAATAATTAACATGATAATAAATTGCTGGCTGATTTTTCCATTTGTTGACGTGACACGGTTGGATTCAGATATCATATATTAAGTTGGGTGCCCAGCTAAGAGATCATCACCATATTTATAATGAAACCATCATATTTATCTATTAATCATTTCAGATATTAAAATATAATTTACTGTTACTACTGTAAATCTGTATTAAATTATTATGGGATCTCATTCAATGCTTTCAGAATCTTTACTTTTTTAAATAATTTTGTTTCTGTAATTTTAAAATAAACATATTTTAATGACAGTATATGTATTGAACAACAATGAAGTCTTTTTTTATTTTTTTATTTTTTTCAAAATAAACCCAAAATAGTGCAAACTTCCCAGATAGCAACATAGTGTCGGCCCAGATCCGGCCCACATCTGGTACATGTGGATTAAAGTGATTGTTTTGAACAAGTATTAACTTAAACATTATTAGCTAAAGTATTAGTATCAATACTGTGTGTCTTTTGCCCCGTGCTGGTTTCAGTGCATGTTACGTCCTTGTCTAGAGACAGCTCAGTAAATGTGTACTCTAAAAAACACTGCGTTAAAAACAACCCAATTTGGGATGTTTTCAATCCAAGGGCTGGGTGAATATAGGACAGAACACATGTTGAGTTAATTTTACCCAGCATAATGGGTTGATTATTTTTTTCTATAGTACTAGCTGCTTCCTTTTTTTTAATAACTCAACCCCTGGGTTGTTATATCTGACCCAGGAGCTGGGTAACACAAAAACTACCTAAACACTGGGTTGTTATATCTGACCCAGGATCTGGGTAACACAAAGACTACCCAAACACTGGGTTATTACGTCTGACCCAGGATCTGGGTAACACAAAGACTACCCAAACACTGGGTTATTACGTCTGACCCAGGATCTGGGTAACACAAAGACTACCCAAACACTGGGTTATTACGTCTGACCCAGGATCTGGGTAACACAAAAACTACCCAAACACTGAAAAAATAACCCCAAAAAATTGACCCAAAAGGCTCAACCCAGGATTTGGGTAGAAAAAATAACCCAAGATTTTTTAGAGTGTGTGAGCGCATATGAAATCTCAGTCCTACAGAACCAAGAACCCACGCAAACCTTCTCAAACTGTCCTAGTTAAGAGAATATTTTAAGACCTCCCAGACGGGTTGGTTTACTCGCCACCAGTCTCTCTCTCAAGACGTCAAGCACACGAGAGAAGGAAGACTTACAGAAGACTGAGTGAGCTTCAGTCTAGTAAACATCAGCTGAATGAGAGATGATGATATATATATCCATTAATAACGGCTGGAGCAGAAACAGAACAAACTGCAAAATGACACCGGAGAGGAAAAATTAAGTGATGAAGTCGTAACAGAAAGGGCTGTCAGGATGTCATTGAAGATCTTTGCTAATGCTCTAATAACTCACGCAACACATTTAGCTGATGGCGGCTCAATGATGCATCACAACGATCCGGATGTGAAAACAACATATGCTCAAATAACTCTAACCATGATTCTACGCTCAGCCTATTTCGTGCAAACCATTTCAATAGAAATCTGCATAATAACCCCAAACAAAACAAACAAACAAACAAACAAACAAACAAACAGTGTTGATTATTCCAGCAGGAGGCAGCGGCGCTCGTCTCCCACATCCAATTACTTATAAACAATCTTTGAAATGCCACCAACAGAAATTTGTATTTAATTTATTTATATTTCATTATATTAAACTTGCAATTTAAGGAGCGTAATGGAAGAACACTTAGGCCTGGTTTCACAGACATTTGTTGAGCCAGGATTAGGCTTGCCTTATATGTATATATATATATATATATATATATATATATATATATATATATATATATATATATATATATATATATATAAAAAACATTACTGGTGTGCATCTTGAGACAAAACAATGACACTGACATATTTACACATTAAAAACATGCATTGTAGTCTGGGATTAGACTTAGGCCTTGAAACTAGGGGTGTATTTCTCATAATTCTCTAATTTGCTCAAAAGGTGCGCCTTATTTCACGTATTTACGCAATATTTTATGTTCTCTCTGAAAATTGCAGCAAGCAGTAGTGCTTATTTTACTGAAAAAAATTATAATAAAATAAAAATGTCTATTTATAAATAAATAATACAAGATATATAACATATTTTTATTTACTCACCCCTAAAATTATTAAAAATATTAAAAATAAAATAAAATATGCATTCATTTATAATTAATAAAAGATGCATACATTATTTTTGTTTGTATGAATGTATTTATTTATAAATAACTAAATAAATAACTAATTGACTTCTACATCTAAATGAGTGGTTTGTTACCACAATAACCATGTGGACTAAACGTTACATTTTCTCAATGCATGTAGTTTTGCACGACTACTGTCAAAAGTGTGTGAGCAGAGTCTTGATTTGGTTTGGCAGTGTGCCACAGTATGCAGCTCCTGACACTCTTGCATGAATCAATGTATCATCTTTTCCTAATGACAGACCTGTCTCAGAAAGACAGCATTGTTCAACAGCGTTCATGAAAGCAGCCATTCGTTTCATCGTGCATATACACAATGCGAGTTGCTATAGTGATGTTTATTACTTACACTACAGACGTCATTCTGGCACCATGAATAGAGATATTCTTCAAACAGACTAATAAAGACAGCTCTGCTAATGAGGCGCATGTTTTTCCTGCAGTGCTTTCTGAGCATTAGGGCTTTGCTTTGGACTGTAATCTGCCTTCAGGAACGCCGGAGAGCCAATTCAAACCCCGCAGGCCCTTTTACGGAGGTAATTTAGTTGTGTTTTCTACACGGCTTGTGCTTTCATCATGTGTCTGCTCATTGTGGATATGACTTCAAGAGGGACCTGGTCATTTCACGAGGTGTTGCGCTTTTAACCCTCCACATGCTGAATTATATACATGCATCATAGTGCTTTGCATGTGCAGAGCTGAGATCTGAAAACATAACACTGTTGATTTCAAAAGGATGGCTCACCATAGTTCGTCATTTAATCGCCCTCATTTTGTTCCGAACTCAAATGTTACTTTCTCTGTGAGACACAAAAGAAGAGCATTTACTGTGTTGATGTGGCACTTTTGCATTTCGAACATGTAAATTTGTCTTTGAACTAGGAAAATGGTCCATTGTAAGAAGTAGGGATGCGTCAAGAATTTGGGAAAGGAGATAACGGATTCTACTGAGCCCCTAAAGCAGAGAAATATGAGATGGGAGGAAAAAATATATGCCAATGCTTTTGCATTCTCGCATAATTATATATTTGGGTGATTATATTGTATATAACTTGCAGGCATCAGGAAGCCGCCATCAGTATACGGAGTATTGAAAACGTTTTTGAATGCACGTTTGCTTTTTACTTTCACTTTCCAATTCGCGATTCTCTCTGTGTATAGGGAACGGCGGTGCTGACCGTATACATTTTAAAATCAAATCCAAATCCACTAAAATCCACCAGTCACTGTGGCTGGTGGTTTTCCAAAGTTACAAGCCACTCAGCATTTTCACTGGCCACAATTTTGACATCGATACCATGGGGAAAAACTGCCATATAGATATTTTTAATATTATCTCATAATTTGGCAGCAGGAATATTAGGCTGCTGTCACTTTAAGAGCTGACGCACTGATCCCTTATACTGTTACACATGCGTTTTCTTTCTCAACTGTTTACGTTCACTTAAAACAACTGACTGTGTTTACGTGAATACTCACCAAGACTGGCATTTTGACATTATTTTGTGTGTATTTGACTGTTTAAGTGCAATAAGCAGCGAAAAAGAGCTCAATTTAGTGCTGAGAGGTGACTTTATGTGCTGCACTTTGAGTGTGAGCACAACATCTGCGGGAATGAATCAAATTATGCGCAATACATAGCCTGGGTTTCCCCATGCTGCCTTGAGCGCAGCGCGATTTTATCCACGCTGCTAGGCAGCCTGGATACCATGGACCAGATTTTCCCCTCAAAAAGGAACCAATCACAGAACGGGGAGGGAGCAGCAAGACGATGACGACGTCTATGCGACACACCGAAGCAGTTTGTTTATATCTATGGATCCAACATGGCATCAGACGTGAAGTTACCTTTCGATGCAGCCTTAGATAGTGTTCTAAGTAGTTTAGAACGCAAGTTTATTTCGTCTTCTTCCTCGTCGGATTTCTTTCGCTCTACATACGTCATCTGGTATAATTGAAACGATTGGCTATGAGCTACGTACAGGCGCATTTGATAGACATTCGTAGAGCCCAGTAAACGGCTCTGGGCATTCGTAAACCACGCCTCAAATACGAGAAAATTAACATGTGGTTCCCAGACCACGTCTCAAAGAGAAAGAGGTCTGACGTTAGCCAGGCTACGCAATACATGCAATCACACACACAATTCAAGCCCTGTAACAGCAGCAATATTTAATCTCACTGCTGTCTAAATAAAACACTGGAGATTTTAAAATGCTTTTTCTTTCCCTACCATTGAAAAGTTTGGGGTCGGTAAGAAACTAATACTTCTATTCAGCAAGGATTCATTCAATTGATAAAAAGTGACAGTAAAGACACTAATAATGTTATAAAAGATTTATATTTCAAATAAATGTTTACACATCCAATTCATCAGAGAATTATATGAAGCAGCACAATTTTTTCAACATTGATAATGTTTCTTGAGCATCAAATCATCTTATTAGAATGATTTCTGAAGGATCATGTGACACTGAAGACTGGAGTAATGATGCTGTAAAGTCAGCTTTGATCACAGGATTATATTAGTTAGTAGTTTAAAATATATTCACATAGAAAACACTTATTTCATATAATAATAATATTTCACAATATTACAGTTTTTACTGCATTTTTGATCAAATAAATGCAGCCCTGTTGAGCAGAAGAGTCTAAAACATGAAAAACTCTTAGCGACCTCACCCCTCAGAACGGTGGTTTATGTATTCTTTTGCTGAAAGCTCAGTGTTTGTTCAGTATTTGGGTCGGCACAGATTGTGTCTGTGGGGTTTCGATTTGTGCTCAAGTTCTCCGAGCGCTGAAGCACATCCTCCTCTCCGCATGACTATCCTCTTTCCTAACCTTTCTACTCTTTTTCTTTTTTCATCAGAGTTATTAATAAGCGTGTGGGAATCAGTGTTGAGGAGTTACTAGCTTACAAGTGATGCATCACTCAACATATTTTAAAACAATGGAAAAATAATAATAATAATAAAAACTGCTCTATAGTCTAAAGATATTGTTCCATTAAATAGCTCTAATGTACTTCCATTAGTATATATATATATATATGTATATAACCTTTTTTACATTTGAGCCCCTGCCTCTGCCCCTGAGGAACTCTCTGCACGTCCCTGTTGTAGTGTATGTCTACAAGGACTGACTCTGGTTTTAAATTACGTTTTGAAGTAGCTTCTTCAACTTTGTCTCTCTCTATCCGCTCAATCTCATTTCTTTAGCAGGTCAGCAGAAATGTGCTGGGTTATTTGCAGCTCTTTCTCAGTTTCAAAGGAATAAGGTTGAAGGCGTTCTGTGATTGATCTGTAGCATAAGCACGAGAGAATGAAGGTAAGTTATGAAACGGAAATTATGTTTCTGAGGACAAGAGGCCTTGGTCGAACACACCACGCTGTATGAATCCAACACAAAACATATTAATTTTTGCCACAAATGAAGTCTGGTATAGACTCAAAAAAAAAAAAAAATAAAAATAAATAATAATAATAATAATAATAATAATAATAATAATAATAATAAAAATAATAAAAAAATAAAAAAAATGTAAAAATAAAAAATAATAATAATAAAAAAAATGGATACATACACTTGCTATTGCTGCCAATGACACAAGCCTCCCTCATCTTAGACGGCTGACCTCTGAGATAGAGGAACAGTTTCTAAACACTCTTCCAAGCAAGCTGCGCATGTCTTGAGGAGTTTTCCAACAGTGAGGACAGGACGTTTCAGGGCCAGAATGACCTGGTTTGGATGGCCAGCACATGCAGGCAGTCTCAGGGCTGTTTGAGTGGACACTGACGCCTGCTCCTCAGACCATGAGCTCAATTCATTTCACAGCGGGACGCGCTCAGGCCTGTGGGCGGAAATCAGCTTCCTACCGGGCCAGATCTGTTAACACCTCCTCACCACATACATGCGTAACAGCACAACACAAATCACTCTCATAAATAACCGTGCACAGCGATTCCAGAATAACCTTTTTTGGTTCCCCAAAGTTCAGTTAAAACTAAAAAATGTTCTTTGTGTGAAGAACATTTTAAAAATCTATAAAGAACCTTTTGTGCAATAGAAAAGTTCCATGGATGTTAAAGGTTCTTCATGGAACCATAGATGCAAATGAAATGAAATAAAAACAATCTAAAAAAAACTAAACAATTTTATTTTTATTTTTTGGAAACAGACCAAAAAACAAAACAAAACAAAACAAAACAAAACAAAACAAAACAAAACAACATTTTGCACAGATGCCATAGAAGAACCGTTTTTAGTTCCCAAGAGAAGGTTCTTCATGGAACAAAGTCTAAACAGAAATAAACTAAAAGGTGTGTATTTTTTGAAGAAACTAAAACTAAACTAAACTAAACTAAACTAAACTAAACTAAACTAAACTAAACTAAACTAAACTAAACTAAACTAAACTAAACATTTGGCAACAATGTCATAAAATAATTGTTTTTGGTTCCCAAGAAAACCTTTCAGTAAAAAGTTTTAAAAGAGAACCGTTTTTTTGTTGTTTTTTTTGTTTTTTTAAGAACATTTAAAAAAACTAAATAACCTTTTTCAACTATGAAGGACCTTTTGTGGAAAGGAAAGACTCCATATATATAAAAGGTTCTTAACCAACGATGCCAATAAAGAACCTGGATTTTTAAGAGTTTACAAGAGAAACTAGATCAATGGAAACAGCAGATGTGATCTACAGAGCTGATGGATGTGCTGGAACAGTCCACAAACTGTGTCGGAGATCATTATCACTGACGTCACCTCACCACAGTGCATTACAGGCTCAAGGACACTTCTAACAGAAAATCCAGGATTATCATCATCAAGAGAAACACATCTATAACTATAGCCATTGATTAGCTTGTGTTGTGAACTGTGGGGAAATATGTGTGAGAATGTCATTCTAATTGGTTGTCTTTGACCTACAGGAATGCAACAACTTTAAAAAGGCTCTACTTTCCTTTCCTGGTCCCACACACAATTACTAAAGCAGAGCAGATTTTAATTCCATACTTAAATCCTCCCAACATCCTATGAGAGCTGTTTTGTCAGGCCATTTTGGGTTTGTTTTCCTATTTTTTTAGGCGCAGAAGTCTGTATTTCGTGGTGAACACGGGAAACTCAAAAGTTTTTAACAACGAGAAATCATTCATGTCACAAACGCTCCAAGACGAGTTTGCATGACTTACATGAGCAATAGCTTCTTGCCTTAACAAATACTACTAATTGCATAGAAATTGTAGTTGTTATTTACATAATACAATGTTTTATGTTAAACATTGATTACATAGTTTGCTTCTTTTCATTTTAAAATATACTAATTTCAGCTTTATCATGAAATGTTACTGATGAGTGAAACTCAAGAAAGGCAGGCTTTCAAAACGCCTTTTAGATTGCCAACTTTCTCTTTTAAAAAGTTAATTTTAGTGCTCTTCATCAGAAAGCTGTCTTCATGAATAATTCATGGATTTATTAATGAGCTTATGGAGCATAGTAAAGTAATGCAGCCCTTGAATGATGCTCTGCTCTTCTAAAGCACACGAAATAAGCAGCCCTAAATGAATGCGTGTATGCCTGCACTCTGAATTAATAATTAAACCACTGACCTGTGCATGACTTTGAAACTAAACATCCCGTATATACAACCAGACCTTATTCAGAGTACATTATGCCAAAACTTTCCAAAAACTAAACAAACAAAAACAAAAAAACCCTGTGATATCATAAAGACACTCAAAAGAACCAGTAGAATGTCATGCACCATTATGACTGTGATGTCATACAAAAACATTCCACCTTACGAATCTTAGAACGCACTTCCTGCAATGTTCCTTTATAGAGCATCTGGTGATGATGTCACAGAGACACACTGTCCTTGACCTGGACTCCTCAGTGATGTCACCTCTCAGCAGTCCATTTAAACGGGTCATGACAGGGATTTTTTTAGTTCCTTGAGGTTCACTTATAATGTTAATCGATTTTTTTTGCACACACACACACACACACACACACACACACACACACACACACACACACACACACACACACACACACACACACACACACACGTTTCTTTATGAACTTTTCTTTAACCTGTACCTCGTTTACAAATCAAAATGTTCAGAACAAACATAAAATCCTCAGACGCAATCCAGGATGCTATTAAAATAAAGCATCCACTTGTTTTTGATGCTAAAATCCTTCTGCAGTCTGTCCAGAGATGCAAACGAGCTGTTTAAACTGAACATTTTTAAAGCAAGCGTTCTTTCACTTCCATTTGTCCTGTTGTTGAAAGACTCTGAACTGAAAACACATCTGTATACTGTATCCAGTGTAGACAGCATCAGTGATTATAATGGCTTTATTACTCACATCCAGTGTAGGCAAATATCAGCCGTAAATCGACCTATGATGCGATGATATAACTATTCATCGATGTCTTGCTCTTTAGGCAGTCATATGCAAATGTGTTTGCCCGTGTGACCCGCAATATACAAACAAGCTGTTTTTGGACTTTGATTAAATAAATGCTTTTTTTAAATGAAACATAAAAAGAAAAAAATGGCCTCAGAGCAAAAACCGCTTTGAATTATGTAACACAAATAATATAATGCACTGTAAATTAAAAAAGATTACTGGAGTATGTTTTACAAGAAAATACTATTTCATTCTTTCTATTTCAAAATGTCTGGCAGTTCAATGTACTTGCTGTTTCTTAGCAATTACTTGAGAAATTTACCAGCAATTTCTTAGTAAATTCAACGCTATCTCAGGACCAATTCGTACGAATTTGTACGAGTGATTAAAAGGTGGCTAATTCGTATGAATTCGTACGACCTCACTCGTACGAATTCGTATGATTTGTCTAAACCCACGTGATGGTTAGGTTTAGGGGTGGGGTCAGAGGTAGGTCATTCGTACGAATTCATATGAATTGGGCAACTCGTAAAATATGTACGTTTTAGCAAAAATCGTACTAATTCGTACAAGTGAGGTCGTATGAATTCGTACAAATTATCCACCTTGTAAAATTCGAATGAATTGCCGTGAGATCGGGTTGGTAAATCCCACACCAAATGTTGTTTGAGTGTAGTAAACAGCATCTGCACTCAGCAGAGAATCACGCCGCAGTGATTTATATGAAGGGTGCTGCACCTGAGAAGACTTTTCTGAATTCTGATCGCATGCTGCATTGGTTTATGCTTCTCCTTTCGGTCCATAACGCAGCATGCTATCAGAATTCAGACAGCATCAGAGGCCAAGCGTACACTCATACACACGTATGCATACAAACACAGTCTGATCAATGGTGTGATATAATAACAGTGCGCTTTCACTGAGTAAAACGCTCATCTCACTGCTGAATAATGCAGGGACTCCACTAATAAAACCTACAGTGCAAACTTAAGATTAATTATTCTAAATAGATTCTCAAATTAAACAAAAACTAAAGGCCCGTTCGCACAAAGGACGATAACTAACTATAACAATAAAGAAATTGTTCTAAAAATAATTTTAAATGTAAAAGAATAACAGTGTCCATACAACAACTAGAACAATAAAAACAAAAACAATAGCTGTGTTTACATGGACACTAATAATCCGATTGTAATCAGAGTACTAGAATAAAAAAGTCACGTCAATCGGAATGAATTGGTCAAATCCGATTAAAATGAATTTGGATTGTAAGAGGTGATTAATAATACTTTTCTAATCCGATCGAGAGGACATTTGACAACTTGATCGGATTGAAACACTTGATCGGATTGAAACCCGAAATGGGAAACTTCTGCACATGTGCAATGATGTAGAAATAGTGTAATGACGTATGGATCGAGCCGTTGTTGTTGAATGCAGTGTTATAAATGACTGATGTGCTATTGTAAAACTCTCCTTCCACTCATTGTCTTTGAAGTGGAACAGGACAACGTCCCACCAGTCCTTGTTTCGGACTCTCATCCACAGACGCCGTGTTTTGGGCGAGGGAAGGGGCGTTTTTACTGTGTGATAAATATAAGCAGCACGGCACAATGGTTCATGTACTTGTTGTCTCCAAATTATTGCCTTGAAATAGATATATATTAAAGGGATAGTTCACTTTAAAATGAAAATTCTGTCATCATATACTCACCCTCATGTTGTTTCAATCCTTTATGAATTTCTTTCTTCTGCTGAACAGAAAGGAAGATATTTAGGTTTCTGGTCCCATTGACTTCCATAGTAGATTTTTTTTCCTACTATGGAAGTCATTGGGATCAGAAACTGTCTGATTACTGATATTCTTCTAAATATCTTCCTTTCTGTTCAGCAGAAGAAAGAAATTCATACAGGTTTGAAACAACATGAGGGTGAGTAAGTATATGATGACAGAATTTTCATTTTAAAGTGAACTATCCCTTTAAGGGCCAGATTTTCTAACAGCTTGCGCCAGTGAAAACCATCTTTCGCGTTAAAACCAAGCGGCAACCTCCCCTTCTCTCTCTTGAAACCAACACGGAAGTGAGTTAAACTGCAATTCATTAACTGGCCGCTTGGGCTGGCTGCAGAAGTGAGTCAAATCTGTATCTCCCCCATGTTAAAATTACCAACTTTACAGCAGAAAAAAACATGTTTACAGCCTGGATCTCTATGTGGCTTTGGTCTATACAGCTAATTTTGCCCTTCATAAAAACTGTGAGGGGGGTGAATTTTTTTATAACTCATCCGTTTAGTTGATTAATATTTAAATTTCTGCATTTAAGGGTGTGGCCACTTGAGTGACAGGTGGGTTGTCGCTGATGTCAATGCTAGCCGTTTGTCTGCTGTTACTAGCCGTCACTTCACCTCAGCAAATGTTGCTGCTGAACTTGCTTTCTCTGCAGTGTTTGTGCTTTTTTTTCGGGATTATTTCATACAATTTAATACACCCATTACTTGGGTACAAAGCCCACGGCTTTGGATTCCGTCGTTGTCGTCGAGTATCGTTCGAGAGAACAACCAGCGCTGTATTTCAGTTGTTTTCCTCTGTGAACATGCACTAATGGATGTCTGACAATTTCGTTGCTTTTTGGAGTTTTCAAATTTAAAAACGTCAATAAAGGCTCGTTCGTTCTGCTCTCACGGAACAGATGGATTATAATATGCTTATGTAAGTTACCGTCAGATGAAATCATGCAGGCGTCGGCGCTTTCTCCGTCCATGCAATAAATGCACATCCATGAATGAGCGCGGATTTTCTAGCGCATTTACTTGAACTTCATAGGCAATATATCTATGGTTTAACCCATTTGAGAGGCGGCCAAAATCAGAATTTAAAATGGACTGAAAAGCTCTCTACGAACTTGACGAGCGATGCCGCGCTGACGGACCATAGACTATAAAAAAGTGACTGACATGTAACGTTATGCACATAAATCACTGTCACACACACTCTCAGAGTAATATTAAGTTACTGCATAATACATTTTCAACTAGCAGAATAGTACAGAATCACAATACACAGTCTCACTTGTAGCCATGTCTTTTAACTATTATAATATTTCGAAGGGCAAAAACAGGAACTTTTAATTGGCTTTACATCATCAAGTGTCACTTTAGCGCGAGGCCCTGTGCAGTCGCAGACTTGGTACTGTCAGTAGCATAACCTTATAGCATTACCCAGAGCCGTTAACAGCCTGAGCTAACTCGATCACGTCGAGCTGTTTGGGCGTGATTTCTCAGCCTCTTTGCCCATTTTCTGTTATCCGGGAGTGACGCAAGGCCAAGATGGCGACGGCCGGCTCCGCCCACTTTAGGCTTCAAAAATGCTCTTCAGAAACCTACGGGTGACGTCACGGACACTACGTCCATATTTTTTTACAGTCTATGGTTAAAACCATCTTTTCACACAGTGAAAACTTAGCGCTGAAAAGGCGTGGACAGGGTTATTGTTGCGGCCGATCTTTTTGCATATGCATTTGTAGGAGTTTCCCTTTCAGACGCTAAACGTGCTAACAATGCACCTGAACACACCTCGTTTTCAGACCAGCAGCCCATGAGCGCACAAATTTTCACAAATCCATTTGCTATTTAACAAAGTGGCGCAGGACGTGAAAATGATAACTGCGTTGGGCTGATACTAGCAAAGAACACTTACGTCGCGCCTGGCGCTGCATTGCATATGGGTCCCCCATATGACAGCCAATCAGAGTCTATCCTGCTTTAAGAGCTGGAACGTTTAAAGCGGCAGACGACATAACCACAGCGCTCACTTAAAATAAACAGAACAATATGATATGATGTTGGTGGTTGGTTCGCTAATATAGTAATCTTATAGTTATCATAATTGGTGTGAATGGGCAGTAAGTATACAGATGAGATCAGGGAGAAAAAAGAAAGAGCAAAGGACAAGAAAAGGAAGACAGTAAAGAGACATACTGCTGAAATAATTTGCACACCATAAGAAAACCCTTTGCATTTGAACTAGGTCCTGCAGGGGTGCTTTATCTGCGCTCTGCACGATCCCAAAGGCACGGAGCAGTAATGAGGACACAGGGCAGAGAAACCTGCTCTCCTTTGGACATATTTTCAGACTGAGCTCCCTCTGCTGTCATTAAACAGGTCATCTACCATGAGGAGACACTTCAAGTGTCCAGAGCAAGTTTTCCAATATGACCATTTCAATCTCAACCTTCTGACCTGATACTAACAAAGCAAACCGTTAAAGCAGCTGACCGAGAAAATTCCATATTATGCCAATTATACAATGGTCAAAGGAATTCCTAGGTGATTTTCACACTGCAATCTGCCTCTCAGAAAAAAAGGGAAAAAAAAGATGAAAAAAATTAAATGTATTTTGTGTCCCACAGCAGAAAGTAAGTTTTGGTTTGGAACGATGTGAGGGTGAGTAAATGATGACCGAATGTTCATTTTTGGCCGAACAATACCTTTAAGACCCAGTTTGGCACATGCGTCAATTCTTATTCTAAAGTCAAATATAAACAATGCAGAATCACTTGAATAATTCTATGATGTTTATTATTCAGCATGTCACTGTTTCACAAATGAGCTGGATATTAGAAATCGGTCTTGCGTGAATGTCAACACAAAGCTCATAGTTTGTTTCAGTCTCTCCTCCTTTTCAAGGACAATATTTCTCACATTGTTTTGAAGTATTTCTCTATTCCACCAATATGCAATGTGCATATATAATATACACTACCATTACTACGTTTGGGGTCAGTAAACTAGTGAAACTAGCATAAATATTTTGCCACTAAATGCACTGGCCTCTGCATTGCAGAGATACAGACTCATTTTTGGCATCATGCCTCAAATTTGTTGATGCGGTAAACGAAAACAGTTTAGTCTGTCAACACGAAATCTATAACTTTTTGTCAGCACAGTCTGATGATCTGACTCAAATTTGGTGAAAATTGGACAAACAGTCTAAGAGAGTGTCAAAATCGATATCTATGTTCTCGACATGACCCAAGGAATATAAAGGCCAGTTACATTACAGTAGGTTAGTGTAATCAAGAGTTATTAGCATTTTTTGAAATTTCATTATACCTTCTGACCACAAGGTGGTCCCTGGTGGCCCTGAATCTTTTTGAGTACTTTCAGGGCATGGTGCTGAAGACACATACCAAGTTTCGAAACGACACGCCAATGCATTCGTAAAATATAGCATTTAACAACGAAATAAACGATTTTGGCCAATATGGGAAAATTTGGTATCGCTCAGCTCTGCATGCTGCACCGAATCAAATTTGTGATAACAAACATAACACACACCAGGTTTGGTCAGAATACGCTAACGAATTGCAATGATATAGCCTCACATTCATTTTGGCGGTCACTTCGTTGAATTCGTTGAAAAAAAGACTTTTGTCGGCACAGTCTGAAGATGATCTGGTTCAATTTACGGGAAAATCGGAGCAATGGCCTATCGAAAAAGTAGGTTTAGTGGGAAATAAAAAATTGCGGAAAAAAATTTCATTACAGAAAATTACGTCACATAGGGAAATCGAATCGAAGGGAAAAAGATCCCTTACAGTTCAAAAGTTATTAGCATAAACATGAGTGCAAATTTGGACAGTTGGTGGCGCTAGAGGATTGAGACTCCAAATTTGCTATAGTGACATTTCAGACTGTCCTCTATCTGTGTGCCAAATTTTATAACAAATAACATAACATGTTAGATAACAAGTAAACTTGATTTATGAATGTTTAGATATTTGTACTTGTTTTTCTGCACCCAAAGAGGGAAATTCTTGACATTTTTGAGCTGTTTAAAAACATCCAAACTAATCAATAAACCTAATCAATCACTCAGGAAGCCGGACCGCCGTTGGCCCTGGTGACATATTTCCTGTTAAAATTTTTGATGTGGCGAACAACCGCAACCGTCAGAAAGACCACACAAAAGCTCTCGGGCTGCGGGCGAGTAAATCAGCAGACATGATAAACAGACGCTCTGTCTGACAGAGAGCTTCTTGATCTCTCCGCCGTGTCATTTAGACGGATGGCTTGGATTGGCCCAGGTCATTACCGCCCGACGTCTCCTCGGCAATGCTGTCAAATAAATCTCCAGAAGCCCGCCGTCTGCCCCACCCGGCCCGTAAATCACCCCGATGATGAAGTGACAGACAGGTGGAGGTGTCTCTCTGGTCAAGGGCTTACCTGGAGTCTCACACTCTATACAGCATCTACTGCAAGTCTGATGTATCAAAATTCAGTTCACGTTTATTTGAATTCACCTTACTGTTAACGAAAGATCCCAGACAGCAACATAGTATCGGCCCAGATCCGGCCCACATCTGGTACATGTGGATTTAACATGTACCAGATGTGGGCCGGATCTGGGCCGACACTATGTTGCTTGTAAACAGACATGCACTACTCTGCACTGATTGGCCAGATGGCTCAGTCTGTTGTGATTGGTCTCTGCACTGATTGGCCAGATGGCTCAGTCTGTTGTGACTGGTCTACTCTGCTCTGATTGGTCAGATGGCTCAGTCTGTTGTGATTGGTCTACTCTACATTGATTGGCCTACTCTACACTGATTGGCCAGATGGCTCAGTCTTTTGTGATTGGTCTACTCTGCTCTGATTGGTCAAACGGCCCAGTCTTTTGTGATTGGTCTACTTTACATTGATTGGCCTACTCTGCTCTGATTGGTCAGATGGCTCAGTCTTTTGTGATTGGTCTACTCTGCTCTGATTGGTCAGATGGCCCAGTCTGTTGTGATTGGTTAGTTAACGTCAAGTATTCAGTTAAACAGACAAAATGAATATGTCAGGCAGCAACTACATCATAATGCTCATAACGATTACAATATAAGGATAATATTTGACAGTTTCATATTTGATCCAAAGTTGGCGTCATCTGAGGTCTTCGCAAGTGTGGCGTCGGCTGAAATCAATCAATATTAGTCAATAACAGTAGCGCCAGCTCTTGTGGTCTAATATTATTTTGGGATAAAGGCAAATTTGACACCTTAAAGAGCTTGATGTACTCAGTGCAACAAGACACTGTTTTGAAACCAAGCTGCAAAAGCTACAAATTTAGTAGAAGTCTTTAGTGTTCATGCATCACATCATGTAGGCAAGGAAGACCATAAATTAAATCTCTTAAACAGGGCTCTGGGAAAAGCTTTCTGTTATGTTTTTGGAAGTGTTTAGGGTTAAGAGTTTAAGGGTGTTCGTGGAGATTAACGGCATGCGTTTGATGTGTAAATTGTTAAGACGTGTTGCCTTCACAACAGATGATTGATGTGAGCGGTATTACACGGTTAGGCAAGGTTATACTACTTTACACAAACCCTGTCAGTCACATTGGCGGATCTGTCTGCTGTTCATCATGACTGGCAGCTGTTTCTGTCTAAGTGGATCTGACCGATCCTTGGCACTGGTCTCCAAAACGACAGACTCTGTTTGGATGTCTAAACAGGTGTGAGACTTCAGTTGCTGATGGCATCAGAGCTGAAACACTGCCAGAGATATTACCTTTCTGCTCACAGCGCGGCTGGAAATCTGCTGCGATTACACACCGGGTCCTTGCGGACGGGCATAAAGCTTCTACCAGAGAAATTAAAACACAAAACAGCAGCTGTAACACAGTCTATTAGCTCTGATAGGACCAATGGGATTTCTTTGACCTGCACATGAACACATGCATGCCAGGGCTACTATAGTTAACTACAACCAAAACCAGTCACTTGAAATAAAATACATTTGATCTGAAACAAATTAAAATGAATTATGATAATAATAACTTTTGAAATTTATTTAGGTCTCCTACAATAAGTTTACATGCATCCAAGGTAAAAAAACACTTTTAATTTTCTCATAATATACATTGCAGCATCAGCTCTTTTCTTACAGTGTCGGAAACAGTTCGATAAAGAATTCAGTCTCTCTAAAACCCCACTTACTCTGCTCTGATTGGTCAAACGGCCCAGTCTGTTGTGATTGGTCTACTCTGCTCTGATTGGTCAAACGGCCCAGTCTGCTGTGATTGGTCTACTCTGCTCTGATTGGTCAAACGGCCCAGTCTGTTGTGATTGGTCTACTCTGCTCTGATTGGTCAAACAGCCCAGTCTGCTGTGATTGGTCTACTCTGCTCTATTTGGTCAGATGACCCAGTCTGTTGTGATTGGTCTACTCTGCTCTGATTGGTCAAACGGCCCAGTCTGCTGTGATTGGTCTACTCTGCTCTATTTGGTCAGATGACCCAGTCTGTTGTGATTGGTCTACTCTGCTCTGATTGGTCAAACGGCCCAGTCTGCTGTGATTGGTCTACTCTGCTCTGATTGGTCAGATGTCCCAGTCTGTTGTGATTGGTCTACTCTGCTCTGATTGGTCAGATGGCTCAGTCTGTTGTGATTGGTCTACTCTGCTCTGATTGGTCAGATGGCTCAGTCTGTTGTGATTGGTCTACTCTGCTCTGATTGGTCAAACAGCCCAGTCTGCTGTGATTGGTCTACTCTGCTCTGATTGGTCAGATGACCCAGTCTGTTGTAATTGGTCTACTCTGCTCTGATTGGTCAAACGGCCCAGTCTGTTGTGATTGGTCTACTCTGCTCTGATTGGTCACACGGCCTAGTCTGTTGTGATTGGTCTACTCTGCTCTGATTGGTCAAACGGCCCAGTCTGTTGTGATTGGTCTACTCTGCTCTGATTGGTCAAACGGCCCAGTCTGCTGTGATTGGTCTACTCTGCTCTGATTGGTCAGATGGCTCAGTCTGCTGTGATTGGTCTACTCTGCTCTGATTGGTCAGATGACCCAGTCTGTTGTAATTGGTCTACTCTGCTCTGATTGGTCAGATGGTCCAGTCTGCTGTGATTGATCTACTCTGCTCTGATTGGTTAAACGGCCCAGTCTGCTGTGATTGGTCTACTCTGCTCTGATTGGTCAGATGACCCAGTCTGTTGTGATTGGTCTACTCTGCTCTGATTGGTCAGATGGTCCAGTCTGTTGTGATTGGTCTACTCTGCTCTGATTGGTCAGATGGTCCAGTCTGCTGTGATTGGTCTACTCTGCTCTGATTGGTCAGATGGTTCACTCTGTTGTGATTGGTCTACTCTGCTCTGATTGGTCAGAAAAAAAAGATAAAAAATAATAATAATTATAATGGCAAAAACTAAACAAAACAAAATTGAAAACAGAAAATGTAAAAATAAAAACAAACCCAAAACATTGATAAAAAAATAATAATTATACTACATGAACAGGGGTGCATGAATGCATGTATGCATAAACTACATGAGAGGATTGTGTAAAATCAAAATTGCATTCAGTTCCCCCAACAACAGTTTGCAGCACAAACGATACTTCTGGGTTTGTTCCAATCACTAACTCAGAATATGAGCAATAGTAACAGCAATGCTTGCTAGTGCAAACAGCACTAATTATGTTTGTTGAGAGTTCACAGTATAATTAAAGCTGTAATTATTGCAGGTCAGCTGAATAATCCCAGGGTTTAAACAAAGAGGGATTTAAGCTGGTTTAGAGCCAAACGTTTTTGTTGAATTATATGGCACAGTGGTTAAAAGGATCACCATGGTAACAGCGAGGAGAAACCCGCAACAACAGTCATTAATAACCTAGAGATACTGTACTGGGAAAAAGGCTAGAAATGAACCAACACTAAACTTGCTCCTGCTGGTACGGGAGGTGAAATTAATCAAAAAGTTAATTTACGTGAAGCACAAGGGAGCAAATTAAAGCAGAACCGCTGCACATAAATGCAGTTTACCCAACAAACACCTACATTAAACTATGAAACTATAAATCACTACATATATGTCACATTGTGTATATGTCAAAACACCCTCACATACGGACACAAAATCGCACAACCCAACATTCAGTTGAGCAAGATTCAGATCTTTCCTCAAACTGACATTCGACAGAACATCTCAGTCCGTCTTCTAGATTGACCACTGCAAAAAAATCTTAAATATAGCAAAACAATTTTGTTAGTGCATGGTAAAAAATTACTAAACCTAGCATAAATATTTAGCCACTAAAAATATTAATGGTCTAAAAACTAGCGGGAAAACGCTTACAATTCTAATACCCTTCAAAAGATTGTGGTCAGAAAGATTTTTTTAAAATATTTTCATAAAGGATGCATTAAATTGATCAAAAGTGACAGTATTTATAATGTCACAAAATATTTCTAATTTAAATAAATGCTGCTCTTTTGAACTTGAATCCCGAAAAAAAAGAATACAGCATAAGACATTCTACGCTTGAATTTGTAAAGATACACTAAAAAAGCTTAATATTCAATGTTTCTAATACAATTATCTTGCATAATGTTGCATGATATTAGGACATATTTGCTCTTGTTTTCCTCTTCTCAAGAGGGGCGTTTAGCGCACAGTTGTTTCATAAGCGTGGCTTCCGACAGATTGCAGATCATCCCAACATCAGTCAGGACTCGGGACACAAAGCTCATCCGTGAGGAATGCGTGTGTTGTGTTTTAAGTGCATGAATGAAGCACGATACATACTGTAGGACAGAGGAACGTCCAGCTCGCCCTGCCACGACTGCCCGAGATCGTCTACAGAGTGCTGCGCTGCAGAAACACAAACACACACACACATCAACATATTTCATGCACAAACACTGAGGACTTCACGCTCTGTAAACATGAACTACTCCTTACAATATAAACACTTTCAAGCATCGAAAAATGTGCTTAACTGACATCGACCAGTGTTGTTATTGTAAACACTAAAACTAAAAACAACAACATTGTTGTTACTTGAAATAAAGCTTTAATATCAATAATTAAAAAAATATCTAAACCTTGAAACTAAAACTTAGAAATGTTCCTATGGCAACTAACTGAAATAAGTTTAAGTTGATGTAAAATGTTGTAAAACTAAGGGTCCGTTTACACTAGAAAACTTTTTGAAAACCGTTATCGTCTCCGTGTTAACTACAAAAATGCGATTTTGTGATAACGGTGATGTCATGCGCATGCATGTTACATGTTCAGTCTATAGGCGCGGAGTGTTTCGTTACAAAGTGGCATCGCCATCTACTGGCCTGACAGCAAAATGCAGCGTTTTTAATCGTTTCGCAGATCCATGTGAACGAGGATCGTTTTGACAACATTATTTTCCATAGTACATAGTTGTGGTGTAAATGTACTGTACCCTCAAACTGAAATAAACACTAAATAACACTTTATATTGAGGTTTCGTTTAATTGTAATTTGTTTTGTGTACATTTGTTATCTACATTAGTTAACATGAACTAACAATGAAAAATATTTCTGAAGTATTTATTAATCATTGTTAATGTTAATGTCGACATTTGCTACTATATTGTTAATATCAAAAGTTGTATCTCTTAAAATCATTTAATGAACTAACATGAACAAACAAAGAATGACTGTATTTTTATTAACTAACATTTACAAAGATTAATAAAAACTGTAACAAATGTTTTGCTCATTGTTAGTTATGCTATAACTAATGCAAGCCAATGGAACCTTATTGTAAAGTGTTAGTCAAAAAAAAACAAAAAACTAAAACCTATAACCTAAATTTAACCGAAAATGAGAAATATTTATTGGCAGCTAACTTAAATTAGTTTAAGCCAGTACAAAAATTATTAAAACTAAAATAAAAATTAAAGTTAAATATAAATATAAATATTAGCTAGAAAACTAATAAAAGTGACAACTAAACAAAGAATATTAGTGACAAATGCACATGAAAATATTAAAAATAAAAATGTAAAAAATAAAAGCTAATTCTAAATATTAATAATATAATCATGTAAAAATCATACTAAAATAATACTTTCATCAACAAGATGTAGTGATAAAGATATTTATATACCCATTTACTTTTGTAATGCAAAATGAACAATCTAAATAGATATTTGGTGACCAGTTAACATAAATTAAAAAAAATATCCATCTAAAAAGTAAAGCTGTTTTAAGTACCTATAAAATAAATTACTAAAACTTAAATAAAAAATAAAGCTAAACAGTTTTTTTTTAAATAAAAAAAACAATAAAGTAATGCAATTACTGAAACTATAATTAAAATGCAAACCAAAAGTATCAAAATAAAAGCAAATTCAACATATTATGAATTACTACAAAGCATACAAATAAAATAACACTGCTAAAAGATTCTTCAAAGTTTTTTAATGAATATATTCATAGATTTTAATGCAATATGTGACCCTGGACCACAAAACCAACAAAACATGGGTCACAATTTTGAAATTGAGATTTATACATCAACTGAATGCTGAATAAATAAGCTTTCCATTGCTGTATGGTTTGTTAGGATAGGACAATTTGGCCGAGATACAACTATTTGAAAATCTGTAATCTAAGGGTGCAAAAAAATCGAAACATTGAGAAAATCGCCTTTAAGGTCCATATATGTTCGCGATTGTGCTGCATTCACTCACAAAAATAAACGTTTTATATATTTACGGTTGGATATTTACAAAATATCTTCATGGAACATGATCTTTACTTAATATCCTAATGATTTTTGGCATAAAAGAAAAATCAATAATTATGTACATACAATGTATTGTTGGCTATTGCCACAAATTTACCCGTGCGCCGTGTGACTGGTTTTGTGGTCCAGGGTCACATATTTTAATGAAAGCCAAACGTGTGCACAATTAACGTCCACAGATGAATCCTTCACAATGCTGTGAACACTGTGCACAATCAACACCAGATTTGATGTTGCCTCTATCAGGCCGAGCTGAAACGAGTCGTGAGTTTGAGGAGCAGAACGAGCGGGCAGCTTCACTCCGTCGTCTCCGGAGAGAATCTAGAAACAAATTCAATCAGGTGGAATTAAACAGGGTGAAGATTAAGGCCAATTTGCATGAACCGCAGGGGCTTCTGATAGAAGTTGAATAAGCAAAAAAAAAAAATACTTAAGCAACTTATTAAACTCTTTCACCTTGAGGAAGTGAAGGGGTATTAACTTGATCCTCTTTTACAGTCACGTCTGAATCACACGCCGAAAAATCTGCCTATAGTGACGCACAATCAGCTCAATCAAAAGATGATTCAACCAACTGACATTCTTCATTCGCCAAGGAAACCAAGGTGCTAATTTTTGTGTCAAAATAATAACGGCAATCATTCCGTGTGATGTGTGATGTCATAGGTGAGAACGATGATGTCACGGATGTTCCTCAGACGGCTATGAATGTAAATGTTACTGGTTGTGTGTGTGTAAGCCGGTCGATTGTGTTGTTTAACAATCGCGTGATTATGTGGGCCGCGGTGATTCACTCAGGAGAGACAATGAGGAGCGCAGACGCTTGGCAGATCTTTTCTTTCCCACAAGCTTCCTCGTCTGTTCATTAGCTTCAGGAAACGTCATTATTGCACTGTCAACAGCTCAATCTTCCCATGGGACACGCATGAACACAAATGAAAAACAACTAGACGTTTGGGGGCTTTTATTCGGTCGTCTACTTTTTTTTATTTCTTTCTTTTGTCAATTGAGTTGAGTAATTGAAAAGGGAAGATCTGTAATATGTATTTAAGCATTAACAATTGTTTTTAAATGACATTGAAAGTGTTGTTAGTGTAAACAGAATCTAAAACTTAATCTAAAAAAAAATATATATATATTTGATACTTGAAATAAAGCTGAAATAAAATAGTCTAAATATTAGGTTGAAATAAAATAAACCTTAAAACCAAAAATTATTTTTTTTTTTTTTTTTTTTTACAAAATTAAATGATCCTTGGCAACTAGATACGTTTATACAATAAACATTAACTGAAATAAATCTAATATAAAAACTAAACTTCTTTTATTTCAGCTTATCCTTTTAATTAGTTTAATAGTGATGTACTAAAATAACTAAAACTAAACATTTAATACAAATTCATGAAAACCATATAGACATAAAAAATGGGGAAAAATAGTTAAAATGTCAAAAATACACCACAAAATTACAAAAAATGTAAAATTGAAATGAAAATGTAAAATATGAAAATAAAAACTATGATGGTATCTCAACGATACTAAAATACCACTGCTTGAAGTACTAAAATTACTTAAACTGAAATAAAATAAAATAAAATAATAAATAAAATAAAATAAAATAAAATAAAATAAAATAAAGCTAAATATGAATGCTGTAAAAAATAGAACCAACAAAACACACACAAAAAAAAAAACAGACTAAAACTGAAACTACACTGATAAAAATGATTTTGTGGTGAAGATAATATTATAGAAAAAAACAATGTAATTTACATGAAAAAGTTATCTCAGGCAAGAAAAAAAACTAAGTAAATTCTATATTAGTACTCAATTCAAGCGTGTAGAGATGAAAGCGTAAATATCAACGTTATAAAATTAAGTAAAATTACTCAACTTTACTGATACTGGTGTTCCCAACATACACTGGGCCTTGAATAATTAATGAGGTTGATTTTTCACTGTTTCATCATTGCTTTTGTTGTTAGGATTAGTAACTTGCCATTTTGTGACATTTGAAGTTCATTTTCCACTCAAAATGACACATTGAAACAAAAACAATCCATCAAATGTTCCCGTCATTGTTTATTGTCTACCAAGTATTGAGGTCTCTGCGTTCACATAATGCTTAATAAAGTAGATATGGTGTCTCACACAATATGTATTGTATTTATTACTTAGATGTTTCTAGGTAAACTTTAAAAGTGTGGTTTAATTCAATGTTGTATTGTTTGAGTGTATTGCAAAGGAAATGTATTGATGTATTGCAAAGGAAACTTCAATTAAATAGATATTACTCAACCTTTTACTAGCCAAGTTAAAATTACTTATTTTATTTGTTACTTTCACTTAACTTAGTTAAGCAGAGTTTACTTAATTCCATATGTGAAGTTTACTTAAAAAATATTAGTGAAAAAAACTTGCCAAAGAAAAATTAAGTCAATTTTACTTATTGTTTTTTTCAGTGTATAAAAAAATAAAAGCTAATTCTATATAAATATTCTAGTAGTGTATAAATAATATTAAAATAACACTGTTATCAGGAGGATGCAGTACAGATACAGCGGCATTTAAAAAGTGTCGGAATTTCACTGCATTTGCAAATGCAAACCTGAGCTCAGATGATGCTCAAGCTTAACTTATTCTGTTAACAAGGTGTCGCTCATCAAATCACGATCTGTGCGGTTACCTTTCATATGACTCCTGCCGATTGTCACGAAGCCAGAGGAGATGAAGTTGTGCATGTCTTGACCACTGCGGAAGTTTTCTTTCCCATAATGCCCTGCAAAGACAGACATGCAGCAAGTGTTATAAAATAAAGCACAGTAGTTAAAAACAATCATGGCATGTCCCTGAAAAAGCTTCACGCAGAAGTTATCCGACTTCCATTTGAATGAATCATCCGGCCCGAGTCCGACTGCGACAGACATTATGCTGACGTCTGTTCGACTGAAGAATACCTTTATTCAGGGTTTAGACAAGACAACATGGTGAAAAGGGTCAAATCAACTAACTAAAAAATGATTTACTAATAGATATCACCATAAATTCTCAAGTCGGTTAAGCACAGGACATTAAGACTATTGCTTTGTATCATGTTCATGTTTTCTGAAATGCTGCTGAAGTGGAGAAAAAAACTTTAAAGATATGTATTGTGTTTGAAATCTACAGATGCAATATATTAAACATTTAAATGTGTATTTTTGATTAATCTAAAAGAAGACATGTTATACAAGCAAAATAGATCAAAATTGACCAGTGCATGAAAAAATTATTTTCTCTGTATTCTCAAAGAGGGAAAAAAAACACCTCACTTTTATTCAGAGACCCAAACTGAGCAAAAATGTGAAATATAGTGCAGATGCTGATATTATACGGCCAAAAATAAGAAGAAATCCTGATGCTTTTAATGTAAATCAAAGAGATCTTTGGCAAATACTTACATAAAATGTATATAAATATCAGTCGTCACTCTGTATCTGCCAATAGCATATATTAGTAAGATGATATTTAAAGTTTTATGATCAAAGCTCTGTAGTTTTAAAACGTATAACGCAATGCAATACAATGATTATTGAAAGAAGAAAGCATGATCATATTTAATACATCTGAACATCAAGGTCAAGACAAGGTGCTTCATTAAGCATTAATGGTATGTGTGTGTGTGTGTAGTGGGGCAGAGGTTCTGCACAGGGACTTGACACTAATACACACACACACTCTCAGCTCGTCTTCAGCCCCGCAGGGTTAGAGGACACTGCCTGTGATGGGAATCTTCACCGTCTTGCACTGGCAGGTGAATCCTCCATCTAATTATTGACATCTCTGACCAGGACACTGATCCGAGGGTCACGAGATGGGAGAGTTGAGAGCTTTATCTGTGTCATTGCTCAGCTCTACAGAAAGCCAAGGCAAGACAAGTCATCTAATACAGATCATTTTTCAAATTTTTTACAGCTGAAGTGTTTAGAACTATAAAACCTACTGTATCATATTTGATACGAACATTTCTTAGGCTTCTATTTGATCAACATGATCAAAGCTTTGCTGAAAAACCTGTTGAACACAATCTACACACCTTCCGTCTGATTGATAGTTTTTTTTTAGCAAGTAAAACACCTTTTAGTATAATGGAAAAAACGTCCACCTTCTGCTCGTGGTTCACGTGTTTTTTTGCTGTGAAATCTTTACCGATTTTTAGAAAGTAAATGTAAGAATAACTTTTATATTGTTAATAATATTTCAAGATGAATACTTACTGGACTGAAGTTTACTTAAATATCCAATCAATCATTTTTTCGAAAAATCATGTTCAGATATGAGTATCAAATATGATCGTCAGGCTTTTGAGGAAGGTTGATTTTGTTCATCTCGTAATCATATCATTGTATTACAGTATATGTTTTGAAACTACAGAGCTTTGATCATAAACTAAACATTAAAATGCTATTTTACTAAGACATATTACAGCCAGATATACAGTGACACTGACATTTATATGCATTTTATGTACAGTAAGTATTCTATTATGTTATAAAGATCTCATTGATTTACATTACAAGCTATCATAATTTCATCGTATACTTTTTGTTCATATAAATATCGCAAAAATATGCAATTTGATGCAGATGTTGATATTCTTCCTTCAAGTATGAGCTCCATATTCTCACTATATCACACTTAATGAGCCATAAAAGAATGATACTCAACAACAAAAAAACAGGTATGCAAATATTTTGTCTAAAGGTTCAATAAACTGTTCTATCTTTAAAAAAAAAAAAACAATATGTCAGGGATGACAGGGTTAATATTTATCAGACTTCTCAATGCTTGTGAAAAGCACTTTTCAAGTCACTCATTATGTTTTCAAGTTCTCAATTCAAGGGAAAACCTGAAGAGAGATGCACACTTTATTGCTCCATAAATCAATTGTGTGCTGTGTAATTGTGTTGAGATATTTCTCTGTGAAGTTTATAGCGCTGAAGTTCAGGGTTCTGAGGCGGAACAGAGATTACGGTCAATACTAACAGCAACCGATAGACAGAAAACATTTTCCGGCAGTCTCTCATTTTGAGCCCTATCTTCCTATTTTGTGTTATTTCTGGCACACAAAAAAAACATGGAAAGCTTTGTAAAAAAGATAGCCACCATATGCTTCACGAAACATCAGCTCCTTTGTTTCAGTATTTCAATAATGCCCATTTTTTAATCTCCAAAATATATCCCTACCAGAAGTAAAAAAAAATATACATTTACAATCAGACAAGCATATTGAAAACTCATTTGTCTCATTTGTTAATATTAGTTAATGCATCGACTAATATGAAGTAACAATGAGCAATTTATCACAGCATTTATTAACCTTTGTTAATGTTACTTAATAAAAATGTGTTCATGTTAGTTCAGAGTGCATTAACTAATGGTAACAGATACAACTTTAGATTTTAAAGTGCCCCCAATTATGCTTTTTCGAATATACTTTTAGTAGACCAATCACAACAGACTGAGCCATCTGACCAATCAGAGCAGAGTAGACCAATCACAACAGACTGGGTCATCTGACCAATCAGAGCAGAGTAGACCAATCACAACAAACTGAGCCATCTGACCAATCAGAGCAGAGTAGACCAATCACAACAGACTGGGCCATCTGACCAATCAGAGCAGAGTAGACCAATCACAACAGACTGGGACATCTGACCAATCAGAGCAGAGTAGACCAATCACAACAGACTGGACCATCTGACCAATCAGAGCAGAGTAGACCAATCACAACAGACTGGGCCATCTGACCAATCAGAGCAGAGTAGACCAATCACAACAGACTGGGCCATCTGACCAATCAGAGCAGAGTAGACCAATCACAACAGACTGGGCCATCTGACCAATCAGAGCAGAGTAGCTCTTGGGACAGAGGGGTTTAGAGAGACTGAATCTTCAAACAAACAAAAAATTGTGCATGTGCAATGCAAGTTATATTATGAGGAAATTAATGTGACGTTTGATGTATATAAACCTATTGTAGGAGACCTCCAGAACAAAACTGTGAACCTTAAAAATAGCATAATAGGGGCACTTAAAAAATGTATTGGTAAATTAAATTATCATTAAGATTAATTGATACTGTAGAAGCATTGTTCATGTTAACTAATGTAGTTAACTAATGTTAGCAAATGAAACCTTATTGTAAAGTTGTGTAAATCTCAGAACTTTTGACTTTTGTTCAAGCATACTAGATTTTTCAATCAGATATAAGGAATCACAAGCCAATGCCTCAAGTAACCAGTGCACAATTAAAATTCCCAGTGTCCTTTTCTACACGAAATCAAAGACACGGGAGTCGAGATGACCCGGGAACAGACAGAGATCAGATCGCATTAAGGAAACCATAATGAGAATGGCAGATGAGACCATTTGCCATCTTCATTAGGCTCTCTCTCTTCATGTTTTCCTCACAGAGGCCGATCTGTCCATCATTGTGATTTTGGTACATTGCTGCATGATGAAAGTTAATATTTAATGTTTGTCTTTTATTAAAACAAGACCTCATTGAACCATTTTTTCTCATCAAACCGAGTAAAACTGAGGCAACACGCATGCTAATGTGTTTCATCTGATAGATCTGCTTCATTTTGGCTTCTGATGTGCATCAAATCCTCATATCCTGGTTACAATAGCCTGAAGCAAGGCAAAATTTTGCTATTTAATTTTCTAATCTGGTGTCCATTTATAATCCCAGCACTAAAAACATCATAATTTAGTATGTCATGACTATTTTCCACCCCAAATTAAAAAGGCAATTTTTGCTACTGTACCTTTAAGACTTCTAGGCTAATTTGGAAATGACCTCTATTGTGATTGGCTAACCTCTGCATACTGATTTCTAAATTTTGAGTTGTGACAGCAACAAAACATCAAACTCAAAAAGAGAAACACACTATTTTCCATGATAAGAGCCATGAACATGTCCAAATATCTACAAGTGAAAATGGAGTGCGACTATAATAATCCTGTCAGCTAATTTAACATTGGTTGCAACAACTGCAACCATAAATTAAATTTCATTCAGTGATTCCTGGAATCAAGTCAGTCCCAAAATACCATTTTAAATAAGCATGTAATGCGCTCACAACAGGCATAATTACACGCTATAAATCACTGAATACAAGGTCTCAGACTGTGTCAGGCGACGCTCAAAAAAGAGAAAAGACATCTAATATCGCACGTCTTGCCACCAGTTAAAAGCTATTTAAACTCAGCTAGGTTCAGAAAATGCAAAAACTTGCCGTTGCTAATGCTATTTTCTCCTAGTTGCACAACATTAACACATGCAGTATAATTGCAATTGCTTTTGGTGTAAATACGTGATTTAATATTGGAACGAATGTCAGTGCAATTCATTCATGAATCCATTAAAGTGTCTGATTAAATTGAATGCATCAATTACATTTATATACATTATAATGGCAAAACGCTAATGGACAGAGCAGAGTGACGGGAGGAATGGAGGTCACGGAGGTCGAGCACACGGAGAGATGGACGACCAGAGAATTGAAAGAAAATCTCAGCGTGGGGAATCAATGAGGGAGGGAATGAGATTGAATTTCTTTCAGCCAATTAATCAGGTGAACAAACATTCAAATTTCTTTGGGTTTGAAGGCTTTTTATGAACTTTGTGCCCAATTTAAAGGCATTTAATCAATCACATTGGACATTTTATAGATCACAAGAGCACTTTGTCACCAGCTCTCAGGGGACGAGAGAAGATCAAACGCAGCAGTGTTCCTCTCATGCAGTCACAAGCTTGTATGTTGTACAGATTGTATACGCCAGAGAAACAACCGCGTTGCCATCTTTAGAATCTTGTCTTTGAACTTCTGTTTTTACGATAGCTCTGTATATTTCTATGGCATCGCTGTCGAAGAGTAATTAGCTGGTGAAGTGGATTTACTTATTGTAGCGTTAACAACAGTTATCATGAGAATTGTAATGTTTGAAGTGAGTGTCATAACAAATGTCAGTAGACTGGGAAGATTTAGAAACGAGTAAGATCTTACCTTTAAAAATGTAGTGTATGTATCGATCGGGCCAGTGATGCATGAGATAAGATGCATGTGTAACAGTGTAATGGATCAGTGCGTCAGCTCTTAAAGTGACAGCAGCCTAATATTTCTGCTGTTGTCTATTCTTATACTGTGCGTTAATGAAACAAAAGACGAAAAAAAAAAAAAATGCTCACTGCTCCTGTAATAAGAGTTAATAGTTCTACAGCGAATACATTTTTTTCTTTTTTTTTACAGTGAAGACATATTTTACATTTGATCACTATTTCTGTATCTGAAAATCTAGTTTAGACCTACATGAAAACCTGAAAAGAAGTATTTATTTCATTTGTATGTTTGTTCTGTTGTATAAATTTGTGCTATTGCTCATAAATAGATTTTTTGTTTACCTGTAATAATATTTAAAATGTATATATATATATAATCCTAGTTATATGTGTGTGTATCAAGCGGCAATATTCTGATCTGAAAAATGAAGCCTACCCGGAAGTGCGAAAAACTGCAATACATCGAAAATCCACTAGGGGCAGGTCCCAAAAGGGAGCAAATGTCCATAGACCCCCATGTTAAAATGTCCGTTTTCACAGCATAAATTCATGTTTTTACAGGTTGGTCCCATGGACTTTTATTGCATTTTTCGATAGGTTCCGAGTGCCTGACAACTGTGAGGGGGGTGAATTTTTTTCTAACGAGTTAGTTTAGATCGTATTTAGATATAAAATGTATGACAAATAAGGGCGTGGTTAACTTTGATTGACAGCTTGATTGACAGCTGATAACGAGCATAGGCTGCGCCAAGGAGAATGACAACATAAGAAGCGCCATTTTTTAATATACAGTTGAAATATAATACTACTGTTTCTGTATCATGAAATGTAGTTTTAAGAGTTTTTCAGGCGAGAATGTAGTTGTTTAAAGCTCAAATCTGTGGTTTATTTATAAAGATTTATGAAAATTTTATCCAGGTTGTGAGATCCAGACGATCACCGGGCGCTCGGCGTTCAAGTACCCCGCCTGGAACAGCCTTTCCTCGGCTAGTCGTTCTGACGTTTGCCGCTGACTCTGGCGTCTCTGTAGTGGTTAAATATGAGTAATAATTTGTCTTGTGTATATCTAACGGGTGATTTTTGGTCTCGTGAATCTATAATTTGTTCCCTGGCCAATCGTTTTGGCTGAGGGCTAAGTGAAGTTTCATAACTTTATAAGCTATTTAACTTTACTGTTGTGTGGTTAGACTAGATTGAGTGCTGACTTTGTATGTTTGACTGAATTGTTTGCTTTATTTGTATAGCTTCTTGTACCTTTTACTTATACTTTTATAATGGCTAATATTGATAAAACTGAAACTGAACAAAAAGAGACTGGGTTGAGTTTTGTCATTTTAAATTTTAATACAACAAAGATAATGTGTGTCAGAAATCTGTAATGTTGTTTACTGCAACATCTGTTGTTTAGTACAAATGCACATATTGCCTGGACCATATTAAAATGTTTAATATTTTTATATTATATTTAAACGAAAAGAGGCAGGTTTGTGTTTTATATTTTGTTTTGTTATAAATAGGCAAACGTTATATGCAGTGAATATAATCAATACGCGTTGCCTGAACCGCATTTGTGTGGCTATAATGTTTAAGATTTCTTTAAATGAAAACGAAAAGAGGCAGTGTGGAGTTTTATAACATATTTCGTTTTATTGTTGCCTAAAATATACATAGCCTACAGAGATAACCGGAGTAGCAGAGCGAGCTGAGTGACGCGCGCTGTTCCATTTGCAGAATAACCGGACTCGCGTCCTCAGAAGTCATTCTCCTGAGTCGGACTTGGCAATTAAGTCCGAACTTTGCTTACTTGCTATCGATAAACGCCTAATGTCGGCGCTTGGCTTCTTGTGACAAACACGCCGAGAAGCAAGATCTGCTGTATGTCATCCATTGTTGTTTATGTTGCTTTCTTCGCGCGAAAATGACGTTGTTCCAGTCTCACACAAAGCCCGCCCTTTTACCCTTATATAATAGATTGGCCAGAAGGTGGGCGGGGTTAGGATTTCACAAGATTTTCCAAGATGGCGCCGCCCATACCCCCCATAAACGGCCTCAAAACCGTTCTTCAGAAAGTTTATGGGTGACGTCACAGATGCTTTGTCCATATTTTTTACAGTCTATGGTGTGTATGTTTATATGTTTTAATACATGTTTGGGAATACATATAAAAGATATACAGATACTGTGCTTGCAGACATTTTACTAATTCAGTATCCATTGTACATATTCTAACATAACATAAAACATGACTGGGACATGAAAATATGCCTCAACATAGGAATGACCCACATTCAGTCTGAAGCAGCACAGCATCTGCTATTAAATTCATCAAATGGTTTGATTATCAGTCATTTATTACTGCCTTTTTACTGTACTTTATATGAAATGAAATTTGATATGTTTGTATCCCCCTGAATTAAGCAGTGAGTGAGTACACTGTAAACTATCATCTCACTCAGACAAACAGTAATATTCAGAGCTAAGCCCAACCGCTGACCTCATTCAAACACAGCTGCATTTAGTTTATTCAGTAGCGCTTTGAATATTGATGTACAACAAGGCAAAGCACTGATTAGCTCAAACACAAACGAGACAGTACATCTGCATTAATGCTAACACTGAACTGGAGTCAGTAAAAGAGCATCAGGAGCGTGTTTCGATGGCTGCTTGACTGCTGCGCTCTGTGTGAATGGGGAATTCATTCAGATTTGATTTCTGATATTAGCTTGGACGGCGTGCCGGCAAACAGCGTGATGCTGAGCTTTTAAATATGAATCAGAAAACACGCTCAAGAAGTGCTGTGGGAGAGAGATCGAGCGAGAAGTTTGGGCCACAGCTGATGTTTCCTCAAACATATCGCCGCAAATAAACTCCTGAGCATATGTACAACACCCACACACAGATGCACACATATAGATTTTATCCAAAGCGACTTACACTGCATTGAAGTTATACGTTTTATCAGATCATGCATTCCCTGCGAATCGAACCCATGACCTTGGTGTCGCAAGAGACAAAGACTCCCAAACTTTTTTTTTAGCCCTTTGACATAAAATATTTTACACTGGGATTTTAAATTCATATTCAATAATTTAACAACACATTTTCATGTTCATGGTTCTCAGATGTCGGTTATTGGTCCACTGACATGCAGAAAAACAAGTGTTTTATTTGAGTTTTTATTTTTTATTTTAAATAATTTATTTACAATATAAGGCTGCACATTTTAGTGAAATAAAAAGTGATTATTTGGTCATAAATTGCTATTTGAAATGCAATATGATCTCATCTCATAAGAAAACGTCTCATGCTGCTGCTGAAACATCCAGGCCAAAGTTATATTTATATTTTAGAATATTTTTATAATATATCATTTTATTTTACACAGCAAGATACTATTCATTCAATCTGTTCATCATATAAAGCAATCAGACTTGGACTAAACCACTCAATCTCTTTATGAACAGACTTTCAATGGAGGGACAGAAATCTCTCAGATTTTATTAAAAAGATCTTCATTTGTGTTCCAAAGATGAACGAAAGTCTGTTGAGTTTGGAAAGACATGATGGTGAAATCCCTTTAAGATTTAGGGCCCTATCATATCTGTCTGCTAGAAAAGCGTTCAGTTTTTCCGCATGCTAATTCCGCCAAGTAAATAGCGAATCCGTCATGGCGTGAACGCAACTGGCTATTAAAGGGAATGGGAGATGAGACTCTGATTGGTTAATTGCACGTTACGCCCAAAACACACCCATTACTCATTAAAAGAATAGGGACAACCCTTTTAGACCATGCGCCGGGCACACCGACCATTTTTCCCGACGTTAAACTGGCAAAAGTGGATTCGGACACACCCTAAATGCACTTGCGCCCTACGCTTTAGACCATGTGCTTAGATCTTTAAAATAGGGCCCTTAAGCGTTAAATTTTACCACATTACCATTGCAACTTATTTCAAACTTTTGGAATGTTCCAAAAAGAATTCCATGTCAAAAAAGAACTCATCCTTTTAAGTACTACATTCATGTGCCATGGCATTTACACGGCAGAAAACGCCACTTTAATGGTAACCACCAAAATAGCATGGTAATACCATAGTACAGTTTTGTTAGTGAGTAAAAAGAAGGCAGAACTGCCAGCACCTACCATGGTTGATTTTGTTGTGTACAGGTGTGTAGTGGTTCTTGGACGTCCGTACAGGCGTGTTCTCTTTGGATGAGGTGTCTATAGCAACAACGTTTTCATGCTCGTATACCGGAACGGACCCCTGCTGTCTCAATATGTCTGCCAGCGCTCTGTGAAAAACACACAAGTCAAAGATCATTTCAGTACTCTCCAGAAACAAAACCTGTCCAAATGTGGTTCAGCTTTGAAATAAAAGCTTGTTTAGCATTTCATCCAGTTTAAAGATTCAAACACACACCGGCCCCCAAGAGGTTTAGTCAATTGGCCCTGTTTATGCTTTTGTTTCTGCCGTTTTCCCATTCGCGAAGGTTCTTGCCTCTTGGAACTCGCACACACACAACTTTAATTGCGCTTTGTGTTATAATGAACAGTCGAGGTTTAGTCTCCCAGGTTTTCTAGACCTCAGGCCTGTGAGCTCTACAGCAATAAACACAAGCCATTAATCAATGTTTCTCCGCAATATAGCGTTGGAGCAACACACCCCACCTACACCAGCCTAATGGGATTCAAATTCTATTCATGTTTTTGCTCTTTGGCCCTAAGGACACGGTTTCTGACTCGAGACCCAACCGCCTCATGGATTTTCGAAGCAGTTGCAATCCGAGATTCTGGTCGCTGAAGTTAATGCTATTTTCTCACTAATGCAGTTTGCGGAGCGCGTGCAGTTATATGGGCCTTAACTTTTTCACTGCAGACGTAATTTGTAAGTTTGGGATAGTGTTGCCTAGTGGGTAAACATCAAAGTTGGTGATTAAAAGGTTGCAGGCTCCTTATTAAATTTTGCACATATTCAGTAGCACTTTATTTTACAGTCCTGTTCCCCATGTACATACTGTAGTATGTCCTTATAGTAATTGTAATAACTGGGTACTAACCCTGAACCTACCCATAACCCATTACCCAGCACTTTCTTAGGTAAGAACATGTACTGTAAGTGCACGTACATGTATTGTAAAATAAAGTGCACCCCATATTCAATCTTGATGTGTGAAGATGCACCAGGTTTGACGTAGATTATGGTTTTAACTGGTTGCAATGTGCAAAGCGTGAATAAGCACAGGTGTGAATGACAAAAATTATAGCAATTTTTATGGTAAAATACTGTAAAAATGTGAAAAACTAATAGATCTACTTGGACATTCCATGTAATTTTACAGATTAAAAGTTTTTGGGAGTGAAAAGGAACAAGTCATTTTATAATTTACACCGAAAACCCATGAATTGACATTCCCAGAATTCTATGTGTGACATTCAGGTTTCTCAGTTGATGGTTGTTCATTGAAATAACTTTCTTCTTAGTTTTTAATTATCGGTTGTGCATTATGGTTTTATGCTACATCTTATGTCATTAAATGAATCTAAATAAATAAATGACCAAATACTTAATAAATAGTTAGATAGTATATAATAAAGGTATAGTAACATTATTAAGGTTAATGAAATAAATCTGCAGTAAAAATGTACAAGTTTGTAAATAAATGTACGTTTGTAAAAAAAAAAAAACCCTGATTTTAGTAATTCTGTAATTAACATTATTTCAGTTAATGAAATACACATTTTTGGTGTAAATTTAAGTTCATAAATAAAAAATAATAATAAAAAAACAGGTTACACTTTATTTTAAGATGTTTTGTTACACTGTAATTATACACTGTAATTATACACTTTATTATATACTATAATAAAGTGTAACCTGTTTTTTAGTTGCATGTAATTATGCATAATTTATAGTTATTACCATAGTAACTGCATGCAACTATGTAACAATGAAAAATTGTAAAATTAAGTGTTACCAAAAAGTGTTTGTCATCTTTTGTCAGACAAGTTTTTTACTGTAAATTAAAGTTCAATATGTAAAATGTAAGGTTCCTAATGCATTTTTTTTTTTTTTTTACTGTAAAAGTTCTGGCATCCACAGCTGCCATTTTGTAAACGTAAACTTTACTGTTTTTATTTGACAGTGTATGGCATAGGGAAAATTTATGTCTATACTCACATACAGCTATCATATGGCTTCAGAAGACTTGGAATATTGTACAACAGTCATTTCCACTACTTATATGTTTATTAGAACCACAGAGAAAGTGCCAAAAAAAAAAATATATATATATATATATATATATATATAAAATAAATGCTCATTCAGAACCAGTAAAAAAGTTTGGATTCGGTCGGACCATCAGTTCTCATGGCCAGCTATCTCAAAAGCGGCTATAGATCCAGCAGGCCCGGAGGCCATCTTTCCTCACATGAGAAGCCTGAAATGGCGTCTTAACTGTGTCAATGTCAGCGTATTCGCTCTGCCTCACGGTCCACATCTCTGAGCGCGCGAGAGACAGAGAGAGAGAGAGAGAGAGAGAGAGAGAGTGAAAGTGTGACTTTGGAAGGATGTATAATTAGTCTTTCCCTTCCAGGAGAAGGCCTTTTTTAACAGAAGTTGTTCTCACGTGGGGGCGACCTGGTTTCAGTGGCCCAGTTGGCTGTAAGGCTCTGAGCTCAACTCCACCGTTCCACCTTTTTCAGCTCAAACACTGCAGGATTGGTGACTCTTTCAGGCCCGCCCGGCCTGACTACATTAATGCACTTCAGTGGGCTCTTTTACTGTAGTTTTTGCATGTCACTTCCTTTTTAGGTTATTGCTGTACAATCTTAGGAGGGAAAAAGGTTCATTGGGGTTCTATATAGAACTCTTGGGCCAAAAAGGTTCTACTGGAGAAATGTGATAAATGATTGCATAACACTTTCATGCTTGTTATTATTAATTTTTATTATTAATGATACAGAATGTTTACGAGCTGCTTAATTCATAAAATGTAATTACAATAAATACAATTTTAATTCATTAAAACTAAATCCAAAAAAATGATCCCATGATGGAAATGTTCTATATATGATGCACCTGACAGAACCCTTTAAGGTTCGATAGAACCTTTTCTTCTAAGAGTGTAAGTTTAAGAGATTTAGAACAGTTTAACATAATCCATGTTTCCATCCACCTTTTATATCGGATACATTTTTATCTGATAAGAAGACATGCGCATAAACCATGATTGAAACATGTTTGCCGAAAAAATCCCTCGATGTGCAGCAGAAAACTAACAAGACTTTGCCTCAACAAGAGGATGTGATTGGATAACTGGACAAACCAACAGACCAATCACATCATACAGGATCTCAAATGTTAGTTTGGTTGTTCTTAAAATCCTGAACCAAAGAATCATCAGAATGATTTTGATTAATTCCCTCGCAGAAGTCTCTCACGCGATTGCATTCCCAAACACTGACATCCGAACGAGAGAGAACCTTTTATTGAGTTCTGAGACACATTTATGATGTATAGCCAAATTTATGATGTACTGTACAAAAAAAGAGCCACAGTGGCTTCCTTGATGGCAGCAACTTCCATTTTTATAGCATATATTTTGTGGCAATTTCCCAGAAAGTGATTATTTTGTTCTCTTAAACACACAAGATGGAAACGCTGCTTTATTCGAAAATGTTTTATGCAATATATTCCAATTTTGCAACTTTGGATGGAAACATACACCCCTCATCCCTATAGCAAAATATAAAAATTAAAAATTACTGTGGTTACAGTAACACGCTCACAATGAAAGTGGGCAAAGCAATGAACGCAGAAGTATACAGCTACTAGACTAGTGTGATAGAACCATTCAACAATCTTCTTAAGTGTGTGTTAAGTGTGTTCAGTTTTTCAGCTTCATATCATGACCCATGAAAAGCTGGTAAACAGCAGTAAGTTTCACATCTCATGCACAACCTAAAAAAGGATGATTTTGACGACTTTACAGATCAAAAAATAGATTTTTATCACTAAATAATGAACATGAGCTGCACATTTCTGCCTTTAAACCCTTTAAAGTGTATGGCTTTGTTTACATTTTAAGTGCCTTATTGAAACTGTCATTTTTGCCTAAATAAATAAATGACCAAATACAAATAAATACTAAATACTAAATCAATCAATCAAATTATCTTCTATGGTAAATCAACATTTTCCAAAACTGTATTCTCAATCTTTTAAGAGGCCGTTTAGGGTCAAGTGTGATACACACACACACACACACACACACACACACACACACACACACACACACACACACAGGATAAATGCATTGCGAGACATGCAGGTGATGCATTGCCAAACAAACAACCTTCCATGTTTCGGCAGATCCTCATCAAAAGCCATTAACTTGTCTGGAGTTAATATATGCAAGACGCTGCTAAGGGTAATTTGGGCCCGAGTGCTACCCTGTTTGCTCTAAAGACACATCCAAACACCAGCGTGAGTTAATTACATCCTCACAAAACACCCTGGTGCAGCCTCCGGGGACACACAAGCACCATTTCTGAACAAATCAAGGCCAATTTCCCTCATTCCATCACCTGAATTGGGTTGAATGGTGAAACATATGGGGGCTTTAGAGACTCGATGTTGCTAGAGCGGGAATTAGACACTTTAACTACACACTCAATCAAACACACTCTCTTACTCATTCAAACCCTGGTTGCATGTTTAAAATGCAAGTAAAAGCAGTGATTGAAACTGTGATGCATTAGAGGTCCAAAATGATGTACTTTGGCCACACTTGCCAATGGAGAGTTAATTGACACAATTACATTTACCTGCATTAATACATTTTGCGGATGCTTTTATTATTTATCTAAAGTTTTAAATGTAAATTCATGTTCCAGCTGCACTTAATGTTGACACATTTTTCAGGTTAAACAACAGTAGCCATTACTTATACTATCAAGAAAACAACAACAACAACCAAAATAGTTATATTACAATACAACAACGTAATTAATGTTGTTTAGTCAAACGAAAGAAAGTTTTTTGAGCATCTAATCAAGAAAAACAAAACAATAAGAACACAGTAACAAATGTCATATTTCATGTTCATTTTATTTGTTAACTGATGTTCAGCTGTTTTATTAGTCGCCTTATTTTCACAGTACGTGTGTCATGATGGTCACAGATATGGAGATGGACTGTATCTTTTATTTCACCAATCCGATTGCTTATTAAAATATCCCTCACAGATCATGTTTTCAAGTCATTTGATGTTTGAATGTGACGTGGCAAAGCAGTGATATCAAGTGAGCGAGTTATTTACTTTTTAATTCGTTTTCACAGTAACACCATTATTTATTAATGCAGACCGATTTGTTGATGCGGAACGCGCCGGAAAACGAGAGGCGGGATTTATCGTGAAATTTTAATAAGCCAATCACAGCGCATGTGACTTTTCCCCATTCATTCTTAAAGAGGCCATGTTATATTTGTTTTTGGACTCTACTAGAATAGGATTTCACGCTTCAATGTTCAAAAAACAAGTTATTTTCTACATTTTCTCCATTGTTGCAGCTCCTCTCTTCCCAGTCTGTCAGTAACGCTCTGTTTAGTTCCTGTTACTATGAAGCTCCTCCTTCTGAAAGAGCAATGTGCTCTGATTGGTCGGCTGGAGCAGTGTGCTGTGATTGGTCAACCGCTTCAAGTGCGTGTTTTGGAAATGTCGTTCCCCTTACCATAACCTTACTAACTACTAACTAACTCTACTAACTATTAACTAACTCAACCAGGCCTCGTCACCTTTTTTCTGTGAATGCCTTGAATGATTTAAATGAGGAATATTGTGATGCGTTTGTTCCCGGAAGAAAACTCAAGACAGAAACAGTGAAACTGATATAGAGAATAACTCCCGCTGGAGGGACTTTGTTACTTGGCAGAACTTGAGAGAGACTCTGCTTCACTGCAAAAAATGCTTTTATAGATTTATAAAAAATTATATTCTAGTAAATGCTTCTTGGTATTTGAATTTTTAAAACAAGACAAAAATACTAAGTAAGAAAAGCATTTTTTGTTCTTTTTGCTTCATTCTTTAACCATTGGCATCACCGCTGGACAGTGTCACTTTAGAAAAATGAATGAATGAATTATATGCTTTCTAATGTCGTGTTTTGCAATATTTGCGTTGTCTTATTTTTGTACTGTTTATTATTTTTCTCATCCAATTTTTTTGGAGGAAACAAGCCCTGGCCAAATGGGTCAATCAAAAGACAAGTTTATTTCCACAGCATCCTTTTTAAAGCACTGAAATCGAGAACAACTGTGACAAAGTGGTCTGTCTGGGTAAAAAAGTCCTTCTCTTACGTCAGAGCGAGCTTGGATTGCATCGGAGCATGTTCCCGAGGAGACTGATCAATAAAAGCACTCGGATCACCCGCGGAGGCTTTCAAAACACGGCCTCTCTGTCTCGCTGAAGGTCACCGGTGAATCTGCATGTGCTGAACACAGCTGCCACCTCTTTTAACCTCTTTTAACCTCTTCCACCTCTCAGCTTCAGCTCACAGAGACCTCGGATGCCATGGGGAGCTGGAAAATTATCCAAAACTCAGCTTGTTTTTGCCACTGAGATGCGTGGTTAATCGTGTGTTCCACTCAAACTGCTAATGTACGGCTGTCAGGTTATAGAGCATAAAGCTTTATGCCATCAACGTCACTGGTAAACCAGCTCCAGGCAATCTGATTGGCTGGAATAAACACTCCCAGAGTGCTTTTTACCGGATACAATAGGCATGTTTGAGTTTTTCCTGTGGTCCGCACCGGCCGAGCCATGACAGTGATGAGGGTTTAAAACACTCTAAGGTCAGAACTGAATCATTATATGCTTACAGAGCTCCAGAAGTCACTTTGTGCTGAGTGCAGAGTGTGAAAACCATCTAAAGTCTTTTCAACAACTGCTAAAGCAGATGGAAAGGATTCACTTTGGCATTAGCTGTCATGTTTCCACAGAGTTCTTTAAAAAAATGACGGTTTGGTCGTCGTTTACTCACCTTTCAAAAGCCTTAAAGGATTAGTTCACTTCAGAATTAAAATTTCCTGATAATGGGGAGTCACGTGGGACCGCCGAGGAAGATGGCAGCACAGTTGTGTAGCTCCGTAGGCCCACCAATATTTTCTATTTATTCAAGCATATTCACTCCACATTTTTATCAAAACTAGTGTCCTTGGTAAGATCAAATACTTGGAGAACAAAAAAGTGCTTTAGATTGCAAATGTTGACCTCCACATCTAAGTATTTTAAGGAGATAACAACGAGCCGCATGACGACCAGACAGACATCGCCAGCATACGAACCACCATCAACCAGGCCCACAGACCAAGGTTCAAAGATGGAAAACTTATCCGAAATAAGTAAAATGAACTCTACCTTACAAGTAGTAGCGACGGATGTGTCAATACAAGAGGTTGTTACTGACCTTAAAAATTCAGTGAATGCAATCCAAGAAAGGCTGGACGAAGCGAAGGGCCTCATCTCCAATATGGAAGACTCAGTGCGAGCCACATGATAAACACCTGGAAGTTATGTGGAACCGAATCGAGGATATAGAAAACAGGAGCCGCCGCAACAACGTAAAGATGATCAGTCTGAAAGAAGGGCTGGAGGCAGGTGGATTGATCAAGTGCGTGTGTAAAATCTTATCGGAGCGACTGGGTATTGATCCGAATGGAGAGGTTCGAGATTGAGAGGGTGCATCGCGCTCTCGCTCCCAGGCCCAGTGCTGATCAACCACCAAGAATAGTTCTTATTAAGTTTCTGCATTCGTCAGCGAGGGAGAAAGTATTACAAGCGGCCAAAGAAAAAGGAATGGACGAATGGGATGGAGGTATGATTTCCTTCTTCCCCAACATGTCAAGAGAGTTGGCCAGAAAACGGAGGGATTTCACCTCTTCGCAGAGGATGCTGAGAAGCGTCAACATGAAATATATGCTGGCATATCCAGCCTCACTTCGTTTCACATGGCAAAGGAAGAATAAGGTGTTTACATCGAGTGCGGATGCAGAGCAGTTCATCAAAGAACATTGCGGGGCAAAAGAGTGACGGGACCAAATATTCTTTGCAAGATCGCCAAAGTGGAGCATATGGGTCAGGTGCGGCGGGTGGGCAGATGAGTAGGATAACTGTGCTGTCTCAGAACAGTTTTGACAGACAAGGCAAGGCTGGATAGCTGATTCGGCACTCCGCAATCTCGAGGTGTTTGAACAAAGACGGTCCTCAATGTTTGGTATGACCGTTCTTTTTTTGTCGTTTCTTGTTCTGATTTTTTTCTGATGTTAAGTTTGGGGTAAGGTTTTTTACAATTTGTTACTTTTTGTTAAGCAACAGAATTTTGCAGAAAGTATTTTTGGTGTTTGAAATGTTCAACTGCAGTTTGTTAAATTTGAATAAATGTGCATTGCGGTTTAATATGCCATTCCCCAATAGGGGGCAGTCACTCAACGCATTTGATTACGCACACGATAATGTGCTTATTAATTTGTTTTATACATAGGTAGTCAAATCAGGTTTATAACATGGAATATTAACAGATGTGGAAGTCCGATTAAAAGAAAAAAGGTCCTGTCATATCTCAAACATAAACAAGTGGATGTTGCTTTTGTACAGGAAAGTCATGTAACAGATAATGAAGCGCTCAAATTCAAAAGAGACTGGTTGGGACATGCATTTTATTCATAATTTACAAGCAAACAAAATGGGATTATAATCCTAATAAATAAGAGGCTGAATTTTGAAATGTTAACGGAAACTAAAGGCGATGTTGGGAAGATTATATGTATAGAAACCCTCATTATTGGAGTTAAAGTGATATTATGCAATGCATATGCCCCCAATAAGACAGATCTGGGTTTTATTAACAAAATAAACAAGATTCTTGGTGACAAAGAGGTGCAAATCATTTTGGCTGGGGACTTTAATCAGGTTATGGATGGGGTTCTGGGTAAGAGTAAATATCAGGAACCTTCAATACCAAGGGATAGGGCTGCACTTCATTTGATAACAGAGGATTTGGATTGACTGACATGTGGCGCTTGGTAAATCCAACAGAAAGAGAATATACTTTTTTTTCTCATTGCCATAAATCTCACTCTAGGATAGATTTTTTTCTTGCTTTCGAACTGTATCACTGATCAGGTTGTAGATTGTAAAATTGGAGCAATAGTATTATCAGACCATGCGACTCTGGAATTGGGTATAGCTCTAAATACAGAAGCTGGAAGAAAGGGAATATGGCGTTTAAATACTGCATTATTACAAGATGAGGAGTTTAGCACATTATTGGCTGATGATCTGACCTCCTTCTTTGAATTTAATGTAGGAAGCACTGATACGTTGGCGTATGTATGGGAGGCCTCAAAAGCATACATTAGAAGGAAATTGATGTATGCAGCTAGAAAGAAAAGGGAAGGAAGGAAGAGACTTGGTTAAGAACTCGGAAGCAACAATTTGTACACTGGAGAAGGAGTTGGCTAGACATTACTCTAATGATTTATATCAGGATATTTGTAAATACAAATTTCAATTACATGAGATATATAATAAAAAAGCATAATATGCTCTATTTAGACTCCGGACAAGGTGAAAAAGTGGGCAAGCTTCTAGATGGAGAAAAACTGAAACATTTTTCTTCTAACATGGAGTTACCCAAATTAGATGTATTGCAATCCGAGTCTCTAGATCTTCCCATTACACAAGAGGAGGTTAAAGCTGCAATAACCTCTATGAAATCTGGCAAATCACCAGGAGTGGATGGGTTTCCAGCTGAATATTATAGAAAGTATGTTGACATAGTGGCCCCAATTCTAACAGAAGTCTATATAGAGGCATTTGAAGCTGAAGCATTGCCTAGTACTTTCATGGAAGTACTGATAACACTGATACCTAAAACAGATAGGGATTTAACAGATCCGGCTAATTTTAGGCCAGTAAGTCTAATTAATGCGGACTGTAAGGTGTTTTAGCTTCACGGTTAGAGCAAAATTCTAGCTTCCCAAGTATAATTTATAAGGACCAAGTGGGCTTCATTAAAGGAAGGTCATCAGCCGATAATATGAGAAGGCTAATTCATCTGATGTGGCTAAATTCTTCAGAAAACACCCTAATCGCGGCTATATCCTTAGCCGCGAAAAGGCTTTCGACAGGGTGGAGTGGGGCTTTTTGGCCGCAGCCCTGTCGAATTTTGGATTCGTCATACTTTTTAGGTCCTGGGTTAGTTTATTATATAAAAATCCTAGAGCGGCTGTGATGACAAATGGCATGAATTCCTCATTTTCTTACAGTTTCAAGAGGTACTCATCAAGGATGCCAATTGTCCCCGTTATTATTCACAACAGTTTTAGCCATTATGATCAGGGCAGACTATAACATTATGGGAGTAAGGGGGGTAGAGGAGGGGATAGAGCATAAGTTAATGCTGTATGTGGATGATATTTTGTTGTTATCTCGTGATCCTCTCAAATCTTTACATTAAAGAGCATTATCCAATTATATTCAAGTGTGTCAGGATACAAAATAAACTGGGAGAAGTCAGAAGCTATGCCAATATCTAGAACATGTCATTCCCAATTTCCCATACAGTGACCCAATTTGGCTTTAAATGGATTCCAAAAGGTATGAAGTACCTTGGAGTTAAATTAACGTATGTGTGGAGGATATAATGTTGTTGAATTATGAACCACTGCTGTCAAAGATAAAAACAAATAATGTGGACAATTGGGAACAGCTGAAACTCTCTCTGTGGGGTAAAGTAAATATTATTAAAATGGTTATTGCTCCGCAGTTCAATTATATATCCATGATGATACCTGTGAACATTCCAGACCCTATCTTTAAAAGATATGACAAAATTATCAAGGACATTTTATGGGAAGGAAAAAGACAGAGGATCAAAATGGGTAAGTTGACCTCCCCAAGAGACAAACCTGGGACTACCTGATGTGAGGATGTATAATATCTCTTTTGAAATGGCCAAACTGGCTAAACAATGGGACGAGACTGGCTAATCTGAGTTGGACTGGATCAAGATAGAACAGAAACTGGCCTCACCATTGCATCCCATTAGCATTCTTTCACAATGCTCTGGAGCTAAATGGGACTCAAATCCAGTGACAATACATTCAAGACATGTTTGGAGCAAAATTCATAAAGTGTGCAGGACATCACATTATAAACAGTCATATGCATCATTGTGGAAACAATGGCAGCTTAAAGGGGTAACTGTAATTGGTGATCTGAATGAGAACAGAATTTTGATGTCATACTCTGAATTGGTGAAAAAAATATAATATTGGGGGCCAATGAAACCTTTGGAAGTATCTGCAGATTAGACATTGTGTCAAGAACAAATTTAATGCAAGTGATAACCCTGTTTATGCAACCCTGTTTATCTTCAGTTGCCATGTGAAGCTCATACTTCTTCTATGTGTTACAAATCAATGCTTGGTGTAACTGCAGATACCGGTAATAACCTGAAAACAATATGGCAGAAGGATTTATTTATTTGGGAATTAATATCACTGATAATGACTGGCGGTAAATTCTATCTAATGTGGGTAAGAACATACGAGAAGCTAGGGGGAAATTCATTCAGTACAAAATAGTACATAGATATTATTATACACCATCAAGGCTTTACAGGATGTGGATAGCTGGAAATAATCTATGCTGGAAATGTAATGAAGAAGAGGGTACTTATTAACATAAGATTTGGGAATGTTCTTTAGTTCACCCAATCTGGTGTAAATTTATGGCAGTACTTGAAGATTGGATGGGGTCTAATTTACCTGTGGAACCACGACTATGCCTTCTTGGAGATAAATCAGTGAAACCTAGCATAGCAACACATATATTTACCCTTATTAAGAGTGGTTGTATTACTGCTTCCAGGATCATTTTACAAAATTGGAAATGCCCCAAAACCCCAGACCTGAAAGACTGAGTTGATGGGATGACTGAAATTGCTTCATATTAGAGCATTCTGGGGAGTGGAAAAAAACATGGGATCATTTTTGGCAGCATTAAAAAATGGTGTAAATTAATAGGACTGCTTAACAATTGTTTAATTCTAATGTGCTTTTGTTTTGGTTGTATTCCACTGATGGTGACTGTGGCTGAATGTGTAATTGCAAAGGTGATTACTGAATAATGTGGTGATGTACTCTGAAGTTTTGACTGTTGAACAATGAAAAAAGTTGAATTATAAAAAATAAAATAAAAATCTTCATAATGTACTCACCCCCAAGTCTTTCTTTCTTCAGTCAAAAATTTTTTTTTTTTTGAGGAAAACATTCCAGGATTTTTCTACATATAGTGGACTTCAATGGGGTCCAATGGGTTGAAGGTCCAAATTTCAGTTTCAATGCAGCTTCAAAGGCTCTACATGATCCCAGCCGAGGAAAAAGGGTCATATCTAGCGAAATGATCAGTCATTTTCAAAAAATAAATAAACATTTATATACTTTTTAACCACAAATGCTCGTCTTGCACTGGCTGTGATGCGACACACATTACGTAATCACGTTGAAAGGTCAAGTGTGACGTAGGCGGAAGTACCGACCAAGTGTTTACAAAGCGAACGTGCAAAGACTAAGTCAAACGCCCTTTACATAAAAAATAAAATAAATAAAAAACATAAATAAATAAACGGTAAAACAACGATGTCGGACAATTTTGAAGTTGGAGGAGAAAATGAGAGGGAGTTTTTCGCCCTACCCTTTCAATGCGATTACGTAATGCGTGAAGTCGAGGACGTGCAAGAAGAGCATTTGTGGTTAAAAAGTATACTGTATAAAAGTAAAAAAAAAATTTGAAAATGAGCGATGGTTTGGCTAGGTAAGACTCTTATTCCTCGGCTGGGATTGTGTAGACTAGAGCCTTTGAAGCTGCACTGAAACTGCAATTTGGACCTTCAACCCGTTGGACCCCATTGAAGTCCACTATAAAAAAATAAAAATTAAAAAATTAAAAAAAAATGTAAATTCCAAGATTATGATCATATATTCATGGCACTGAACTCTCATTCATTACTTTTTAGGCAAGTCATGTTCTTATTTCTTTACTGGTGAATCTCTCAAGGACTTTTCTTTATTCTGCTGTTTTCTCCCAGAGGCTGTTCATTCCCTGGCCATTTCAGCAGGTGTCTAAAGCAGCACAGCGCCATCAATATTTAAACAAAGATAGACAACACGCTGAGACACAGCAGGGGGTTCTGGGTAGCTGAGAGATGGAGAGTCATCACACGGGGATGAAGACATCGGACAGGACTGCAGCTGCTCACCCAATCACATTCCTTATTATGTCATCAACACGAGACAATTAGATGGCATTATTATGATCAAAGCAACTTCTCAATATGTCACTCACTGTAATAAGAATATGAGAAGACAGTTGAAAAAGATGCAGGCTCTTTGATGACTCAACAAATATGTCTGTGTTTAAGGCGAAGAGAAAAACTAGCAAGCAAAATGCAAGTTGGTGAATCTTATGAAGAAATTTTCAGGTCATATTTCACTCAAGAGTTATATTGTGCGTCAACAAATTTAAGTTTGTTTCTGTGTTATACGTCACACATAGGCTCATTATTGGCCGAAGCTGGTCATGTGTGTGATGCGTGTGACGTGCAACACAGACGCGCTGCGCTAAAACACTACGTGAAAAAACTCGAGGCCCAGAGAGAAGGAAATGAATAGTGGAATAAAGTCGTTATTTTTGCTTTGTTTTTTGCGCACAAAAAGTATTCTCGTCGCTTTATAAACTTAAGATTGAGCCACTGTAGTCACTTGGACTATATTAATGATGTCTTTAATACATTTTCTGGGCCAGCAAGTTATAATGTCTTAGAAGCCTATGGAGGAGTGATCCAGCTCTCAGATTTAATCAAAAATATCTTAATTTGTGTTCCGAAGATGAACGAAGGTCTTACGTGGTTGGAACAACATGAGGGTGAGTAATTACTGACAGAATTTTCATTTTGGGTGAACTAACCCTTTAAGGTCCTTTCACACTGGACGCGATTTTGACGCACGAATAATTCGCGCGAGGGTTTTATTTTTTTATTAGCTGTTTGTGTAATGAGCGCTTCCACACCGAACGCGAATGTGCTGCGGTGGAAAAACAACTTTTTTTTTTTTTTGCTTCAATGTCGATTTTTTTTTACATTTGCGGCGACAGAAAAGGCTTCAGCCAATCACATACTACAAGAACAACGATTTGAAAGACAGTGTGTGGCGTAGCATTGCCAACCAACTCGGTTATCACGGCTGTGAGTATGTTGTGTGATAGTTTTAATCGTTGTATAGTCCTGTGCTGTGTAGGCTAGCAGGCTAAACTACATTTGGGATAGAAAGCTAACACTATTATCGTCAAAGATAGAGACAGAGACTGTGTTTACTTTGAAAATGTAACAAGATGTAGTGACTATTTAGGGCTGCTTTTAGTACACTATACATATATACATGTATATATTTAATATTTGCATGTATACTGTATATATATTTATACATAATTTATATTATATATAAATATAAACATTTTATATATAAATAACACTTTTTTTTACATGCATGTGTGTGTATTTATATATAGAAAATAATTATACACAGTACACACACATATAATATGTAAACACAAACTTTTATTTTGGATGCAATTAATCATTGCCCACTCATATTTGATTAAAATTACCATTAGTTTCTAGCAAAATCTATGATGTAAACCATTTACATTATACACTAGTTTGCAATTAAAATAATATCTTGCGCTCATGTTCAAATTTAAATATAAAAGAGTTGAGAATTGCATTTGTGATATTCACCCAAGTAAAGCTTGGGAAAAATATAATTATGCAACACAAGTAGTCTGCCTCTTTCTCAGCACAAATTAGTCAAAGTTAGCTCAAATTAAAACCCATTATCCATTTGAGCTAATCCATCTTTTACCCAGAATGAGGTCATTAGAATACTTTTGTCATCACTATATCATCAGTCTCCAGTATAACAATAAATTATGAGGTCAAACCACAACCTGCCCTTTATAGCTACATGAACTCCATAGTCCTTGTGATCAATTCATTAATGAATCAGCCAGAGATGAGAGAGACAGATCTTTTCCCTTATTGACCGAGTCCTTCTCCTCAGAGAACCCGCATTTCGTGTGCCTATGCTCTTCAAACACACAAAAACACACACAGTACATCAAGAGCTTTCCAGCCCTGAGCTGTTTTACTACACATCCGAGCTGCTGGGTAAACACACTCATCATATATTTAACTGTATTTTCCTGCAAATCACAAGCCTCCACACACACAGTCTAAATGAAGCAGAGCGGTTTCAAATGGTGCTGGTTAAAACAAATGTCCTGGAACATTCTGTAATACTAGAACGAAACGTGTTGTCTCCATGAGATGCTGTGAGCAGCAGGGACGGTTTGTCAAGTAATGACGGAGAACAAGACTGATCTAAGATGGGACACATCTGAGTTTAGCTACAAAACCTTCTGAGAAATGTTTAGGTTTGTGTTTAGGACACATTTCATACTCTTTGTATCTTGTAACAGTAGAGCTTGTTCTGAATATAAAAATGCTCAAGGTGTCTTAATGTTAAATTTCAATTTAATAATCACAATCGAATAAGTGATTGACTGATTGATTTAGTGACCATGTGAATTGTGGTCTATTTCAAGACTTCTACAGCCATATGAGAGTTTTGGGTGAGAAACAGACTGAAATTTCTATTTAGTTATTCACTAAATACCTAAACTGACGTCTTGAAATATAACGCAAAAGTCCTATGTTTATTTTATGTTTTTATTTTTATTTTTATTTTAGGGGAATCATCATAAGAAAAAGTTTAAAAAAGAGTTTAAAGTCCCCCTGTGGTAAAAATCAAGCTTTTAATGTTGTTTATGTGTCTGTGTGGTGTTTTTAATATAATTTAAGACAAACCATGTGTAAATTCATAAGTCAACACCATAGGAGTATTTTCTCCTTAAAACTGCAGTGAATCAAAGACAGTCTCAAACTACCTTGTAACCAATCAGATCAACGTGTGATCGTCAACAAGTGGCGATCGTCAACTGAGCTGCTGTGAGTGAGTGGAGGCGGGGCTCATTTGCATATTCATTGAACCAAGTATACTGAATGAGGCAAGGGTGTAGAGTTACATTCAAGCTTTTTTAAGGCATGAAGAAACATTTTTCAAGGAAAATATGTCATTTTGGTGATCAAAGATGAGTTTTAAAGGATAAAATGATTGACTTTAAAGAAAAACTAGAGCAAGTAGTATGAAAGTAAAATGAAAGTAAGCTAATTTAAGTTGTGAATCTCATTAAGAAATTATCAGGTCATATTTCACCCCAGAATTAAATTAAGTTATATTTTGAGTAAAAAAAAAAGAAAAAAGTTTGTTTCTAGGAGCTTCACAATTTTAAGATTCTTGATTATTTTAAAGACAATTAAGCACATAACTTGGCAGACTAGATATGTTGCGCTACTGCTGTTGCAGAGCAAATGAAGAGTTCAGATGCAAAAGCCTCTAAGTGCCATCTGAAATTTTCTTCTAGAATGATCTTTATGATTTTTATCAAGCTTGTATATTTAAGTTCAATAATTTCACTTAAATTGCAATGCAAATAACCTATTAATTGTCATTTAAGTGAAATTACTTAAATATACAAGCTTTATAAAAATGATCATTCTAGAAGAACATTTCAGATGGCACTTAGAGGCTTTTGCATCTGAACTCTTTAAATATAGGCTTCTACTGCTAAAAGACACACAGAGACGCTGCTGTGAGCATGTAGACTAAGGTCTGCTGCTGCATAAAGACACATACATAAATCCTGTAGCAGATCTAGGCAGGTGGAGCTGGGGAGGTGGAGGGGTTCAGAGGAACTAGCTTATAGCAAACACTGATATATATATATATACACAGCGTGGGCCAAAAGTGCTCACTGGACCATTCAGAAGCTTAGAATGGCGCCTATAACCAATGCCATCATTATGTTTTGCAACAATTAGGTTGCGAAGGTCTTGAGACAGCTCTTCGCTTTTACCCATCATGAGATGTGTCTTGTGTGACACCTTGGCAATGAGACCTTTTTGTAGGCCATCATTTGGGACTGAACCAGCTGTTATTAATTTCCACTGACAGGGGGCTGGATTGCTTTTTAATTACTGTAAGTTTTCAGCAGTTGTCTTGGCTTTCAATGCCTTTTTGTGCCTCCCTTTCTTCATGTGTTCAATACTTTTTCCCTGTGTCATTTCACATTATTACACATAACTTCATTTCTGAACTTATTTTTGTTTGTTTCTTTGTATGTATGACTTACTTGGGTTGTTACCAACATCTGGTGAAAATTTCATGTCAATAGCACCTTTGGAAATATATTTACTGAGAAAAATGATGACGTGTTCAATACTTATTTCCCCCGCTGTATATATATATATATATATTCATATTTTTTATAATAATGTTTTCAAATTATTTATTTTTAATAATATCAAAATATTTGTATATATTTTGAAAATATCATACGGGTTTGGAAAGACATGAGTAAATAACAACAGACTGCACATTTTAAGTATGCTGCTCACAAGTGTCAAGCAGCTGTGGTGAATGCCAGTCCGTCTTCACAAATCCAATAAGCCTCATTGTGAGCACCAGCCAAACTCTTATCAGACTGTCTGAGCTTGACTCATATTTGGTACATGTATCAGTTCAATAAGAAGAGAGCAATGTGCCATCTTCAATACTCTCAACAGCTCTGCACAGGAGCGACTTCTTGCAGAGTGACTTATTAAAACGGCTATGATGTCAGTGTTACATCATTATTAATATGAGAGTTCATTGTTCTCAGTTAACATTGTCTGACATAAATCTAATAAATAAAGAATTCAGATAAAACCTAGAACATTATTTGACCTTGGTCTCTGAAATTTCTCCTTTTCGACAATGACGAACCACAGGACTATAAATCTGTCTTATTGACAAACTGCACCATGAAGACCTAGTTCTCCTAGTACTACGACGGTTTCCAGTTGACCTCCATCTCAGCACAAGACTAATGAAATCCAGAATCAATCCCTCCTAGACACAGATGAGTCCTAGATTTAATACAGTATGCAATTAACTATTAATATTCCATCTTAGCCCAGAACCCAGTGCTTAATTTGAGACCGTAAAGCTTTCACTCACGGTCTAGTTTATGTACTGTATGTTCCAACTGAGATGTGTTACAAGGTTTCATTCAGTTCTCACTTCCTCATTCAATCTCATGCACTAACAATGACAAATCACTCTTTTTCGATATGTAGTCAGTGCTCTTTAAACTGTTTTGGTGTATAACACTCCTTAAGGAGTTTCTCTAAAACATATTGCGTGAATATGGTTCTATGAAAATGCAAATTAGCCCCGCCTCCACTCACTCACACCAGCTCAGAGATCCACTCGTTGACGATCACACGTTGATCTGATTGGTTACAAGGTGTGTTTTTGAGACTGTCTTTGGTTCACTGCAGTTTTAAGCAGAAAATACTCAGCAATGGTGTCGACTTATGAATTTACACATGGTTTGTCTTAAAGGTCCCGTATTATGCCCCTTTTCACAAGATGTAAAATAAGTCTCTGATGTCCCCAGAGTGTGTATGTGAAGTTTCAGCACAAAATACCCAACAGATCATTTTTTACAGGATGTTTAAATTGTCATTTTTTGGGGCTCAGAAAAACGCGCTGTTTTAGTGTGTGTCCTTTAAATGCAAATAAGCTGCTGCTGGACGACCCAGGGGGCGGAGCTTCATGAGCTCGCGCTCAGTCTCTCAGGACAATTTCATCTCACGGAATGATGATAATATCAGAAACTCTCAGTAACGGTGTTCATTTCGAGTCGGACAATAATGCCTACAGAGTCAGAGTGCTGTATAGAGATGAAACAGGTATAGTTTAGTAGTTTAATTACGGTTATTATAACGGTAATGTTTGTATGTATCCATTATTTATTAATAGCCTACAAGTCTGCTGTCTGAATGATGATCAAACATATAAGTTACTGATGAGTTTAATAAAGTTTATTGTACATCACACAAAAGATGAAGCGTCAGTTTTACTTCAGAAAATCACCGTAAGAGCTGAGTAAACACAGTAAGTTATAAGAAGTGCGCAAGTACATAAACGAATTTCGGTAGAGTTGAGGGAGCATTCCTGTGGGCAGAGGTTAGTCAAAAAACTGTTCTAGTGACGTCATTAAAGAAGGAAGTAGAGGGATGTAGTCCAAACGGGCCGTTCGATGTAGGCGACTTCTGTTAAATAAAATATCTCACTTGGCATTGAACTTTGAGCTTTATAATTTTACAGATATTATTTATACTCTAACAGCAACATCACACACTAACTAAAGTTTGAAACATGGGATCACGAAGAACGGGACCTTTAAAGCATATTAAAAACACCACATAGACATTTAAACAACATTAAAAGCTGGATTTTCACCACAGGGGACTTTAAGAATATTTTGTAGTGTGTGATGCACCACGATTTTCAAATATTGTAGTATGTGCAGGTATGAGATTTGAAAGAAAAAAATCGTTGAAGATTCTTCTTATGTGCGTGATGCAACCAGATTTCACAATCGAGCCCGGGTTTAGTGTGAAGAACATATAAAAAACCTTAAGACCCTTTTTTTTTACTATAAAGTAAAAATTTTGTGGAATTGAAAGGTTCCATTGATGTTTAAGATTCATGGAACCTTTATTTATTAGAGTGTTAACCAGGCTACGCCTCCCCTTAACCTTCAATACTTCTTTCTTGTGATGCTTTAACCCAAAGTTTGCAGAGTAAGTACATTTCCAAAGAGTTTTCTGAGACTTACCTGTGGACGTTCATCTCTTGAGGTGGTCTGGTGGCTTTATCATAGGCCACTTTGGCAGAAATCCCCAGGATAATAATGAGGGTGATGACCCCGCAGGTGATGTAGACGGTGGTGTTGGTCTGGTCCAGCGCGGGGTCATAAGTGTCCCCTGTGGGGGCCGGTGAGGGCGGCTGTGTTTTGATCCAGTCGGGCGTGTTGTAGTTGGTACAGACTCTCTGATCCACTCGTTTGGCTTTCACGGGGCAGCAGAAGCGAAGGAAGCAGCTCCCGCAACAGTACCTGTGGTCAGTGTTGTTGCAGGCGAACTCTTTGTCGAGCGCACCGCTTACGTCGTAGTACCCTAGACAGATGTCGTGATCACCGATGATGGGCGCCTGGACTTGTGTGATCCGTCGGGGAGCCACGGTTGGAGCAACAGTGCTGTTGACCTCCTTCAATTTTTGGGGTCTCTTTGAAGGGGGTTTGCTCCTCTTGGTCGTGGATGCGCTCAGCACGCACAACGGGTCTAGATAGACCAACAGAAGCAGGAGATGTCGTATCCCCATGGCTTCAGGTGGTGATATGTGCTTCGCCTCGTTTTAGGATTTCTTCAAACCAACCCTGACCTGCTTGTCACGCACTTTTGCGGGTCCTCCATTCTCCATCTCCGCATAGCGTCATTTCAACAGTCCTCCTCCCTAAGACTCTCATTCATTAAGGCATAAGCACTTACAGAGTCAAGACAACAACTGCGCAATGCCCATTTCACCTTGAGTGAATGAAGAGAATAGGTTCTCAAACTTACTCAAACATTATGTTCGTCTGAAAAAGAAATGTGACACGGAAATCAATTAACAAACACAATTTTGGACAGATTCTCTTCTCAGTTAATGTCTGAAACACTACAGCAGTGGTTTTCAATACTGGCTCTGCACATTTCTCTCTTAACCGACATACTTAGTTCAGTTGGAGATCAGACCAAATGAGTTAATTATCTGAATCAGGTGTGATAAATACGGGAGACATACAACATGTGCAAAGCAGAGGGTCTCCAGGACCTTTGTTGAAAACCACTGCACTACAGTCTACAAACATGATTTCAGCACCATGGACAGCGCACATATCATAGTTCAGTTATGTTCTTGACAGAAAAAAAATCATATTTTAACACATGAAGACTGTAAACGGTTAAAAAACTATGAATAGTGAATCTATTGTATAATGCCATCATATGCTGCATAAAATATATAGCCTAATTATTTTTTTTAAAAATCAAAATTACACACATTAATATACAAGAATAAATACATTTAAAGATTAATTCATTAATTATTAAACACATGACGATATTAACATACAATAAAAGGAATAATTTACTGTGTAAAAGGAAACAAACTTCCCGATCCCATTTACACTGATTTCCGTTAAGTAAACCTGAACATGTGCTACATGTGGTAACATCCAAATTAACAGGTTTTGAAAAACATTATCTAACATTACCGAATCAACCTGACTGCACTGGGTGTCTCCAACAAAAGTATTTTTTAAAAGCCAGATCGTTTAGACATTGCTCCTTAAGCAAATCTAAAAAAATTCACTTTTACAGTAAATTAAATCGAATAAATATTCTCATTTTAAATCACAATCTCCTGACGTTCCTCATACAGCCATGAAGAAGCTAAAAAGTGGATTTAACTCAGCAAAAATGAGCAGAACTTACGCGTTTAGTGCGCTCGACTCCGGGATGTCCGTCACTGCGTCTCCGAACCGAACACAGCTGAGAGAGAGAGAGAGAGAGAGAGAGAGAGAGAGAGAGAAAGAAAGAGAGAGAGAGAGAGAGAGAGATTCCCCTCCGCTCTAACCCGCCCTCTCTCTCTCTCTCTCTCTCTCTCTCTCTCTCTCTCTCTCGGTGTGGCTACTTGTAAACGTCAACAGCGAGTCAGGTAATTACAAACCCGTCTCGGGTAAACGCACGCCTGCTCATTCCTGCAGGCGTTATAACAGCCTACACCTCTCAACAACTGCATTAGTGTCACGGACAGCCTTTAAACACACACAAGACATGTTGGTGGATCAACATGCCTGTGAGGAAAACATACGTTTCTTAGAACTGTACTTTGCTTACATTACTTCGTTCTCCATACAATAGTGCAATGTTTTTGAAAAGCAAGAAATGATTACCAGGCATATTAAGCGGGGTTTTTCTGCGTCTCTATTTTTCAATTACGAACAAGAGAATGCGTTGGGTCTAAATAATAATTTATTCGTCAAGAAATAGATCATTAAACTAAGATGGCCGATATGACCGTTAACTTTTGCATTTTGCAAGCGCGCGGATATCAGAAGCATATGGACTAGCCTAATCAATAACGCACGGCTTTTGTACATTGATCTAACATTATCAGCTCTGAAATGTAAGAATTAACATTCTTCTAATATTACAATGTTTTGACACTATCAATCCCAGATGCCAGTAAAATATGTAAACTGAGTAGGAGATAGGCTTATCAAAATACTCCAGTAGGTAAACAATATCTGTTATGGCGTAAGGTCTGCATCTTATTTTGGTCAAGATCCAGCCACTGACTGACATGTAGCCTACACTTTAAGTCATGAAATGTGTCATTTATGAGGAATCTGAAATATGTTTTGCCCTTGACAACCTCTTCAGACTGAGTGACACTGGTCTGGATGTTCAATTTTAGAAAAATCTAAGGAAGGAATTCATTTTATTGTGAAAAGTGCACATTGCCAGAATTGGCCACGCTTTCATTATATAAAAATATATATAACTATTTTTATTTTTTATTTTTATCCTGTGGTGGAGTATGAATGGGGCATTTTCTGGCAGTTTTTAAGAGATTCACTGAACCAATTAACAACCCATAACATCAAAATGATAGATTGTTAAAAGTGTTGTGAAACCCCTAACCCTCAGCCTTTTCCAATTCCTAAAATCTGAAAAGTTGAACGTAATGTTGTTCCTGTGCGCAGGAACAGTACGCAATTTGACACATCATGAAATCTGATTCTCAACACGTTCAATATGCTGTACATAGAAGTTCAGCTGAGATTGGATACTATGCGATAACAGAAAAATTTAAGACTTAAGAAATCAGAAAGTTCAAGAAAAGATTACGAAACCCTAACTCATCGTTATTGGGATGAGTCTTGAACATAGATGTTTTGGACAGCAAAATGATATAAATATCAATAAAGAATGTTATGACAAGAACCTTAAGATGAATTTCAGATTTTGCATTTTTGATGTCTAAAGAACAGATTAATAACCTACCATTCTGTTAGCAATAATAATAGTTCACGTGATGTTAGTTGCAGATTGTAAAAGGAAGAATCTAAGGAATCTATCTATCTATCTATCTATCTATCTATCTATCTATCTATCTATCTATATATTAATTGCTCACTAAAACTTAGAAATACTAAAACATGTGATGGCGTATCATCCATATAGCCAGTAATAGAAAGTCTTCAAAATAATAGTAGAGCTTTCATGTCTCTCAAAAGTAAAGTGAGGAAGTAATTTGCAGACACTGTTAAAACAGGAAAAGAGTTTGAGGAACCCGTCTGGATTTAAGAGCTCTTTGGTTCGGAGGTTTGCAGACGAGTGCTGTATTCTGTCAATCAGCATGTACAAGTATGACAGATGCACTGTGGAAGGACAGATTGTCCATTAGATTTTAACTGCTCCCACCTCAGAACTGCGACCTCAGCAAAGAAAGAAAGAAAAAAATGTCCCTGACAGGTAACGTCAGCGCTGACATTGGCGTAGGAATTATGAGGCAGAGATTTCAGCCCTCAGAAAAGACGTAATTAATCACAGAGGAATATTCAGCTGTGAAGACGGGACGTCCACACAAGCTGTTCCAACACGGGACCTCCTATGGATCTGCATACACCACTGGACTGTAAACATTTCAGCATGGATAACTTATTATCGCTTGATAAACTGAGAACTGCTGATTTCAAACTTCAGTCTTGTTGGCGACATAACTTCTAATTAAAGCAATGAGTGCTCTATTACATTATAATTTAGTGCACCTAATTTAATTCCACTCATAATTGACCAGTGTTAGTTACATTTTGCAACCTAAAATTGAGAAGATAAGATCCCCAAAATTAAAGTCCTCCCTGTAGTCAATAATTTTATACCTTAAAACTCTTTTAAAATTATTTTAAAAATATTTCAACATTATTTCCTTTAAAAAAAAAAAAATCTTCATGCTTTAGCTTAAATGTGACTCTACACCCTTGCCTCATTTAGTATACGTGGTTCTATGAATATGCAAATGTGCCCCGCCTCCACTCACTCATAGCAGCTCAGAGGTCCACTCGTTGACAATCACACGTTGACCTGATTGGTTATAACAAGGTAGTTTACGACGTCAGAAACACCAGCGATTTCAACCCATTTTTTTAGACTGTCTTTGGTTCACTGCAGTTTTAAGCAGAAAATACTCAGCAATGGTGTCGACTTATGAATTTGAATATGGTTTGTCTTAAAGCATATTAAAAACACCACATAGACATATAAACAACATTAAAAACTTGATTTTCACCACAGGGGGACTTTAAGTACTTGTAATTAGATTATATTGTGTTTTAAAATACTCGTAATCATACAGTTACTTTTCTACTGCTTGCATGATTACATATTTACACAATGGCAGTAAATCATTCATAATATATCGTGTTTTAAATGTTCTTTTTAAAAAAACATATCACTTATATACATTCAGAAAGTCTTTTAGTTTTGTGAAATTGCCCACACAGACCAGACACTTACTAGTCATGTGGCTACAATTACATGTAAAACCGAGAGGCCACTTAGCATTTGACCACTGGATTTACAGAAATCATTTCACTTTCAAGAAGCATTTCTCAACATTGCATATTGAATCAAATCTGACTAACATTATTATTTGAATTTTCACTTAGTGAGTCATTTAACCATGTATTACTGTCTTTAGAAGGCTAAAAAGTATATTATCTAAAATCTGTAATGTGATAAACAGGTTAAAAGCAATCAAAAAGTAATCAAAAAGTAGTCAGATTATATTACCTAAAATGTGTAATGTGATAAACAGGTCGAAAGTAATTACATTTACATTTAGTCATTTAGCAGAAACTTTTGTCCAAAGCGACTTACAAATTAGGATCAAATTCAGCGAGTCATCGTGAAGATGTAAAAACAACGCAAGAAGTGCTCAAAATACAAAGTGCAGGCATTGCTCAGAGTAGCATAAGCCAGATAAGAGAGGATTAAGGGAAAAGGAAAGAATTGGGGTTTTTTTTTATGAGGTTAAGTGCTCATGGAAGAGATGATTTTTCAGTTGGCTTTGTTAGGGATTCTGCATTCCGGATGAGGGTGGGGAGAGCGTTCCACCAGCATGGAACTGTGAATGAGAATGTTCTGGAGAGTGATTTTGTGGCTCTCTGTGATGGAACCACGAGTCGTCGGTCGTTGACCGATCATATGCTTCTGGTAGGGATGTAGACTCGTAGGAGTGAGTGAAAGTAGGAGGGAGCTGAGCCTGTGATAGATCTGTAAGCAAGCGTCAATGCCTTGAACTTGATGCGAGCAGCGAGAGGTAGCCAGTGCAGAGAGATGAACAGAGGAGTGACGTGTGCCCTCTTGGGCTCGTTGAAGACAAGACGAGCTGCAGCATTCTGAATCATTTGTAAAGGTTTAGTTGCACATGATGGAAGTCCAGCCAGAAGAGCATCAAGCCTAGTAATCAACCCTAGAAATGACCATGGCCTGGACGAGAAGTTGTGTTGCATGCTCAGTTAGGAAAGGCCTGATCTTCCTGATGTTGTGCAGTGCAAACCTGCATGATTGAGCTGTCTTTGAAATGTGATCTGTAAAGGTCAGCTGGTCATCCAATATTACTCCAAGATTTCTGACCGACCATGATGGGGTGATTGATGCTGAGTCTAGCTGGATAGTGAAGTCGTGCTGTAGAGATGGATTGGCAGGGAGGCAGAGAAGCTCAGTCTTTGCCAGGTTGAGCTGCAGGTGATGTTCCTTCATCCATGCCGAGATGTCCGCCAGACAGCTTGAGATCCGTGGAGCCTCTGTGGGATCATCTGGTTGAAATGAGAGGAAGAGCTGCATGTCATCAGCATAGCAATGGTAAGAGAAACCATGTGCCTGTATGATGTGTCCCAGTGATGTGGCGTAGATGGAGAAGAGGAGGGGTCCAAGAACTGAACCCTGAGGATCCCCTGTGGTCAGTTGATGTGCTCTGGATACCTCGCCTCTCCATGCGACCCTGAAGGACCTACCTGTGAGATAGGACTCAAATCAGTGGAGAGGAGTACCTGTGATGCCCAGTGATGAGAGGCTGGACATAAGGATCTGATGATTTACAGTGTCGAAGGCAGCAGACAGATCCAGGAGAATGAGGACTGAAGATTTGGAAGCTGCTTTTGCGATCCGTAGGGCTTCTGTGACCGACAGTAATGCAGTCTCAGTTGAATGCCCTTTCTTGAAGCCAGATTGGTTGACATCCAGCTGGTTGTTCAGAGACAGGAAGGATGTTACTTGGTTGAAAGCAACTTGTTCAAGTGTTTTCGCAATGAATGGTAGGAGAGAGACAGGTCTGTAATTCACTACAAGTGATGTGTTTAATGTTGTTTTTTTAAGCAGTGGAGTAACCCGAGCCTGCTTGAATGCAGTAGGGAAAATGCCAGTATGGAGGGATGAGTTGATGATGTGTGTGAGTGCTGGAAGAAGTGTGGGAGAGATGGCTTCTTCCTCGGTTAGTGGAGAGGAGGAGGAGAGAGGGATATTGGCTGTGGGAGAGGTTGGTCTGGGTTCCTGTGTGTGTGGAGCTGAGAATTGAATGCTGATAGTTGTTGTTTTGTCGGTGAAGAAGTTAGCAAAATCATCAGCAGTTAAAGAGGAGGTGGGTGATGGTGGAGGTGGACAGAGGAGAGAGTTAAATGTCTTGAAAAGTGTTTGTGTGTTAGAGGCGCTGTTGATCTTGTTGTGGAAATAAGAAGATTCTGCAGCATGAACATCAACAGAAAAGGAAGAGAGCAGATCTAGGAAGAAAGTAATCTAAAAGTAATCCAAAAGTAGTCCGATTATATTACCTAAAATGTGTAATGTGATTAACAGGTTAAAAGTAAGATTGTATTACCTAAAATGTCTACTGTGATAAACAGGTTAAAAGTAATCTAAAAGTAATCCAAAAGTAGTCAGATTATATTACCTAAAATGTGTAATGTGATAAACAGGTTAAAAGTAATCTAAAAGTAGTCCAGAAGTAGTCAGATTATATTACTTTAAATCTGTAATGGATTATAATTACTAACTATAGTTACTAACTATAATTTTTGTCATGTAATTTGGAATTTATATTTGACGAGTTCATATTGAGATCTCTTGATTTTGATGGCAAACTTCTCTCATATCTCATTTATGTTTCTTTTCCTGAATCATTGTGCAATTGAGGAAGACCGCAGATGTCCTCAGAGGAACCGGTGCATTAGTCAGTGAAGTTTTAAAATCACTGTGTGAATAAAAAGCATCAGTTACATGACAAGCAACTAATTAAGCATCAAGTCAACATAAAGACTCTATTAGGAAGTATTTTCTGAAAGCTGAAAGTAAATAAAGGCTTCGGTTCTACAGTACGTTTTTGGCCTTACAGTTTTATCAAGGATGCCACACACTTACATGCAGAGAGATCAAATGTGGACATGAGTTGTTTGGTATCTTGTGACAGCAACGAGCCGAATCCACCGCAGAGTCCTTATGAGATAAGACGAGGGAAAATTAGCATGGTCTTATCATCCGGTTCCCACTCATCAGCGCTCTGAAACACAGCGTGTGGTCTAAAGAAAGATCACAGTGGTGAATTCAAAGAAATTTAATGCAGCTCTACAGATCTGGGATATCTGACCCATCATCCCCAGGGACAATGAGAAAATGGGGAATGGAAAATGACACTAGAACGACATAAAAAATGCCTCATTTTTCTTAGATATTGGAACACTAGTGCACTGCTTACTATGCAGTATACTGTATTACCTATTTCAAAACATATGGGAAACAGTATGCAGTATGCAACAATAAACACTGCCAACCCACTTTTTCAGCAGGCTTGGTGTCAGAAGTATTTTTCCCACAGGTATTTTAAAAAACGTGTTTATTTAGAGTTATAAGTCATGAACCGAACTAATCTATGGAAGCTTGTTTCCACCACCGAAAAAAAGAAGAAAAAAAAAGATATAAACTCGCAGTTGTCAAGTCAAGTATATTTGTATAGCGCTTTTCACAATACAGATTGTATCAAAGCAGCTTCACAGTATTAAATCAAAATAATACAACAGGGTTTGTTTCTAGTGGAAAAAACGTCCACGTTTGGTAAGGCTGATCAATAGTATTATTTATTGATTAAATTAAATATCCCCAACTGAGCAAGCCAAAGGCAACAGTGGCAAGTTGTGAGTTATTGTCAGAATTGTGTAATATAAACATCAAGCGTATCGTCAGTTCTGGCAGGTCATGTATCACTACATATATAAACTCTATCGCGTTTCTCAGGAGCTAATTACCCTTCTCCATCCCCAGCTCCTCCTCTCGTCAGTCAGGATTTGGCATTCTGATTCCCCTTGAATCAGAATAAATTCTCGAATTATATTGTACTTTAAAATCTTGAATTAATGATATCTGCAATACATTCATGTTGGTTTGGTTCTGTTTAGCCTAAGGGGGGTTATTGCTGCTCTCTCTGCTTTTATCCATGCTAGGCTGCATCGTATTTGTCAATCATATTTGATGATAGTGGTCCTGACAGAATTGCAATTACGTGTTATAAAATCAGAATTGCATGATATAAGCTCCCAATTCTGACTTTTTCTTGCAATTGCGACTTTATACCACACAATTCTGAATTGTGAGATGTAAACTCACAATTGCGAGAAAAAAAGTCTGAATTTTGAGACAAGAAAGTCTCAATTACCTTTTTTATTCTTTGGCGGAAACAACGTTTGACAGAGGGTGTGTCTGAAGCTTGGCGCTGACGTGACCGTCATAGTGACAACAGCCAATCATATCACTTTTCCGGTGTTGAATGAACGCAATTGGCTTACGTCTGCGCTAGGGTATTTGCACATGCGATCTGATTTGGCGCTTGAAAAGTTTTCAACTTCTGCCACGAGCAAAGGCGCAATGGAACCCAAAATTCAGTTCGGCAACGCAACCATTCAAAGTAAATGAGAAGCGTTTAACGCCGACGGCACATGTGAATGCACGTTGAGTACTATGCCATTATAAGTACAGAGCTACAGAAGTTCAGATTTTAGAGGTATTTGCCTGTGCAAAATGTGGCGCCATGATGCAATGTCATTCAGGTCATGCACATGCATTATCGCCCATCACATCTAGACAAGTTGCATGCTGAAGTTTAATAGTTGGGGTTAGAAGTTTGTCAAAGAATGAGCAGTAGCAATGCTAGCAAACACATCTAATAATCAGAGCGTGTGAAAGCATCTTCAGAAACCCCGCGGCGGACAGTCTTCACAACATGAATCAATTACCATTTCTGTCTAAATGTCACTGATCTGGACACTAGAGGAGGGACAGAGAGAGCAAAACAGAGATCAAGGGAGCAAAGCAGTTCTGATCCCACAAGGAGAGAGATTTGCAGTGTGCAAATGTTGAGCCGACACCGTTCTTGGATCGCATTTCACATTTCACTGCAAAACCAAAAGAAAGAATAAACACAAAATCTGATTTTGCATGCATGAAATATTTTTGATTTTTTTTTTCAGCATTGGGACAGTATTTAAAGTAGATGACAGTTAAGCTCATTAGTCTGTTATAATTATTATAGTTGGCACAATAAAAGTCTAATATGCTTTCATTTATATTGATGAATAAATGTTTCTGCAATCTACAATCCCATGAAGCATTGCGAATGCAAATTAAAAACGGCATAAATATGAAACTTCTGAATTAAGGATGTTGATTATATATATAGAAACAACATATTTCATGTTTACTGCAAAATATGCATATGTATACAAATGTTTAAATAGTTTAAGGAGCGTATGGACACTGACTATTGCATCGTTGGCAGTGCTTCTGCGATTTGCTTGTTGTGATTCTCTGATTGGTTGATTTCTTGGCAGAATCATGTGTAATGTAGTTATGTTAAACTTGATTGTTTAAAAAAAATAAAAATAAGTTGAAATAATGCAGAGTGGCGGCTTCAACAAAAGCATATCCCATCGATTAACACCTTTTAGCTGTCTTCATTATCATTAAAAATGTTCCTGGGTCGGTTCCCTGTAAGAAAAGATCAGATATCAATCTGATCTATATCTCTGTATCGTATATCTCTGGCTTTTAGACCCTCGAGAAGTGACTCATGAGTTGCTGTAGGGCAGTGATACACTAAACCTTCATAAAGTCGTCCGTTCTCTACCTTCCATCCCTTTCTCTCTCCCTTTAACGGCTCCTATGCTGCTCATTTGGTATCTCTCTCATCAAAGCAATTTATCAAAAGTGCAAGCGCAGTACTTCCTCTAATCAGCCCAATCAGGCATTAAGACCTCTCTCTCTCTCTCTCTCTCACACACACACACACACACACACACACACACACACACACACACACACACACACACACACACACACACACACCCAGTCAGTCACACACACACACACACACACACACACTGTCACTCTCTCTCTCTCTCTCTCTCTCTCTCTCTCACACACACACACACACACACACACACACACACAGTCAGTCACACACACACACACACACACACTGTCACTCTCTCTCTCTCTCTCTCTCTCTCTCACACACACACACACACACACACACGGACGCACACACACACACACACACACACACTGTCACTCTCTCTCTCTCTCTCTCTCTCTCTCTCTCTCTCTCTCTCTCACACACACACACACACACACACACACACACACACTAAGTTGGTCTCTTCTAGACATTCTGCATTCCTGCATCTCTTTCTCACCAATGTTAACTGACACTTTTACAACACGCTTATAATCTGTTATTTAAAATTAACTTGCGCTGTTGATGTCCAAATCTGATCAGAACATAAAAACCACAGTTGTAGTTGTTAACTAAAATTATTCAAAATAAATGTCATTAATCATACTAAAGCTGAAATAAAATACATTTTAAATATTAGATGAAGAACTTAAACTTAAAAAAACAAAACTGGACTTTTTTTGTTGTTGTGTTCTAGTCTGAAATACAATTCAATGCATTCACAGTTTTCACTGTTTACTTCCCGCTTTAATGCTAACAACCTTGTAAAATCGCCTTTCCGTGACGTTATCCGCAACACTTCTGCCGTGGAGGTCAAAGGGCTCGTTCACACAGAACGCATCATCCAGGGCAGTGGAATGGAAAAACACGCAAGGTCTCAAGATGCATTTTTTAAAAGTTTAACTTTTAACTGGAGTGCTGCGTTTTTAAAATGTTGTGAGAGACCCTGAAAAAGTGCAATGATCAAAGAAGTCCATCTAGAGAAATGGAAAAGCAGCACAGTGGAATTCAAAAACACATTCTGTGTGAATTATTAAATAATTTGATACTAAACCATTATGATTCTCCTCATATATGCACCCAGTTCCCAGGGGAGTTTTATAGAGATGTTTTATAGTTCTGCTCATATTGATGGAAACGTGTGGAGTGTTGAACCCTGCATGTGACACGCAGCACAATTACCCTTAATTAAAAACACTACATGAACAAACACTCCACTGATTACCAATCACAGCTTGAGTTTCCCACATAAAGCAGAAACATACTCTTAAGTGCATCAATGCAAAGGCTTATACTTGCACAAGCTCTCTTTATTAAAAATAAAAGCTTCTTAATTGACATCGATGGTTCTATGAAGAACCTTTAACATCCATGGAATCTTTCCATTCCACGAAATGTTCTTTAGAATATTAAAATGTTCTTCACACTAAGAAAAGAACCGATCGCTGAAAGGTTCTTTGGGGAACCAAAAATTATTCTTATGTGGAATCGCTGTCAAAATCCCCTTTTCAAGCCTTTATTTTTTAAGAGCGTATGTCAAAAATATATTTTTTTGTTTTGTTTTCCAGTACAAATATCTACACATTCTTAAATAAAGATACATTTAACTTGTTTATTTTTCTTCTTTTAAGCATAAACTCACTTCATTTTGATACATTTTTCAGAAAACAACACTGAATACAGTACCTCGTCATTTTGCTTCTCAAGTAAATGTACAGTATCTTGATTTAACCCTCAAAAATGACAGATTAATTTTATTTATTTATTTATTTTTTTTGGTCAATGAAATGAATGTAGCCTACTATATATTTTAGTTTGATAATGTTTTTTAATTTAATATTTTGTATTTTAAGGGATTTTTTAATACTAAATTATATTTACGCTGTATTTATAATCCATTTATTCACTTTTTGAGCATAGACCTGAAAATTAAGTTTGATCTCTTTTCAAAGACGACACTTGGCAGATTAGTCCTGAAGTGAAAAAAGTTTGAAAAAGTGAACTTAAAAAAAGAACAGAATTGTACGTGTATTATTATGAAAAATGCACAAAATACTATTTTCCATTTTTATATGAAATATATATTTTCAAAATCACGTTTTACTCTAAACTGCAAGAAAATCAAAGACATAAATCTAAACAAGTTATGTTCCAAATTTGAGGTTGATATCTCAAAAATTTAGCTTTCAGTAAGATTTTGTTTGGCTGCAGTACCAAAAGTTTCCACTAGATGAAATTCGTCATTTTTGACCGCAAGGAGCACAAGTGTAACTATTTTTTACAGTACCATTTAACCTGTTCGAATCATTTCCATGATTTGTGTGTGTGTGTGTGTGTTCACGCAGCAAGTGCCAAAACCTTTACCAAGTTTCGTACCATTCCAAAGTAAAAAAAAAAAAACAAAGCTTAAATTTTTTCGCGTAAAACCGAAGAGCACCAGAGGGTTGAGAATGGTTAGATAGTTTTAAAGTGTACAAAATGTGTCAGGATGCACATTATGAATTTTTTATGTTTTCTATGTACAGTATATTAGCAGTCATTCTGTTTCATTAGATTAGCAAACTAAAAAACAAAACAAACTTAACTTAGATTGTCTGTATATTTACAGCAAGCGACTTGAACAATAATGCAACTCATATTTTGACCGTCAGTACTGAGGTTTGTTCATGCCAACGTTATGCAAAAATGCTCGTATTTACAATAAAACTGTGCATTTTTCCTATATCATCTCTCCCTTCAGAAAACGCCAGTCGACGAGATTAAAGCAAGAGCAGATGAATGGAAATAGAAGAGGTAGAAAAAGCGTTTGATTCGGCTCTTGAGCTCAGAGTTCGGTTCTCCGGAGGCGTAAATTATGAAACACTCAGGCCGATTTAAACAGAAAAGGAGGAGAGGTGAAGACAGTACCCAGAATGCAATGCTCTGCCCCAATTAACTAAGACAAATGGGCCGCATGTATTAGCCTGACACATCAAAATAGAGGGCACGTCACTCCATGAACCGGGATGCCGGATGAGCTGCTGGAAGTCAAGCAGGAATGCTGATTATTAGTCTGGAGTGTTTCTAGAGAGCAGAAGAACTGCTATGAGGAGAAACCCTTCAAAGTTTGGGAGAGCGTCCTCTTCGTCAGCCTCAGATGAAAGCGTGAAAAGCCATGAAAGGCCTGATGGGAGAAAGAACAGGGGAATTAGAAGCCAACGCAGAAAAGAGGGATGGGAAAATGTCTAATGACTCCGGGGTCTTCGGAAGGTTATCATCAGTGAAATATGAATTGATTAATATTCAGCCAACGAGTACGAAAGCTGACTCAGGATGAAGCCAGAAAGAGAAGGATAATGAAGAGAGTCGAAGACAAAATCTTAGCGTCTCTTCGTCTGAAGTCACGTCTAAAGGGAAGCAGAACAGACACGTAGACGGATGAAGCGTTGGAAACCACGCTGCCGGTAATATGATGGAAGGAATAAGAGAAACTCCACTAATGCTGAACTCATGTCATGGTGGAGTTACCGGAATTATGAGTTTCTGAATCTGTGAACAGTGACAATCACTATAACTATTGCTCGAGTCCCTAAATCCCTACAGCGGTGTTACTTTATACTTTTATTAAGCCTTTTTTCAAGATTTACGAATTTCTATTGTATAGTAAAAGTGCCATCAAATTTAATTGAATAATCCTTATATTATTCAGATTATGAATTAAGATGTTTAAATTAGTAAAAAAAAAGGATTAATAAAATATGTTGTATATTGTAAATCTTAACGGAACAAGGGAATGGGCCATTTAGTTTATGTGATTCTTTTTCATAAATTTAAACATTATTTATTTATTTTTAAATTTATGAATACGAATTAAATAAACTGAAATACAATTGAATGGCATATGCAACTTTACTATACAACTGAAATTCGTAAATCTTAAAAACAGGATGAAATATAAAGTTTTTATTAATTTTATTTTATTATACATTTTATTTATATTTATTTTATATTTTTATTTTTACTATACTAGTAACAGTTTTTATTTTTATATTTTCCATTTCATTTTTATTTTGGTTACGGTTAAAGTTTTAGAGAATTTGTCGTGTTTATTTAAGTCTATTTAGCTTTTACACATTTTTCAGTTTTAGTTTTAGTTAATTGAGCACATTAAAATAAATGCAAATGAGAAATGTTGCCGAAAAAAAATTTATATATATATATATATATATAAAACTTGGTATTTTTTTTATTTTTTTTATTTTTTTTACGTTTATTTTATTTGAAGTAGTGGAATTTTTTATGGTTTTATTTTTAATAACCCTGCGCTACAGTAAGTATTAAATGTAGGTGCATCTCATATAGACGTGAATGATAGCAAAAAAAATGCTATTATTAAAAAAGGGGCAAAAATTACATTCATTTTGGTGATTCTTTTTGTCCAGTCATGTCAATGACAAAAAGTGTCTCAATCAACCTGAATTCACCCTACAGTACAACTCAGAATCAAGAGACAAGAATATATTTTCTTATATTTGTATTGTTTTATTTTAAACTCACTTCAGTATACACTAGGTCAAGCTTTACTTTAGTCTTCAAAACTGTCCCAGAAGGGATGAGAATATAGAGAGAACGAATGAATGAACGAGGCTGAACGTGATATTGTGTGTTTGTTTCAGAAACCCTTTTGCTCTTTTCTCTTTCCTTTCATCTCTCCCTCTTTTCCTCTCATCATTCTGCGGGTCTGAACTGGGTCACATCTGCATGAGACTAAAGCTGTGTTCTCAAACGCACTGAGCTACAGTACATACTGTACACGCAGGCGGCACTTACACCATCATATCTGTGAAGAACAGGCTGACCAGCTGACACGTGCCCAAAACCCTCTAAAACCAGCAAACCAGACCAGCTAAACACCTTTGGCTTGTTTAAACTGTGCCTTTTCAACAGCTTAGACACACTTCTTTTGGCTAAATGCATCCATTGCAAATGCAATTCAGAAAAAGAAGCCGCAGCTTAAACTAGCCTGGCCGAATAAAAAGTCGCTGTTTGGATTTAAATAGGCAAATGCTTAAGAGTCTATGACTGGATCATTATTGCAGTGATTATTATGTTTCTAGCATGTTATATGTTTGGGAACCGTTCTTCTAACGCTAACTGATGGAGTGTGTAGCTTTTCATTTCTTAAACAGCCATGTAGGGAGAAACATCATGGCCATATTCCAGGAGGACAATGTCAAGATTCATCAGACTCAAACTGTGAAAGAATGGTTGTGAGGAGCTTGAAGAATCATCCTCACACATGAATCAGCACCTCTTGAGTCGTGATCTTAAACTCACTGAAAGTCTTTGGGATGTGCTGGAGGAGACTTTACAGAGTTTTGGACTGTTGGATTTTTAATTCAAGGTCTTGACCAAAAATCTTGATGGAAATAACATCACAACATTTATTTCTATAATTTTCTGGTCAAGATCTTGTATTGACAATGCAAGAGTCCAGCACTCTGTAAAGAAGCGCTATTAGTATAGACGTACTGCATATGTTACCTATGAACAGCTCGACGCAGTTTTAATTTTCACGTCCTGCGCCACGTTGTTTAAATAGCAAATGCATTTGCACCCATTTGTGCGCCCATGGGCTGCTGGTCTGAAAATGAGGTGTGTTCAGGCACATTGTTGGTGAGTTTCTATTTTGAGGAATTGAAATAGAAATTTATCAACTGAAGTCATTGGCGCAATATTTTTTGTGTTATTTAAAGAGCGTGTTAGTAATGTGCACCTATAGGTAGGTACACAACGCGCGTACACTCTGCTTATTACACACACAGGGACGCACAGCAGCACACAAACATGCCAAATATTAAAAATAAAAGTATTACAATGTAAAAGATTAATATTGTGTACATACAGATATGGTGGAATCTGGCTTGTCCCGTTGATGGTCTCGCTTTAACCTCGCGCACGAGCAGATCCGTTTCCTCGCAACAGAAACGTTCAGTTTTTCCGCTTGCAAATTCCGTCATGTAAATAGCGAATCCGCCATGGCACGAGCGCAACTGGCTTTTAAAGGGAATGGGAGACTCTGATTGGTGTATTGCACGTTACGCCCAAAACACACCCATTACTCATTAAGAGAATAGGGACAACCCTTTTAGACCATGCGCCGGGTGCACCAACCATTTTTCCCATCGTTAAACTAGCAAAAGTGGCTTCGGACACACCCTAAGTGCACTTAGACCATGCGCTTAGATCATTAAAATAGGGTTGATGATGTTTCCCTTGCTTTAGGATGCTGACTTTGAAGGCAGAACGCTGTGTTTTGAACATCTCATTTTCTGAATGGGAGACATCATCATTTAACCATCAGCTCCTAACATTTTCCTTCCATGTCTTACATTTTGTATAGCCTAAATTCTTGCTCTATACCTTTATTCTCTTTCTTTGTTCTCTTCTCTTTCATGTAGCTACAAAAAACCCCTAGTTACGCGGTTCTGTTTGACTTGTGGGACTCAAAGCTCAGAGGAACTACAGAAGAACGTCTCCAACCACCCGCGGCGTCCACAAAAGACGAGCCTTTTTTCTGTTTCAGGAAACCAGGCTGGCAAAATGCAAAGGGAGGATGAAGAGGCAATGGGTCACGTCCCCCCATTGGGCCCTCCATTCATCACAAGTGTCAGGATTGGCTGGCACAAACGTCGAGAGCTGCCCGTTAGTGTTGAGAGACCATCTAAAAGGACAGATTTCTATCTCCTCTCATGCGTTACACTGAGCGAGAGAAAGCAAGAGAGACTAGTCCTAAAGATTGCTGCCACAGACACAGACTAGATGCGATCGATACGGCCATTTAAAGAGAGAATGTCAGTGTCCCTGAAGAAAGACGACACATTCAAACACTGACAAATGATAGCGGCCGGTCCGTTTACACACACAAACCCAGAGCGGCCAGTCCGTTTCACACACAAACCCAGAGCTCTTGCTAATAACAAGTAATTGGGTTTTAATGGGAGATTGTGATTTGCTTGCTTCACATTTTTAATGCTCTCTGGACTTAAAAGTCCATAAGGGCAACGGCATGACTTTCTGAATCGCACATTAAAACAGCCCAGTCTCACAATGCAAACATGCCATAATTTTCCTGTGAACCACCAAAATATGATTCAATGGCCATTTTAGCCTCAGTTCGGAGGACTCCCGGGAGGGTAAACCAAAGCTAGTTTAAAATATGAAGAAATACTATAATGGAATATTAATAATACTAAAATAAAACTGTGTACAGTCAACATTGGCAACTACTTCTTTAAATCAAAAACCTCCACCTCCAGATCATCCAGAGAGAGACATGGACAAAAAGAGAGAGAAAAATAGTTAGTTTGGTAAAGTGTTCAAGGCATGTGACGTATTGTTGCTACACCTTCAAATAACCTTCTACAAATAAAACAAGTTAGTCAGTAGTTTTACATCAGTGCTCATCTTCCCAGCAGGGGCATGCAAAATTCTAAATAAATAAAAAATAAATTCTCTTTTGATTAATATGCTGGAATTTGAATTAGCCACAACACAGATGGAGATGAATTGGAATCACAGGAAGTGGAAATTAACAAATTGCAATAAGAGTTAAGAGCTGGGAAATGTATTAAATATAACACCAATATCATTTTTTAAAACTTATTTTATTTTTTGGTCATACAAGGAAAATATATACAGTGACCAAGATTGGCATCTACAATTATTTAAGAAAATTAAGATGGTTACACAATTGTTGCCAAATATGCATGTCATCGATCCTGAATACAAAATCCCAATTTTTTTCCAATGCCAATTAAATCAAATTCCAAAATGTCATCAAAATTCCAAAATGTTCCAAATTCCGATTCCAATTGGATTTTTCCAATCAAGTCAACAATCGAAACTTGCCTTGACATACTTTCATAAGCTACATTTCCATCCATCCATCTATATATATATATATATTATTTTATTTTATTTATTTTTTGCACATTTTGGGATTTCGCGTTAAAAAAACTTTAAGGAAACAAAACGCAATGCAGCGCATAAATTCAAAAATATTTTGCACCAATTTTCCAGGAAGTGATGATTTTTGTTTTCTCAACACATGGGATGGAAACACTGCTTTATTTACAAATGTTTTATGTGAGATTCCAATTTTGAGGTGTTAAATTTGCAACTTTGAATACTATTTTCTAGTTAAATAAATTTCTTAGAATTTCAAACAATTTTTTACATCTATCATGAACTGGAATTTAAAAGACATTCTTAAATCAATTCTGAATTGTGCACAATCCCTTTATCAAGACATATATTCTGCCTGATATCAATTATTGCTCTCTACACCATTGGAAATAGAGGCAGAATATAGAGGATTGGGAATACTGTACACACGTGTGGAAAAGAACTGCGATGATAACAAGACTTTCATCTATTTCCTTGTGCAAAAGCTTCGGCAGGTTGCATCACAAACCTTGAAACAGCTACTCCGGATCATGACAGTCGATTCAACTGACAGAACCGACTGGTTTTTGACCCTGGTTCACCTCATCTCTCCGGCTCTGTTCTATCTTACTATCTATCTACACTCTCACCCCTTTGGGAATCACTTTCATTTCAGAAAACCCAAAGCATGATGCTCAGAGTGAATTAGGTGTGTAATACGTGGTTAATAAATGTGGAACTGCATTCATCTCAACAGTTCTTGAACGTTTGTTGTTTTCAATTGCTTTGGGGTTCACAGCCTGAAAGGGGTTTGTCCAAAACTACAAGGGAGGAATATTCAATCGGATATGAAGTGAGATGTGTTTGTAAATGAATGTCACAGTTATTGAATGCTCCTTGAGGTCAAACATTCAATTTATTTTCTCTCACAATAAGCACACCAGTAAAGAATGTGTGCGTGTTTGTGAAAGAGAGATTATATGTCAGATCTCAGACCACTTACAGGCAAACTAGAGTAGACAGTTGAAGTAGCAGTTTTAACCAAGATAAACAGCTTTAAGAGGTTTTCTTAGTGTCGACAGATTAGTATCTGATGTGAAAGTTCAATCTCAGGTAAGCTGCCCCCAGTTTCATCACTTTCGTGGATCGTCTGATGAATATTGCACACAGGAATGGCAAGAGCTTCCTCAAATCGGGATGGCTACAATCTGGTTTACTGGCTTACGCAATGTTTGGGGGAGTCAAGAGTGCACGGGTTGACAGATCACTTGTTACGAGCACTTCTGAGGAAGAACAAGTCACTGCATTTGACAAAATTTGTAAGGATGAGACTTTGAAAGATATCTGACTTCTGTTCGAGACGCGCTGAGACTTCATAATATAACATATTCTTTCCCTTTTCTATTCTAAACTTTCTACACTTTTTTTTAAACATTCAAACATGATATTGTCAAGCCAACATTCTATGGGCCCTATTGTAAGGATCTAAGCGCATGGTCTAAGTGCACTTAGGGCGTGTCCGAATCCACTTTTGCTAGTTTAACTATGAGAAAAAAGGTTGGTGAGTCCGGCGCATGGTCTAAAAGGGTTGTCCCTATTCTCTTAATGAGTAATGGGTGTGTTTTGAGCGTAACGTGCAATAAACCAATCAGAGTCTCATCTCCCATTCCCTTTAAAAGCCAGTTTCGCTACAAGGATTCGCTATTTACATGGCGGAATTTGGGACATTTAGGATTCAAACGCATATGAATGTTATTCCTGCAAGAAAAATAAATGTTAGTTATGATTAATTATAAATTCCATCACTGTACATGTAGACCAGAACCTCTCAAAGGACCCTCTAAAATACAGTCCTTTGCCAGAATATGCAGCATTATAGACCAAATCTTCCATTACAGAGTTGCTCATGTGCATCTGAAATCAAACTGGCATGTGCCATGGTTCAGTTCATATGTTTTATTCTGAATGAATCTGAAGAAAGCAGTTGAAAAACATCTTAAACAGTTGGATCTGAGCATCTGGCCCTCTGAGGCATGATCGCCCGAGCGAAGGAAGCTGAAGTGGTAAAGGAAGATCTGTTAGCAATTACTCAAGCAAGGTCTATTAGCTCCTCTTGACATTGTGAACAAAGTTGCATGTGTTAAAGTCTGGAACAACATTGCTAGTTCTAATTCTAAACATCTAAAATACTGGACACAAACTTAATTGGTGAAATATTACCTGGGTGATTTGCCGTTAACACCACCCTGCAACTTAAAAGGGATTAAATCATTAATTGTTGATTTACCAAAATCTTTTCCACGATTTTTCAATCCAAATCAAATACCCAGATTAGCGCTCATTAGCCTATATAGAATTGCTATTGACGACGGTTGTTTTCGGGGAATAATTGACCTTGGAATTCCCCTTAAATTAAGTTTGGCAGATATTTGTTCTTATTTTAAGCAAGGAACTTAATTTTGTGCAAAATTGACTTAATATCTTAACCTTTATTTTAGGAGATTTTGTGTTACTTTGTGTCCATTTTTTCACTTTAGACCTGAAAATGAAATTTCCCAACTTAAACTGTCATAAATCTTGGATGTTTAAAAACATCCAAGCACAGACTTAAGTTTGGTCTCTTTTTAGAGACGACACTTGGCAGATTATTGCTAAAGTGACAAATTTTAAAAAGTTTTTTTTTTTTAATTTACATTTTTTTTTATGTTTATTGTTATGTAAAATGGACAAAAATACCATTTAAAAACTTTATATGAAATACAAATTTTCCAAAACACTTTTTACTATAAAACTGAGAAAATCAAAGCCATAAATCTAAACAAGCTGTGTTGCTTATTTGAGCTTGATATTTCGAAAAAAAAAATACAAAAAAGTTTTTTTTCTGTGTGCATTACCAAACGCTTCCACTTGATGAAATTCGTCTCCCATTCATTTTCACTGTGCTCATTTTTGACCGCGAACAATACAAGTGTGACTATTTTTTTCAGGACTATTTAACCTTTTCGAATCATGCCATGATTTTTTTGTGTGTGTGTTCACATAGCAAGTGCCAAATCCTTTAAGTTTCATACCATTCCAATGAAGTAAAACATAAAAAATAAATAAAATGAAACCGAAAGTGGAGGGTTCAGTCATTTCCTACTCAAGTAAATGTATCTTGATTTAAGAATGTTTAGATATCTGTACTGAAACACAAGACAAAAATACTTTTTGCAGTGTATCAGTATTACTACTGCCAAACGTTTCTCTTCTCTCATAGACTCTCCACGGTAATGAAACTTTTTTGACAGGCCAGACATTCACAGCACATTTCTCAGATCCTCCAAGACTCTTCCTCCAGTTTAGAACTAGACACCCTTAGCGCAGCACTACTGCCTTTCTCCGTCTGGCTATTACCTCCAATTTAGAGAAACACGCCTCACGCACAGCCTTGCTGAACTGATTTCATCCCCTCCTGTCTTTTACACTTAGTGCATAATTGCTCAGCTCATGAGCTCCTGACTGGATTCAACCTGCAGTTAGCATAGCTATCTGGCTAACAACACCGCAACCCGCCTCTCATTAATATAAAGTCCACAAAGAACCGTAAAAGCTAAAACTTCCACTCCATACATTTTTCAGTGGTGAAAAAACAACTTAATGAGTCTTAACCGAGCACCCAGCAGGACCATTTATAACCGTTACACCAGACGCTGCTTTCTGTTGTTAGTGATCGCGTTCTCGCTAATTTACTGCAGGCGAGGAGAGGTCATTCATCTACCTCTACGTCTCAGCAAATATGAATCAGCCCTCCTCTATTACCCCCGTCTGAGGGTTTGTCTCTTGTGTGGGCTAACGTACGCGGCACGGCATTAAACTCTGCATTAGTTCTTTGAATGAATCAGCCATTCTTGCACAGTTTTTGTGTTCTTTGCAAAGAAGTGTGGTGGAAACTTAAAAAAAAGTGCTTGTGTGCGGAACGGGAGTGTTTAATGTTACCAGAAAAAGAGAAGAATATTACCCAATAAAACTTTATGAAACAAACACTTTTCAGTTTAACTTTTTTGAGCGTGAAAGCATAAAAGTTGAAACACCTGGTCCTTTATCATATCGGATTGTTTGGTTAACACCTCAAACACATACCTCAGGTCTTTAGGGACCTGGGACATTCTTCACAACCCTCCTCCTCATTCATTTTATAAAGTTAGACATCAACCTTCTTTATATTCCTCAATCAGTCAATCATTATAAACAATATAACAAGAAATAAATAATACAATTATAAAAGAATGCCTGTTTTCAGATTATTTTTTTGTAAAAATTCTATAGGGTTGCTTACAACCTGAGGTGTGTAACAGTGTAAGTATTTTATTTCCACACAACAATAATTGAATCTTTGATGACTGAATAAATGCATTTCACCTTTATTCCATAAGGTAGCAGTGTCTGATACACAATGATGAAGTGACGTTTCACTCATAGTTACCGCAGGCAGAAAACAAAAGAATAGGAAGAATCATCAGCAAAACTTGAAATGGCTGAAAATTTGATGAAATATTTCAAATTGAGATCTCAAACATTGTGATGTCTGAATCTTTTTACCAAACTGGACAATTTGTTTAAATGAACCCGTTAAAAATATGAATCATTGAGTTGAGACATCCCTCAAAAATGCTAGCAAAACAGAACTCGCCCTGATCGAAAAAGCAGGTCACTCTGGTTTTAGCAACATGGGAGATGGTTTGTTGCTGGTCTTTACAGGCTGGTCTGCCAGATAGAGATAAACTTTGTCTCTCTCAATTCATGACTAACCAACCAAGACAGACAGACAGCGACAGAAACAGAGACAGAGACAGAGAGAGAGAGAGAGAGAGAGAGAGAGAGAGAGAGAGAGAGAGAGAGAGAGAGAGAGAGAGAGAGAAGATTTGTTGACTGACGAAAGATTCATTTTATTTCCTTATGTCTTCGGTTCTCTCATTTCTTTCCACCTTCACTTCTTTCTTTCAGCTTCCCTGAGTGTCTCTTCAGCATCATTATCTGGTTCTAGCATCTTTTTTCTCTCTCCCTCTGCCTCTCTCTCTCTCCGCATCCATCTCTCGTGCTAAGAGAGAAGTCACAGTTGTGATGTGTGCCGTCTGGATCAATATGGAATCGGTGCTGTCAGCTCTTTTGTGTGGGAACAGTGACTGCTGGTTGTCCACAGCTGTGACACACAGTCTTATCACAAACGCCACCATCACTCCATGCAGACACCATTCACACACTTATGAATATCTGGCGCAAATGGCACAAAGCCTCAGAAATGCATTGCAATATATTCTGAATGGACAAAATTAGATCTTACCCTGATGGAAAAAAAAAGGTTATTTCGGGTTTTTCCAACTTGGTTTGTTGCTGGTTTAATGTGATCTTACAGGCTGGTCTGTCGGGTAGAAATCAACTTTCTCTCTGGTGTTTCTCCAGAAAGAAATAAGACACAAATGACTCAGCAATTGCCATATAGTATATATAACTTTAAAGTGAATGTGTAGAGTAGATCATTTGGTTTGGAAGAATGTGATGAGAAGTGTTCATAATGAGATCTCTAACTGTTGATGGTTTTTTATTTCCCTCTAATTTGAAGGGAAATTAAGTTTTCTCACATCTAATTACTGTCTAGGAGAATCAAATGAGATATTAAAGAAATCATACAGTATTTGTGATTTTCCATTCATGTAGGCAGCTTGGACTAGCTAATGACTATTAATTGACAACTGTTGTTCCAGCTTGCCAACCCAAGCTTGTAACCCATTTCAACGTGTACCTCTTGTTTAGTCACTAACAAGGTTCCTGTTATGCTGCCTTAAGGCACACCAAAGACAATAACTAATAGTAACAATAAAGATAGTACATAAAATGGTTCTAAATATAGAAGAATAGTAGAGTCCACAAACTATAATGATAACGGCACAGAGAAACGATATCGTTGGAATCACTTTCACAATGATGTTTTTCCAGCAGATGAACGTTAAAACATTGACAGCCAATCAAAATCCATCCTGCTTTAAAGACCTTGAGCATTTAAAGCAGCAGTCAACAAAACTGCAGAATTAAAAGAGCTTTATCATGACCTTGGTGTAGACGATAATTTAGTAATCGCAAGCCTAAGTAAATCACAGTCATTGCCAACAATGGTCTCTATCAACGTAGCTCACGAAAGCTTTTGAGAAACGAAGCCCCGAGCAGCAAAGGGTTCCTATAATCAGGGGTGCACATCATTTTTTGGTCTGGTTCTCAAGGGAGCACTTAATTTTTACATTTTTACGACGCATACACCTGCACACCAGTTCTGTGCACCTCTGCCTATAATGATGTATAGCCATCAACAAGATGTAAAATAAGTATCTGATGTCCCCAGAGTGTGTATGTGAAGTTTTCAAAATACCCCACAGATATTTTTTATAGCATGTTAAAATTTTCACTTTTTGAGGGTGAGCAAAAACATGCCGTTTTTGTGTGTGTCCCTTTAAATACAAATGAGCTGCTGCTCCCGACACAGAGGGCAGAGCTTCAAGAGCTTGTGTGTCTATTAGCAGCTCCGATTACCTCACACAGACACACACTGAAAGTTTCAAAAACTTTTAGCCTTTTATGTTCAAACTGGAGTCAGACAATGATGGAGAGACTCAAGAAGAAGTGACAAAATGTAAAAGCAACAGGACATTTCTGAATGGTTAGTTGATGAATTTATGTAGCTGATGTGGAGTTAACTAGACAGTGATTAGCATAATCTGTCATGATAATCTATAAATCGTGTTCCCGGGGGAGGGGTTTATGTAAATTTTAGTCCTCACTGTAGTCCCTACCAGCCGTTTGTTGTAGTCCTTAAAAAGCGATTTCTGTATAAGAAAATATCTTCCTTTGCTTTGAACTTTGAGCGTTGTAACTTTGCAAATGTTGTTTATGCTCAAACAGCAACATTACACACTAACTAAAGTTAGAAAAGTGAAATCATAATCAACCACCCCAGTGTTCAGACACTTACATGCCACTTCAGAAGCATAAAACATAGCCTCCTATATTTAATATCAAAAAGTTTATAAAAACAGTTAAATCCCCAATATTTTTGCGTACTATATATTTTTATACTTATGTAGCCCCACTCCTTTTCAGCTCTGTGCTTCTTGTGTTCTGTTTTCCGGTGTGTATGTCCACAGCATGAAGGGAAGATCTTACGGATTTATGAATGAAATGTCAACTGACATTTATGACATCCTCTTCAAACATTACAATGCTCATGATAACTGTTGTTAACTCTACAATAAGTAAATCCACTTCACAAGCTAATTACCCTTCGACAGCGATGCCATAGAAACATACAGAGCTAACGCAAAAAGGTTATGTAGAAATGCTATGTAGAAGATAAGCAGGTCTACTTCTTGTTCCACCATATCTCATGTTCAGGTTTAAATCACGTTGCCTTAGAAAAGAGCTGCCTATATAGACAGCAAAACAGCTCATCCAGTTTTCGGAACACAGGCCATTTAAAACTATCATCTGAAGCTTGAATTGAATTGCTAAAGCTAAATGCTTTAAAAAAGCAGAGTGAAACATCTAGAAGGCTCATTGAGTACAGGGATATAATATAAGCTGGAGAGGGTTGGAAAGAAAGAGAGAGAGAGAGAGAGAGAGAGAGAGAGAGAGAGAGAGAGAGAGAGAGAGAGAGAGAGAGAGAGGAATAAGTGGATCAGGGTATTCCTGTCCGGGGCTGCAGTGCTTTAGCAACAGGGCTAATTTTGGGGAGCTGAAGTTCTCCTCTCGCGTCTGTTGGATAGACCTGATTAATGCTGCTTTTCATCATTAAAGCCACCGACAGATCCAGGACAGACACACTCAGCTCTCTTTCCCTTTCTACTCCACTTACTCCTCTTCTTCTGTACTGTCTTTAATTAGTAGTGTCTGCCAAAAAAGTGCATGACTATTACTATTCCAAAAACCACTTACCTTAAGTTTATATCAATATCACTGACAAACATTGTGATGCTTGATTCTCTTTATCAAAATGGACAGTTTGTTTAAATGAACCTGTTCAAATATATATATATATATATATATATATATATATATATATATATATATATTTATTTTGGGAGACATGCCTCAAAATGCTCACAAAACAGAACTTATTCTGATGGGAAAACCAGGTCATAAGGTCTAAAGTACTGTGGCTTTAGCTTCAACACTCATCTACTTCATAAGTTTTAAACTTTTGCCCGTCTGTTTACAGGACAAGGAATTTGATCAGAAGCACCATTTTCACCTGCTGGATAATAAAACTGGTGAAAAAATGACAACAGATGCATATCGAAGGAGGGAACCAAGCCATATATATAGTCTAAGGGCCGGTTCACACAGAAACTCACTCATATGAGTCAGGGGAATGAAAAAAAGTGCAAGGTCTGGAAACCTGTTTTTTAAAAGCTGAACTTATTTTAAATTAAGCGGCGCTGCAAAAGATGCGAGAGAAACGGTTAAAGTCGTCTGTCTAGTGCGTTTATGCAGTGGAATGGAAAAACATTTTTTGTGTGATCTAAGATCACAAAGAGGCTTAGGCTAGTCTGCAACCACCTAGCAGATGCATAGCAACATCCTGGAAATGTGTCTGTGCATGATGTATTATTGTTAACCTATGATATCGCATATTCAGTCTGCCCTTATACGGCATATTAGCCCAAACAAAACCTCCAGTTAAGGTTGTTGAATTAACTTATAGTCCCTAATTAACAGCCCACTCTCTCCTTCTCTCGCTTTATGTGCATAATATCCTCAAACAATTGTTCTGCTCCTGCACTGGGTTCAGTAATCTCTGAATGGAAATTACAGGCTATCAAGAATCTAATGATAATGAATATGAATTTCACAGGTTATTAGCGCAGTTTGCCAAGTCAAGCATCACTATTGCTGTTGCTTACACTTGGGGTTAGTGATATGAACAAACCTGGAAGAGTAAAATTCAAACTTACTAACCAGGGACTGACATTAACACCCACCAACCCACCAAATAACCAGATCAAGGCATCTTACCCAGACAGCAACATAGTGTCGGCCCAGATCCGGCCTACATATGGTGCGCGTTGAAATCATATGTTGCTGTCTGGGTAGTAAACAGATTCAGGACTTGACATTAACACACACTAACCCGCCAAATGCATGTGTATTTCAGCAGTGGCATGGAACGCAGTCACTCATACTAGCCCACTTTGGTGGGTTGAATTTTATATATAATATACAGTTTTTAATTGTAGTCTTTTAAAAAGGCATCTGAAATAATAAACTAAGTGCAATGTAGTGTTGGAAAAGATATCGATTTTTCGATACTGAAATATCTGAAACGCTTCCAATACTCATTTTCCACAGAATAGACACACGATACCAGCTGCTCTTTCTCTCTTTATCATCTCTCTGACAGCGAGTTACACACAAACCCGCCTCCACTCACTCACTCACTCGATTAATTTGCTCCCGATGAATATTGTTGGTGTTTCATGACTTGAATTTCGGCGTGGGATTGCATGTGTTGCACATAATTTTACTCATTCCCACAGATTTTGTGCTCACACTCAAGGAGCGCGCACATAAAGTAATTTTTCGCTGCTTATTGTGCTTGAGAAGTCAAATAAGTCACACAAAATAATGTCATAATGCCAGTCTTGGTGAGTACTGATGTAAACACAGTCAGTTATGTTTTAAGTGAACGTAAACAGTTGAGAAAGAAAACGCATGTCCATTATAACAGTATAATGAATCCGTGTGTAAAGCCTTAAAGGGTAACTCTCGCCAAAATGCAACCTAGGGTTCAAAATCTTTCTTTTTAGTAAACTCTGTGTACACAAACAATGTTCTCAATGCTCGAGTTCATGTGTAGAGCCCCTGGTGATACTTTGAGCAAAGTTTCATGTTGTATCGAACCTCCTTAGTGTTTTAAAAATAGTGATTTTTGATACTATCATTGTAGTGCCCCATTCACAAGGCATTTTAACCTAAAACGAAAATACGGTCAAACTTAAAAGCGGCGTTTCCATTCTAATTATGCTTTTAAACGAAAGTTTGCCTCAGGTAGATTAACAAAAAGAGACTAGGTTGCATTTTGGTGAGAGTTACCCTTTAAAGTAACAGCAGCCTAATAAACCTGCTGCCAAATTATGAGATCATATTAAAAATATCTATATGGCAGATTTTCCCCATGGTATTGATGTCAAAACTGTAGCCAGTGAAAATGCTGAGTGGCTTGTAACTTTGGAAAAAAACACAAGCCACAGTGGCTGATGAGCAAAACATGTGGGGTATAGCATGTTAATGGATGTTTATGTACAATAAAAACGAGTTTTGGGCCTGTCTGCACCGAACAACGAATCAGAACCCCCTTAGCAATGTGAGTTGCAATTAATGACTAAAGCTGCTTATGTGAACAATAATTACAGTCGCACACTCCTAACAATCATTCTGTCTTTCTGGACGCACAACAAACAACAGCGAGACAGTGACAATGACACACAGACGGGAACATCCTGACCATCTGCTGCCTGTGCTATCAACTGCGTGCTTTCTATGGAAACTTTCCACGTGTTTCCACACTGAAGCATCCGAGCCAAACCTTGACCCCTTAGACGAAAGACATTTTAATGCTCACAAAACTTTTATATTAAGTCTGTCTATTTTTGAACAAATGTAATTATCATCTATCACTGTAATGTTTTTGTCAATTTGCATGGGATACGCATGTGTCTACTACATCTATGCACTGCTATGACACAATCACAAAACGTATTATTACGCATGAAAAAAATTACTGGAAGAAATTTATTCAGATTTAAGCTCAAATATAATTATTGAGGTCTAAAAAGTTGCAAAATCTGATTGTTGTTTACCTTTTGTTGTGTTTTTGAGGGTATTCTGTAGAAGGCACTGTAAAATACTCTGTAATCTATCATATGTAACTGTAATCGTCTGTAAATGCAATTTTAAATGGCTTGAAATATGATTGGAATCACTAAAAAAACGAAAAATACAGTTAAGTGCAACACGGGCTGTCATATAGGCTACATAAAATTATGAGAACATTATATTTGTGTGTTTTTGTAAGCAGGCTCTCAAAAACAATATAAAAATTTGGATTTAAATTTATCGGCCACTATATTGGTTATCGGCTTTCAAATATAAAGATTGGTTATCGGTATCGGCACATCCCTAATGCAAATACAAAAAGCATATATTAATATTTAGCTGGTTCTCTATTGTTTTTTCATGTGTTCATAATTTCTTTGAATGACAGCCTGGCTAAAAAATATGTCTTCTCAATTTGGCGCGTTTCATTGCGTTATCATCACAGATAAAACAATTGACTCCAGGCACAACTACGCAATATGATAACAAAATCTTTAACACATTTTTAACAATATTTCAAAAAACGGGTGAAGATGTCAGTTTTCCTTGGCCGGACATCACTTTTGGCCGCTACTGTACTTGAGCCGTCTAGTAAAGTTCAGCAAAGTCGAACCTCTTCTCTGCATGCAATAAATCCAGAAATAAATCGGGCAGTTCACTAACTGTATTCAGCGATAATTAATTCAGCCAATAATGACTGCATGGAATTAATGTCAGAAATGTCCACATATCCGGAAAGAGTGCGACCTTTCCCCTCCGACGGGAAATCTCTGGCCTTTAAACTCACAGCGCAGGTTCTGGACTTCATATCAGGAGGATTCATATAGTTCAAACCCAGAGGAGGAAGTGACCTTTTGGAAATGTAATTATGAGGTTTGATGACCTTGCCTGACCTTGTTTTGAGATCTCATCCACAGACTTATTAGAATGGATGGAGGTCAAGGAATAGAAGTTTGAAACCGCAAATTTGGCAAAAGTTGCCTCGAGTGACTAGAGAACTAGAGGTATTAAATCCCACGGACCGTCTGATGCATATTACGCACAAGACTGACAGAAACTTTCTGATAACCGCTGCTCCAGTCTGATATCCAGCTGGCTTTGTGCAATTTACATGAGTCAGTGTGCACAGGTTTATATCTGGAAATGAAGATGAGTTCTGAGAAAGAACTACACACTGGGCTCATTTAATTAAATTTGAAGGATATGCAAAAGTTTGTTTGAATAACTCTTCAATTCTTTATGTTATTAAGTTTTTATGCTTGACCCTGATAATTGCTGCTTCTTTGTTACCGTTAATTAGCAAACATCAAATTGTTCATTGTTTGCTCATGTTAGTTCACAGTGTATTAGCATGTTAAAATTACACATCATTAGATTTACATTTTTTTTTAGTAAATGTTAAAATTACCACATTGACTATAAATGCTGTAGAAATATTGTTCTTTGATCGTGACAAGATTCATTGGGGTTTTATATATAAAACTAGACTTAAACATGTTTTTTAAAGAACACTTTATGCCAAAAAGGTTTTATACAAGAAGAAATGTCTTGAATGATTGCCTAATGCTTTCATATTTAACAGATTATTTCATTTGTTTCTAGTGATTAAGTATGTTTAAGAGCTGCTTATTTCATCAAAAGTAATACAAATGAATTAAAACTAAATCCATAAAATGATCCCATTATGAGAACACCTAAAAGGTTCTATAAGACGCGCCTAACAGAATCTATATAGAACCTATTCGTTGAAAAGTGTAACTAATATAGCAAATGTTAACAAATGTAAACTTGTAAAGTGTAACCTAAACATATTATTTCTAAAGCTCCTTTCATTCACTACAAGAAAAAAGTAACAAAAGGCATCATGGAAAAATACAAAGTAGCAAGAAAGTGCAAGAACAAGAGAAAGCAAAGCAAACCGAAAAGAGCAAAATGAAAGCATACAAGAACAAGGTGAAGGGGCCTGAAGAACAATTGGGTCATAACATCATGCATCTGCATGCGCTGTAAAATAAATGAATGTTAAATTAGTTCCTACAGAGTAACATCACCGCAGGAGTGAAGATCTACAGGAGCCAGTTTAACTTGGGTGAGTTTCTGTGTTTCCAGAAGCTCGGTTCGCGGTGAGAATCTCATCAATAAAATTACAGGATGCTGTCAGACGAAAGGCGACGTGATTGATTTGAAAGCATGAAGTTGAAATCCTCTTGCTGTTCACTTCAGATCATGATTCGTTAGAGCTAGTTAAAACCACAGGCGACATTTACCCAAACATCTCTTGCTCAAATTTGAGCGTTTCTACATTTAAAGTTCTCTAAGCTAATAAATACGAACTCGTGTCTGTCAGAGACAAGCATCGAGACAAGCCAGCAGTCTGAAAGTTCATCAATTAAAGGCTGAATGCAAAAGACTTTGAACAACAGATGAATATCAGGTGGTGAAATAATGCTGAGAGTAGAAATAATTTAATGAGTTGCATGTAAAATATTCTCTTTTTCATTTCTGATTGGCATCAAATTAAGGTTGACTCATCTCGCTGTGTCTCTGCTCTCTAGGGCTGCCGAAGAAATTAAAGGGGAGGACGTAATTCTATCAGCGAGCTCATTTTCTCATTTTCTCGGCTGTGTGCAGACGCATATATCGTGTTAAATATGAACCGGTGGAGTCCGCTCTCGTGCATCTCAATGAGCTGCGTTTGAGCTGCATTTATCTGGGGTGACGAGGCCATATGCACATACAATCAAACTAACATGCCACCAATCCATTATAAGAGACGAAGCTGTGAAGATGGGGTTTTGTAGACGCTATTCATATGCTAGCAGAGTCGTGGCTCGGACTGACTTTAGTTCATTAGCACAATAATGAGTAAAGCTGGGCCGCATGAATGAGTGTGAAGGTTTATGGGTAGAGAGACTTGCAGTACGACTAGGAAGGCTTTTTTTCAGCCAGGAGTGCACGGTGACTGACTGGGATTTTTTTCTAGCAAATGTTTTCACAACGTTGCAGTTGGTTTATGTTGAGGTACAATATCCCAAAACATTCTAGAAACCACATCTAAAATGAAATAATAATAATAATTGGGGTAAGTAGGGTAATAATAATAGTTGCAAATACTATAACTTTACATTAGCCTACAAAATAAATTAGCATAAAATAGCCTATTAAATAAATAGATAAATAAATTAAATAAATAAATACATGGATGGATACAAATAAATAGATAAATTGATATTATTATTATTATTATTATTATTAATACTAACAACCACAAAAATAACACTAATACTAATAATTGGGGTATGTAGGGTAATTATAGTTGCATATATTTTTTTTCATTTAGTTTCTTAATTTTAATCAACTTTACATAAAACAAATTAGCAAAAAATATTAAATAGATAAATAAACAAATAAATAATAAATGAGTGTTAATAAAATAATTATAAATAAACAAAAACAAGCAATCAAATAAAAAATAAACAATAAACAACTATAAATAATCATAAATAATATAAATACAAATAAATAAATACAATTATAGATAAACAAATAAATAAAAACAATTAAACAAATGAACCAAAAAAAAAAAAAAATATAAAAGTTATAAAAGATAGATATAAATAAATACAGTTGTGGTCAGAATTAGGTAAATGCTTTTCTCCAAAACACGTTGGCCACAATTATTGGCACACCTAGAATTTTTGACGAGTAAAATATCTCTGTATATTTCCTTTTTTAACACACCAGGGTGACTAGGAACATGAAATTGTCTAGCTATGACTTCTTGTTTCACAGGAGTATAAATATGGCCAGAGTATAAATATGAGGAAACACAAAGGACAAATTCCTTTAATCATTTATCACAATAAGTAAAACCAAGGGCAATAATTAAGAAGTTCCAATCAACTAAAGATATTATGATTCTGCCTTGAAGAGAACGTGTGTCTATATGGTCCTAATGCACGGCGAGGAGGAGAGTTTGAGTGGACAGAGACTCTCCAAGGATCACAGATGGAGATTTGCAGAGATTAGTTGAGTCTTGGGGTCAGATAGAAACCCCTACATCACCACATGTTGTTTGGGAGGGTTTCAAGAAAAATCTTCCTCGCTCATCCCAAAACAAACTCCAGCATATTCAGTGGTCAGACATGACTGGAACTTCAAAAGGGACCTGGTTCTACTGTCAGATGAAAAAAAAAAAAAAAAGCTTTTTGGCAGCAAACACACCAGATGGCTTTGGTGCAAACAGGGATAAAAAGTACCCCATGCCCGCGGTTTAACATCAAAATGAAGCTTCTGCCTTCTTCCCAGTCCCCTGACCTGAACCCTATAGAAAATTAGTGGACTCGTCAGGCATTATAGGAAAAGACTCGGAGCTGTTATCTTGGCAAAAGGAGGTTGCGAAAAATATTTAATTAAAGGGTGCCAATAATTGTGGCCAAAGTGTTTTGGAGAAAAGCATTTTTATTTCAAAAATAATTACAAATAAACAAAATCAAATAAAAAAATAAATAAATGCATACACATTCATATATACATACATACATACATACATACATACATACATACATACATGTCATGCATACATGCACATACATACATACATACATACTACATAGTTGTGCTTGATGGGCTGAGAGCTTCTTACTAGGAAACTTTAGAAGTGCCAAACCAGCAGCAAAGCAACTTTAAATAAAAGTCCTGAATAAATGCAGCAGTGCGAGTGTGTGAGCTGTAGGGTCTGAAGATCACTGCAATGCACGGCAAAGCAGCATCTTTCCCCGGGACAGCATCTTTTCCCTCAAACAGAGCGAGTGCTTTCATTAAAAAAAAGAAGAGAAGCCAGAAATGTCGACAAGAAATAAAGTCACTTCACTTACAAGTAAGTAAATAGCTTGGGATTATTTGAGAAATATCACCACGGCTCAAGGCAGAGATGATTTACGACTTGTTTACACGCACCAGGATCATAGCAAGCGACTTCTCACTTAAAAAACGAGACTCCGCTCTTAACCAAGACTCTGAAGGGAACTCATTCTTATTAAAGGAATAGTTCAACCAAACCTATAATACCTATAAACACTTAAAAAAATAATTTTTAGATTTTAAAATGTGCATTTTGAATATGTGGATTACAGTTTTAACATAAACTAATAAATACAAGTACTTATAAACTAAATGTTTTTAAAATGTATACTTTTATAATCAATAAATCCAATTTGTTTCGATCTCATATTTATGGCCATGTTCACACAGAAGCAGAATAAAGATGTCAGTCCTGTATTTGAGTTCTTAATACGGTTACGTTCACACACAGTTCATTTATTTACGGTAGTGAAAACCACATTCTATAACTGAGCTCACACCCATGAATTTACAGGATTCACAAACGCATTCTCGGAAAACCCGGAACTGGATGGAACATCCATCATTATTCCTCATTATTATAGCTCCACAGGCCCCTTTTCTACCCCTTTTCTGATGTGCGTCTGAGAGCAACTCGTTTTGGTGCGGTCTCTTTAAATACAATTGAGACACTTCATACCCCGCCCACACTCGGTTCAACTCCACCCCGTTCGGCCATTTTTGTAGTTTGATAGCAGAGATACGATTATCTAGCGGCACAGAAACTTTTTATTCACACGTTATTAACAAAATGTCAACAACGGAAGACTTGTCCAGCCAGCCTTACATGTTCGAGCCAGAGTCGGAGCCGGAGCGAGATGAAAATGAAGACGACGAACCTGTAGAACAACGTCTTCATATGGATGTATCGCAATGGTGTGTTACTGTATTTACACATGAAACTTTGGTCTTCCGACCTTTTACCACCGTGTCGATTTATTTTGATTAATATGTGCGAGGGAGAGAGCAAGACAGCGTCTAGTTTGGAGACGGTTAAGTCTTGTTTACACTTTCGCCTGGCTCTGAAGAGAAAGAGTGAGTGCGTGCGCGACCGGGTCTCTCTCTCTGCTCGTTCTTTCAGTTAAACATGCGCCCTGTCACGCGCGGCAGTTCATCTATATTAGACGGTGTAATGAAGCGTGTGGGTTACTACATCCAACAACCGAACATTTTAACTTACCCTCTCGTAACTTCTGCATCCTTTAGCTTGGACTACAAAATTGCAGCGAGAAATAAAAATGGCGGATTGCTCGAAGTGTTGGGCCGGAAGTCAATGTCCTTATTTGGCAGTTCCGCTGCAAATACTGTGACGTAATAGTTCAAAAAACGTCATAGATAACAGAAAAATCGGAACAGGTTGAAAAATATGACCAAAACAGAATATAAAGATATCAACGAAGCACCTGAAGAGAATAATTTCATATTTTCTGTACTTCTAAACACTCCAAATATACAACAAAATGCATTTAAGGGCTAAAAAAGTGCATTTGGCATGATATGTCCCCTTTAAATCCAGTCACTGTTCTCCACTGGAGTTGCTCCCGTCAGTTTTGTGTTCTAGGCTACACTCCATTTCCTCCCAGATATAAAAGCTGCTGTCGGTTAATGAAGGTTTGGTGAATGAACATGCAGCTTGATTGGTCTCTTGTCGCATCAAAAGTGACACTTCAGACTTTTCAGTTTTATGGACGTTGCCATCTCTGATATTACTTTGGCCACTGTCACTACACTCTCAGAAAAAAAGTGTGTGAAAATGTTACTTTTAGGGATACAACAGCTTGTCACAGGGGATGCACCCTTAAAAGAACATCTTTGTACCTTATTTACCCCTAAAAGTTTCATAGTAGTACCTTATGGTATGTAATGCCACTCAAAATTACTAATATGCAGTGCATTTTTGCTGTTAAAAACACGAGACGCAGGTCAGTGGAACAAAAATAGGCGAAGGTCTAGAGACACGTTTTTAAATGCTGAACTTCCTTTAACTTTAAAATGCCTGATTATAAGCGAGACGCGAGTGCAGCGGTTAAAGACGTCCGTCGAGTGCGTGTTTACATTGAAAACCAATGGAAAATTATTTGGGAAAAATGGAGAAACAAAAACCAAGAGGAATGGAAACACGTGTTCTGTCTAAGCCTTCAAATATAACACACAAGTCACATGGATTACCATTATGGGGCTTTTTCCCTGTTCATTTTCCCTCTTGCGTCTCTTTCTAGCCGCCTCACTAACACTGGTGCAGCGGCGGCATTAGTTTGTTTGCACATGAGCTGTCAGTAATTAGTCCATGATGCTGAAAGCTGCCGTAACAGAGAGACATTCACCAGCACATCCAATACAGAGCGAGCCAAGCGGTGAATTCTGAAAACCCATCTAAGGATGAAATACAAACATCAATCTCACTCTCTTTGCTGTAGGAGTTTTCCACGGCATGTTGTCAGGCATGTGCTTGTTTTAGTGGCTCGCTCGCTCTTTTAGAGCTCGCCTCAATGACAGGTCGAACAGCGACAACTCACATTAACGTGCATAAACGTTAGCGATTAACAACCATGAAATATTAAAACAACTGGTGGCAAATGTATGGAGCATAATAACAGGATTCAGATCATAGCGTGCCATTGAAAACGTGTGCATTTATGACATGTGGCTGCTTGTCTTTCTTTTCTTTTATCAGTCCTGCTCATACAGACTTAAATATGTTCAGTGTTCCAAAAGATAAAACAATTATGGGACCACACATGCATCAGTAGCGATGCTGCTTTTGTTTGAGTTTATCTTTTATGTTTGGTCATTTTTGAAAATCTTTAGACAACTGAAAATCTTTTTTAGACAATTCACTGATTAAATTCATTCACTGATTCAATTAAAGGTAGGGTGAGCAATTTCCGAGAGTGGCTAGCAATAGCAAGCTAGCTTTGAAAGCATGAGATCCCACCCTCCGTTCAGAGCGTTTTCAAAGCCACACCTCCATCAAAATAAATTAACTCACACAGCAGATTCTCCAAATAGTCACGAGAAACGGCGTTAAACTACCTCATGTCTCAAAGCACATAACATTACAATAATAATGAACATAAACAACTTAAAAGGCACTGACCTGTGCCACCTGACTGCTGCAGATTCATTTCAGCATTGATAGTGTTGACATTGAAACGTATCAATTCGAGTCACGAACCACTCTGAGTATAACGTCACTGGTTTCCATCTTTTCCTAATTACAGTAGTTATGGCATGAATGCAGCATAAGCTCATTGTTTTGGTTCAAGAGGAACTGTAAAAAGTGGCTGTTGTTTCGTTTGTGGCGCTCGGTGACTGACGTCTGTCTAACTCTGCATAGCATGAAACGCGCGGATGACGTGTGATGTCTGCGTGAGCATGGCGCGGAGTTATGGAAGTACTACCTGTTGACAGGCGGGTAGGACATCGTATCATTGCATTCAGACATTTTATGGTCCTACACGTTCCACAGATGATATATATACATATAAATACATTAAGACCACTTAACTTAGTGATTGCTATCAGGATCAGATACTTTCAACCAGCATATCATTGATGTTTTCATTTTAAACATTCCTTCGAGAGAAAGTTTTCTATAAGTTTTATAACTAATTTTTATATCACTCCTACAAGCTCTTCACAAATGTATGTTTTGATGCAGGACTTTAATTAGTACATTTGTCTTGGGCCATTAGGCAAATACCCAGAACTCCCAAGCAATTGCATAGTGACACCTAGCAACCACCTAAAACACCTTAGCAACTAACCATAGACAATCTAAAAAAAACAAACACTAAATCATGGCTTTTTGCAGGAACACCAGTTTATTGATCCAATTTGATTGAAAATTGTTTTAGCCATTTTGTTTTAATTTCATCTTAATTTCTATAATAATAAAATAACTCAAGGAGCATATGCTAATGTTATATGACAATGTTTATGCATTATAAGAAAAAAAGTGATGACATCATAATAGTGGCTAATTTGCGTATTATTCTGACGCTAGACAGTGAGAAGATATAATGAGGCTTGAGATGCCCCAAATTCTGAGTTCATTAATGCACTAAAAGTGTAGAGATTTGAGTGCATTTCTCAGAGTGCGCTTATGCTGCTCCTGCTGACGCACACACTGATACAACAGCTGCGGACTGACAGATCAGAATATTTCAAACTCAACTCTCACACACTTAAAAAAAAACTACAGACCGCAATGACAACAGTGCTAAAAGCATCTTTTCCCAAAACTGGAGCAGTCCGCATCGAGCTTTCAGTCGATGCAACATTTCTGAACCTCATCCACGGAGCAAGCGTACATGGTTAAATTCAGCACCGTGTGCATAAACCCTATTCGGACGGGATTAACTTTACAAGGGTAGATGGAGTAATGTAATTTTACCACAGGACGTCTGTAATATTAATGGCCAATTCGCACGGGATAAGATATCTCAGTAAAACTAGCAGAAGTGGGATGGGTAACTCGATTTGCGCATTGCCGTCACACTCCTGTCGTCATGTGCGTATTACATTGCTTCCTGATATCACGTGTGCAAACACATATAACTTATATTTATACAGTATATATAAAACAATTATCTCCGGTCGAAAGATGTAGCCTATTAATTAACTTCAGATTGGATTGTGTTGGTAATAGGCACTTACAGTACCTAACGCTAAAAGATGTTTCGTGCCTCTAACAAGTGCTTTTGATCTTCTTTCTGAACTAAATGGTGTGTGGAACACACTTGAGTTTTGCCACAGACTCGTCCCAGCGTCTAGAGCGCAACTGAATGCTTTTTCAAGTGTCTCCATGCTTGAAAAACTGCGGAAAACTACTTTTAAACACAAAATGACGAAATATTTACGTACATATTTACAGTGGGTCTATTCGCACGGGATTAGTATTACCTGAGGTCATTTTTCCGGACCTTTTTACTGAAGGTAAAAGTCGCCGTAATCTTTACTGACATTGTCCGTAATGATTACTGAGATGGCACATTCGGGCGGGACTAAAATCACAGAGAAGCTCTGGTAATTATTACTTTACCCCACCTCTCCATGTTAAACTAGTCCCGTCCCAAGTGCAGATGATTCAAAACCTCTAACCCTAAATATGAAGCAACGACCTAGCAACTGCATAGCAACATACTAACAATCATTCAGAATACCCTATAAACTAAATGGCAACACAGTAACAATTACTAAGAACACCCTAGCAACTACATAGAAACACATTAACACCCACTCAGAACTCCATTGCAACTCCAAGTACAACCACTTAAAACACAACTGCACTTAGAACACCCCAGCAACTGCATAGCAACACACTTACAACCAGTGTTGGGGAAAGTTAGTTTGAAATGTAATGCATTACAATATTGTATTACTCCCTTTAAAAATAACTAATTGCGTTACTTAGTAACTTCTTTTAGAAAAGTAATGCGTTACAATATTGTGTTACTTCCTTTAAAATTAACTAATTACGTTACTTAGTAACTTTTTTAGAAAAGTAATGTGTTACGTTACTTTTGCATTACTTTTTCCCCACCTGGGCTGGGCACTAAAACGTTATATTTTGGGCAAATGTAAAGACCCTTTCACACCAAAAGTGAAATAATAAGCCTAAGGCTGAAGGAAATGCAAATTCATGCATGTACAGTAGAGGGCGCAGCTCAAACAAGCCTTTCAGCTTCTGCTATTCTAGATAACGGAAGAATAGGATGCAGGAGAAAAAAGTTTAACACTTACTTTACCAATAAAAACAAAAATCTAGTCATTTTTGCTTATGGTTTAACTGATTCATCGAAGGTCAGAAGCAAGTGCATTGGTCAATAAAGTGAGATTAAAGTTTTACTCAACATATTTAGTTACTGGAGGTTTGCATAGTATTTTGATTTTGCATTTCACTGATTTTATTCATTTTGAGGAATATTGAATCTTTTTTGTGCAAGTGAGATGAGTAAATGCATGCTCACATTAAGTCAAGAACTACAACAACCATCATGTTTACACACAACGCGTCTGCACTTCGATTTGTCTCAACATGGGGACAAGAGAGCTATCAGTCAATAAATGGAAAAAGAAAGTAGCTTCCGTTACTTATTTGAAAAAGAAACTTAGATATTTTGTTGTAAATTTTAAAAGTAATGCGTTACTTTACTAGTTACTTGAAAAAGTATTCAGATTACGTAACTCAAGTTACTTGTAATGAGTTACCCCCAACACTTACAACCACTTAGAACACCCCAGAAACAGCATAGCAACATGCTAACAATCATTAAGAATAACCACATGGCAACACAGTAGCAATTACTAAAAACATCCATAGCAACTGCACAGAAACACATTTACAACTCAAAACACCGACCAACAGCATAGCAACACACTAACAACCACTCAGAACACCCCAGCAACCGCACCGCAGCAGAACACCCTATAGGGACCACATAGCTACACATTTAAAACTACTCAAAACTCTGACCAATGGCATAGCAACACTCTAACAACCATAAGAAACACCCCAGCAACTGCACCGCAGCAGAACACCCTATCAGGACCACATAGCAATACATTTACAACTACTCAAAACACCCAGACCAACTGCACAGCAACACACTAACAACCACTCGGAACACCCCAGCAACCGCACCGCAGCATAACACCCTAGAGACTGCATAGCAACACATTTACAACTACTCAAAAGTGGTTCTAAGTGTTTTACATGTAAGTGGTTGCTAGGCAGTTACTATAGATTTATAGGTTTTTCTAGACGGTTCTAAGTGGTTGCTAGGCAGTTACTATGGGGTTTTAAGTGTTTCTAAAATCTTCCAATGGGTTACTGTGGTTGCTATGAGTTCTAAGTGTTTCTAAGGTGTTCTAAGTGGTTTCTATGCAGTTACAATTGAGTTCTAAGTGTTTCTAATGAGTTCTAAGGGGTTACTAGGCAGTTACTGTGTAGTTCTAGGTGTTCTACATGGTTTCTAGGCAGTTACTATGGAGTTATAAGTGTTTCTAAGGTGTTCACCATTAAAAAATACTTGTTAAATCTAATGTTTCAAAGATCTCATTCTGTTGATTGTTGGAGTGATGGATCTTGGAAGAGTTCGGTGAGCAGATGTCCACTCTTGGCTTCGTTCATGGAAGAAACAGATGCCCTAGAACTCGAATCACCTTGAGAAAGACCACACTTCCCCTCCTTCACCCTCCAGCCCACACAAGACTCAGAGCTCTAATGGTGTGTGTGTGGCTTAGCGGGGCAGCGCTAACAGCTATAGCTAATTGCCTGACCTAATTATAGCTGTGACAAAAGGTGTCCAACGGGAAAAAAGAATTCTGCCTATCTAGAGACGATACGAATCCCGATAGAAAAAAAACGACATGTATCACATCATTAAAGTGCTAAATCAAAAAAATTAAATCAAAATAGAAAGTTACATTATGAAAGAGATGCATGTTTATAAGAAGTGCATAGCATTACTACAGTCTACATGAAATTAAGTATTGATACTGAAATCTGAGTGGTTGTTAGTGTGTTGCTATGCAGTTTGTAGAGTGTTTTGAGAGGTTGGTTGGTAGTGTTGCTATAGAGTTGCTAGGGTGTTTTGAGTGGTTGTTTATGTGCTTCTATACAGTTGCTGGGGTGTTCTGAATGGTTGTTAGTGTGTTGCTATGAGGTTGCTATGTTGTTCTGAGTGGATGTTTATGTGCTGTTATGCGGTTGCTATGGTGTTCATGAGTGGTTGTTAATGTGTCGCTATGTGATCACTAGGGTGTTTTGAGTGGTTGTTAGTGTGTTGCTATGCAGTCCCTATTGTGTTCTGCTGAGGTCTGGTTGCTGGGGTGTTCCGAGTAGTTGTTAGTGTGTTGCTATGCAGTCCCTATTGTGTTCTGCTGAGGTCTGGTTGCTGGGGTGTTCCGAGTAGTTGTTAGTGTGTTGCTATGCAGTTGGTCTGTGTTTTGAGTAGTTGTAAATGTGTTGCTTTGCAGTCCCAAGGGTGTTCTGCTGCGGTGCGGTTCCTGGGGTGTTCTGAGTGGTTGTTAGTGTATTGCTATGCAGTTGGTCGGGTGTTTTGAGTAGTTGAAAATGTTACTATGCAATCTCTAGGGTGTTCTGCTGCGGTACGGTTGCAGGGATGTTTGGAGTGGTTGTTAGTGTGTTGCTATTCAGTTGGTTGGGTGTTTTAGTTTTAAATGTTATGCGGCCCCTATAGAGTGTTCTTCTGCGGTGCAGTTGCTGGGGTGTTCTGAGTGGTTGTTAGGGTGTTGCTATGCAGTTGGCCTGTGTTTTGAGTAGCTGTGAGTGTGTTGCTATGTGGTCCCTATGGTGTTCTGCTGAGGTGTGGTTGCTGGGGTGTTCAGAGAGGTTGTTAGTGTGTTGCTATGCAGTTGGTCGGGTGTTCTGAGTAGTTGAAAATGTTGCTATGCGGTCTCTATGGTGTTCTGCTGCGGTGCGGTTCCTGGGGTGTTCTGAGTAATTGTTAGTTTGTTGTGATGCAGTTGGTTGGGTGTTTTAGGTAGTTGTAAATAGGGTTGCCCCCTAATAGTCGACTAACCATTAGTTGACTAGAAGAGGCTTAGTCGACCAAGATTTGATTAGTCGGTTAGTCGCAGAAAAAAAAACAGAATAATGAACAACAAATATAGTCAGATATTTCTAATGACAGTACTGTATGAGTTGTATTAGCTTAATTTGATAGTTAATTAAAGATACAATATGTAATATTTTTTCGGCGCTAGGGGTCGCTAACCTCTTACAATTATGGGACTTGCTGTCATATTGATGGATCTAATAATGTTTATGGATGAGTGAAAACATTCATGTTTTTTAACATGAATGTGGTGTGAAGCAGGGCGTGATTGCATTTCATTCTACCAAACTACACACAAGTGTTGAATTAATACTCACACGGGTCAGTTTATTTGACGAATTAAACTTGTGAGGTAACGCAGCGCTGTTTCACTTGGTCTACACTATCACACTAAACTGCACTTGAGTGTGTTGAAATTTGCAATGTTATTCTATGTGTTAGTTTGTTTGCTATATGATTAACATTAGAATAACATTTCATCATGTTGAGCTATATAACATTGATTAGTTTTGTTATTAGATGTATTTTTGTAATTAGATGTACATTTGCTCACCTGTCTAATAAAGAGCGGCGTCTCTGTCAAGTCCAAGTTAGTCGTGGACGTGAAGCTCTCGACATCTCGAAAACCTCACGCTGATATTGATCCTCGTTTTAGTTCTCCTTTTGTCCCAATGTCTGCTTGCTATGGTCCATAATGTTTGAACGAAACAACAATAGCGTGAGCGTGTCGCTAGACGTAACGCACTACGCAGTTGTCCACGTCTGTCGCCATGGTTACTATGGCAGTACAAGTGGAAACCAGGGATAACGCGGATATTACGTCACTGACAGGCGATAAGTGAACAGGGACGGCCATTTTTTAACATTGTGAATTTCTCTGAATTTACACATTCTTGGAAACATTTAGGATAATGGAAGTACACAATTGAAAGAGATATATAACACTGTGCAAGTGGTTTTTGGATATTTTGATACAAAATTCTTACATGTTGTACCTTTAATTCGATTTTGTAGTCCAATTTTACATGCTAGATATAGAATGCAGCATGGAAGTTAGCAGTGAGCAAACTAACATATGTGATGGAATATGCATACATAAATAAATGAATACATTATTAATGCATTCATTCCACTATAAAAATGTAAATAATAAGTAAATAATAAAATAAATAAATCAGAAAAACTGCAATTTTTAAATGCAACTTACAAATTGATTTTTTAATCTAAAAAAAAAAAGATAAAATGAGGGGGGAGGGTTTTTTAGAAAAAATTGGAAGAAAAAAAAACTAAAATTAAGAACAAATTAAATATCAAAGTGATTTAATTTAGAAAAATATAGATTTTTCCCAGTTCCTTTCATGGGAAACATGGGAAAAACCAATGCACTCTGAACAACACTTTTTCTTAGACATAGCATGGGAAGTGATAAATTAAAGGTAACAGAAAAACTGACAGTATTGTTAATGGCAATCTGTGTGAGATCTGATCTGATATGCTGTATCTGTAAATCTGTGACTGATCCGTTCCTGCAGGTACAGTAAAATGATCTATATCGTGTCTGTTTTTATGACCTTCACTATGTCCCTAATAAAGATTAAAGATAGATTACTCTAGAGCTGAGGAGAACAGTGTGACCTTGTGCCAAGCAAAAGAGTGTGTGTGTGTGTGTGTGTGTGTGTGTGTGTGTGTGTGTTTGTTTTTGTGGTTTACGAGGACTTTTGACCTGAATACGCACCAGCACTATGGGGACATTTGGGTTTATGAGGACAGAGGCCATGTCCTCATAAATCCGACAGCGTAGATGTCATTTACTACATCCCAGAAGCTCCCTCTCAAAGTTTGGCGCCATGTCCTTACATACCACAAAAACCTGAAATTTTACCATACACAGTGTATCCCTGATTTCGAGAGTGCGCTCCTGTAGCCAGGTCCTGGTATTACACCCGCGTCATCAAAAATTTGCATCTTTCACACAAGTGTATTATTTGGGGCCTGTGATTGGTCAGATCGGTACCGGTAGGCGGGAAATCGCGAAAACAAGATGGCGCCAATGGGCGGAGCTTCAATCAGCTTTAGTGATTGGTCAGATCGGTACCGGTAGGCGGGAGATCGCGAAAACAAGATGGCGCCAGTGGGCGGAGCTTCAATCAGCTTTAAAATGTGTAGCAACTTAATGCAAAATACTAATTAAGTATTTTTGCCTGTAATTTATTAATTGTGCATTAAATATATGATAAATAAATAAGTAAATAAAATCCCGTTTATATTATGATAAGTACAACGTAATCAGAGCAGAGGTGTAGTCATTCGTCGTCACGTCATTTCCTGTTTGGACTGGACAAACTCTGCACCTGAGAAGACATCTGTGGACCTGATGAAGGCAACTGTTATCCAAAATGTAAGTTATAATGTTGTTTAATTGCTTCTCTAATAGCATGTGGGTCCGGTTGGCTTGTTTGTGCATGTTCTGTATGCTCTTCGCTGCTCGTTTTACAGTTAGAAAGCAGCTAGCGCGTGATGCTAACGGTGCTAGCGGACCTATAAGTTAGTGATTCTGTTTACAGACTGACATGAGGGAATCAGCGATGCTTGTCATTTTAAACTCGTTTTCGATTGCACTATATTTGTAACTGCTACCTTTTCTGATCGCATAAAATAGTCTAGCCATCATAATAACGCGTTGTCATGACTACAGTATGTGAAGGGGAGGCTATTTCACCCAGTACAGTATCCTGATATGCTACTCTTAATATTACTACAGTTCTGCTTGCTTTAAATACATTAAGACACAATTATGTGCTCTTATTACTCCTGACTATAATAAAATATACTCTGAATATTATTAGAACTGTCAGTCTGTCAATTATTGCTTATAATTGATCAATTGTGAATAAAATTTATGAATGGTTATTATCAGTGAACATATTCCTTAAATATCATATAATAAAGTATTAAAATAACTTGAATGCTGTTTACCATAATTGATCAATTTATTTAAAACAAGCTTTTTGAATAATATGTCAAATGAAATGCAATGTTCATGATTAATGAGAGTCTTTTTCTATGCGCGCAGACACATGGGATGATGGCTGAAGTGAGTCAGTGAAGGAGAAGATCAAGATCTGAAGGAGGACATGCCGTTTACAGACACAGATGAGCTCCAGGGCAGATTCAGCAATCATTATAAAGGTGAGTTCAGGGTTTCCATGCATAAGCAGTGCCATGCGACCAGTGTTCCTCAGAAACAGATTATTTGCCACAGTTATCAGTCACTGAATTATGATTGTGTGTGTAAGAAGTGAGTCACGATCACTTACTGTACATCTAGCACAGGCACAATGTCTCGTATCACTCTCTTACATACACACACTTGAACTCAGTGCCGTCCAAATGTATCTAGTTACCAGTGTCCCAGTAAAACTAGTGTCCTCATAGACCAGGATTCTGTTAAACTTACACAACACACTCAGTCAAAGTCAAACGTCAGGCTCATGTTCTTATGATGTCCTTATGATGTCCTTATAAAACTAGTGTCCTCATAGACCAGGATTCTGTCAAACTTACACAACACACTGAGATTCTTCAGTCAAGTCAAACATCAGGAACATGGTCTTATAATGATGTCCTCATAAAACGGTGTCCTCATAAAACAGGTGTAAAGCTACACACAACCTGACACACTGTAATGAAAACACATGTAATGTGATGCATAAAAGCCGTGAACATTACCTTGTGGTAGCATTTAAATATTGAAATATTGATTTGAAAACGTTAACTATTTTGTAATCTTGTATATTATCTCAAATCAGTATTTCATGTGCAAATATTTATTGTTAGGTAGCTGTGTATCAGGACCCTTATTATCCTGTCAGTTTATTTTGTATTAATTACTGACTGACTGTACATTATCCCTTATATATTCCATTTATAATGCTTTTTTAAACTCTTAAGGTGAAGTGTTTCTGTATGTAACTCTTAATTTCATGTTTTCAGATGAGCCATAAGAGCCAGTGGTCATCAGGCAGAGACGGTTGTGCTGCTCTGACTGTGGGACTAGACAAGGTAAGCGAGAGTTGTGCTGGAAGAGAACGAGCAAACGAAGCAGAGACATCTGTGAGATCTAGTGTTCACTCATTTACACCACTGTTTCATGTCTAATGTTATGTTTTATAGACTCTCAGTGAGGTTGAACCCTCCACTCTCGAAATGAAGAGTCCGTCCCCGTCCCAGTCAGAAGTCAGAGATGTACAGAAGGTATTGTTTTGTTTTTTGTTTTTGGAAATCAAATTAGGGATACAGCGATATGAACATTTGGGCCGATAACTGATCATTTTTTATATTCGAAAGCCGATATCTGATATATTAGCCGATGAATCTAAATCCAAAATTTGATGTACTTTGAAAGCCTGATTACAAAAACGAAATGCACAACATTTAAAGCCAATGTCCCAAACACTTCAACATAAATCAAACATATACAGTACAGTGGCCTAATGTAAGATTTCTTAACTTTTAAAATTAATTTTACATTCATATTTCCAACTTTCTTTATAAAAAAATGACAACACTTTACAAAAAGGTTTCATCTTGTTAGTATTAGTTAACATGAACTAACAATGAATGAACAATACTTCTTACTTAACGTTAATCTCAACATTTTCCAAGACATTTTAGGATCCAGTGTTGAATCTGTTAATTTAATGCACTGTGAACGAACATGAACTCGCATATTTTATTAACTCACATTAACAAAAGTTTTTCAATATGAAAAGCAATTTCACCAAATGACTTGAATAGCTCTATTTGGAAATAATTAATCATTCTAGAATGATTGGTGTGATTTTGTAGGGGTTTGCATCTGCATAGAAAATAATAAATTGCAAGCAGAGATAAAAAAAAAAAATTAGCAAAGATGTGAAATAAACAATGCCTCATATGTTCCAGGTAAGTCTAACAGCATTTAGGTACAGAACTTGAGTAATCAACTGTAAAATAACACGGCAGAGTCTTCACATAGCCTGACTTCACAGAGGCCTATACTGCAATGTCACTACCACAGATGGGTATGCATGATAAAGCAATACATTGTGCAGCCCTACAAGTTAATGTTCATGGCTTTATTGCATCACATTACATGCATGTTCATTACAGTGTGTCAAGTGTGTGTGTGTCTTACACCTGTTTTATGAGGACACCGTTTTATGAGGACATCATGAGAGCAATGTCCTGATGTTTAACTTGACTGGAGAATCTCAGTGTGTTGTGTAAGTTTGACAGAATCCTGGTCTATGAGGACACTAGTTTTACCGGGACACACATATGGAATATTAGGATCGATACTGATAATCCATAATTCACAGCTCATTGTGGCTAATACCAATAGCGAAAACTATTTGTGCTTGTCAGATTAAATATAATCATTGAAGAAGTTGGTAAAAAATAGCAACCTCTGTTTGGCTTTCAATAAGTGATACTAAAATTAGTATTTATTTGTCTTTTTTATATATTTTTACTACTTTTTTTCAGATGATAACTCTGAAGAATCAGATGAAACCTGAACAAGATACAGCAACTCTAAAGGTATCCAATAAGTTAATGTAATAACTGAGTTATTCCTTAAAGACACGACCAGTGTTCCTCAGAAACAGATTATTTGCCACAGTTATCAGTCACTGAATTATGATTGTGTGTGTAAGAAGTGAGTCACGATCACTTACTGTACATCTAGCACAGGCACAATGTCTCGTATCACTCTCTTACATACACACACTTGAACTCAGTGCCGTCCAAATGTATCTAGTTACCAGTGTCCCAGTAAAACTAGTGTCCTCATAGACCAGGATTCTGTTAAACTTACACAACACACTCAGTCAAAGTCAAACGTCAGGCTCATGTTCTTATGATGTCCTTATGATGTCCTTATAAAACTAGTGTCCTCATAGACCAGGATTCTGTTAAACTTACACAACACACTGAGATTCTTCAGTCAAGTCAAACATCAGGAACATGGTCTTATAATGATGTCCTCATAAAACGGTGTCCTCATAAAACAGGTGTAAAGCTACACACAACCTGACACACTGTAATGAAAACACATGTGATGTGATGCATAAAAGCTGTGAACATTACCTTGTGGTAGCATTTAAATATTGAAATATTGATTTGAAAACTTTAACTATTTTGTAATCTTGTATATTATCTCAAATCAGTATTTCATGTGCAAATATTTATTGATAGGTAGCTGTGTATCAGGACCCTTATTATCCTGTCAGTTTATTTTGTATTAATTACTGACTGACTGTACATTATCCCTTATATATTCCATTTATAATGCTTTTTTAAACTCTTAAGGTGAAGTGTTTCTGTATGTAACTCTTAATTTCATGTTTTCAGATGAGCCATAAGAGCCAGTGGTCATCAGGCAGAGACGGTTGTGCTGCTCTGACTGTGGGACTAGACAAGGTAAGCGAGAGTTGTGCTGGAAGAGAACGAGCAAACGAAGCAGAGACATCTGTGAGATCTAGTGTTCACTCATTTACACCAGTGTTTCATGTCTAATGTTATGTTTTATAGACTCTCAGTGAGGTTGAACCCTCCACTCTCGAAATGAAGAGTCCGTCCCCGTCCCAGTCAGAAGTCAGAGATGTACAGAAGGTATTGTTTTGTTTTTGTTTTTGGAAATCAAATGAGGGATACAGCGATATGAACATTTGGGCCGATTTCGATAACTGATCATTCTTTATATTCGAAAGCCGATATCTGATATATTATCCAAGATTTGATGTACTTTGAAAGCCTGATTACAAAAACGAAATGCACATCATTTAAAGCCAATGTCCCAAACACTTCAACATAAATCAAACATATACAGTACAGTGGCCTAGTTTGAACCAGTGTAAGGTTTCTTAGCTTCTAAAATTTTACATTCATATTTCCAACTTTTCCAAAAAAATGGCAATACTTTATAAAAAGGTTTCATCTTGTTAGTATTAGTTAACATGAACTAACAATGAATGAACAATACTTCTTACTTAACGTTAATCTCAACATTTTCCAAGACATTTTAGGATCCAGTGTTGTATCTGTTAATTTAATGCACTGTGAACGAACATGAACTCGCATATTTTATTAACTCACATTAACAAAAGTTTTTCTCTCTGTTAGTTCATGTTAATGCAATAACATATGTATTGTGAAGTTTTACCAAAACATCTATTGCCTTAATAATAATAATAATAATAAATCAAATGAAATTTGATTCAAGTTATTAGACAACTTTAAACTTAAAATGAAATGGCCTAAAGAGCTGAAGGAACACCCCTAAACTGAGGCTTTGTTAGATGGTTTTAGCTCAACGGAACACAACCTATATATAGATAAATTAGATATTTATACAAAATAAACACAATATTACAACTTATACTTGCACAAAATCATGCACAGATTAACTTGAGCCATTATTAATAGTAATAGTTTCAAAGTGAAACTCCTGTTGTGGATGCGCTCCTCCCAGGACAACACGCTGAAACACAGCAACTAAACCCAAAGAATTCACGACGTTTTTAATGCACGACGTTTTGTTTGCTCATTATAGTGTTATGTATATATGACAGTCCCAATCATAATTAATGTTCTGCTGACCACCGGTAGGCCTACAGTGAAGTGTTTACTGCAGCACTCATTAACTCAGCCAAATGCATCCTATATGAGATAAATCAGATATATATCACAAAAATAAAAAAAATATTACAACTTACAATTCCACAAGCGAACTCTCCCTGTAACAATGCACTGATTTCACAGATTTGTGATTCAAACATTTCAAAACCATCATGGTGAACCGCGCACATCTGTAGCTGAAGGAAGTAATCCATTTTTTATTAGTGTTAATATAGCGACCTAATTTTCTCATCGGATTGACAACGATAACATTAATAATGAGCATTTATTTTCATGCATCCCTGATTGGTTATGACCATATATTTATAGGGTTTTAATCTTTATACTTGATTACAACTTATGTCACAGTGTTTTAAATCTTAAGTCACTATTCATGTCATTAATTTGATCAGTATTAATACTGAGTGGTTTGAAATGTCCCATCATACCTGAATTAGTTTGGCGTCATCAGCCTTCTTTTGCTCAAGTATATCATTGATAGTGTGAAATTGTTTTAATTTTATGTTTTATGACAGTGATCAGTCAGTGTTAATGGAGTCAAGTATCTGTGCTGCTTCATTTGGAGAATCTCTGAATCCTTTGTCTCTAATATATGTTTATTTTTTCTTTCTTTACCTTGCTTTCAGGTGAGCCCTGAGAAGGAACAATCATCATTGGAGGATCAAGACTGTGTTGAGAAGGTAATAAAAAGAGCATTGCATCATTTTAGGAAATGCTAGTCTAGTAAGAACTTTTTCACATCATCTTTGGGGCTGTTTTACACCTGGTCATTTCATTGTCAAAACAATTCCATTTACACTTGGCCACATATGTGTCTTCACAAAACGGACATAAATCCGATCTTCAATTCCCGCGCTATATCAGATTTAACGGTGTTCACGTCATCGAAAGCTTTCACTATGAGCAGCATTTTTTGTATCATCAGCTAATTTTAAGATCAATAGGAGAGAGAGTAGTAGCCTGACTACGTCAGACTTCGTACTTCCGCTCAATTTCATTTCGCTTCTGTACTCAGTCTGAGACAGCTTCAAGAGCTTTCTGTTTTACACCGGTCTGAAAACAGCCGGCCAATCAACGAACAGAGGGCGGGCTGAGAGCCGTGACGTAGACGCTGATTGTACCGTGGATGCGTAGATTTACTTCACATAATCTGCAAAAGTCGTTCACAGCCACTCCGGTATTTCGCTCGATGGTTTTGTTTTCGCATCATACATGCGTTTACAGTGGAAGTTAGATGCGGCTGAGCATGCGCATAACACACGCCATAACCAAACGTTATGTGATCGGCTTACGGGTAATGATTTTAAACTTCAGACAAGCGCCCCCCCGCGAGAGAGAAAACACTTCTCTATTATGCCATTCCAGACTCTGTCTACGAAGCAAAGTGAAGTAGCAGAGTCTGGTATTACCAGGCTAAGAGAGTAGCATCAGCACTGGTAAAATCATTTATTCTCACTACTTTTAATGAAGATGACTGTGTGTTGAGCATCTGCGACTTACTTTAATTTATTTTTAGTTTGTATTTTGCGCATCAGCATGCTGAAGAGATCCTCAGCTACTCATCTGCAGTGATGCCTGTTGCAGAAGCACTGTCATATCTCACTATAACGTGTCATATAGCCTAAAATACGCTCTCACTTGTTTATTATTTGGCATTTTTGGGAGGAGTAAAATTCATAGTGTTACCATTAATTACCTTTAGTGACCCACCACAATCTAATCTGTCCCTCCACAGTTTGAACCAAAAGAACCAAAAATATTTTTACGCCTCATAATAACATAAATTGTCTTTGTGTTTTGCGCAATTGCTTTGGCAAAGCATCTCTCAAACATACTAAAATCAAAAGCACAATATGGCTTAATGCCCTTATCAAATCACAAAAGACGATAAGAAAGTAAGTCTGTAGTCTGTTGTGCTGCGTGTTTCGAACTGAAGAGCACACTTTGCTCACTCGATCAGCTCATGATCTGTCTTTTTCCATGCCTCGTTTCACAGGGAATGAATGCAGTGAACTCCATCTCTGCATGTGCCATAAGTTTAACATGCATTTGGGAACGCAACCAGCACCATTACTCTCTATTTTCACATTCGCATTATATCCACATTTTTTGTGGTAATACAATTTTGCAATAAGATGCATTTATAAACCTGTTTTCACTGAAACTGCAGGTTTCTGCCAGTATAACAGCTTAAGTGAAGACTTCAAGAAAGTATTATAACCTTTTATTGTAAAATAATATACTCATTATAAAATATAAATTTTTCATTTGCAGTATTAGTATATCACTGTCTAGGCGATAATTCTAATAATAGTGATCTTAGTGAAGTATTATAGTTGTTATTAATATGATTATTATTATTAAACGGTGCCATTTGTCATGTTTCATAAATGACTTCTGAAAACAGGTTAAACTGAAGATGTTCTTGTTTTAAATGTCTCTTTTTCTTTAAGATGAGATCAGAATGATGGACTCTGATGCCAGTGATCCTGATGAAAGCGGTTCTGAAGGTGATGTTCCTGCTGGAGCTGCAGGCATCTCCAGTAATGTTGGTATGTGTCAACTAATGCTGGGTACACACAAAAATATTTTTTACATCTTATAAGATTTTCAAAATGTGATAGACCACAAACACGAGGACAAAAAATCCTAGATTTAACCGTTTTGCTCCTATAGTGTGTGGTGTGCCATGATGTGAAAAGACCGTTAGGGTTGGGTATCGTTTAAATTTTAACGATTCCGATTCTGCTTATCGAATCCGGTTCTTAACGATTCTTGGTTTCGATTCTAATATTTATTGGAGAGAAAAAAGAGAGCAAATACTTTTTTCTACCTTTTATTCTTGTTACATTTAGGCTATTACCAGTAAAACTGTGACAATGCATCTTAATTTACAATATACCATATATATAACACTTTAAGGAAATATAGACTTGACTCGTATTAATTGTCTAATATATTTATTCATGATTTTCATTTTATCCAGAATTATGCGGCTCTAGTTGTGTACCTGAGTGTGAGAGACTGCTATTGCTGCTGCTAGTAGCTTTATCTGGTGTGTGGAAACCTGTGGTACTGCTGCTGAGAGATCGCACCGAATCAAATGCGCTGCATTCCTTCAAATTGACCCCGTGTTGCAGCAAATGTTTTATCATATTGGAGGTGCTTCCTCCCTTGCATGAAATGTCTTTCTTGCATGTGATACAATTCGCTGTATTTTCATCTTTTTTCGAAAAGCTTAACCAAACTTTTGAACGTCTGCTGCGCTCCGCCATCGTAAATATAACGTACAGCGCATGTGCGGCAGGCAGGTCCTGGCAGATCAATACAACTGTAAACAAATGCTCACTGCCATTCACCTCGCGCATGTGAGCATCACCAAAGTAAGGAATCGATAAGCGGAATCAAAGTGCGCACGTCGTATCGAATCCCCGGTTTTTGGCATTTTGGAACCGGTTCTAGATACCCAACCCTGAAGACCATGCAACCAGAGTCTCGACTGTTAACACTCTAGAGACCTCAGAATAAGCATGGCGGACGATATGCAGGAAGAAATTGCAATGATAGTGTTTGGAAAAGTTTTACACGACACGTTGTGTAAACATTTGTGCCACAAATCAACAAGCTGTCTCTTCTGTCCACATCAATTTCACTTTGTGCTGCGCCATGACTACGTTTGTTATGCTTCCGTCTTCCTTCATCTCGCTTTCTGATTGGATATTGTTTCCTTTCACGTGATAATCTCCAGAGCATGCGCGCGTTTGTCCTCGGGCTTTACCCCACATTTCAGGATTTCTGATCATGATTCTGATCTGATTCAACATGTTGAATATTTGCGATTCGCGATCAGGGCGACTCCGACGTTCTTCTGATCAGGTTCGGACACTCTTAACACACCTCACACCAAGGGAAAATCTGATAAGATAATCTATAACCATCAAGATAATCGGGACACAGCTAGGATTGTCAGAAGGGGGAAATCGGCCCAAAATCAGCCTGCTTATCTTTTGGTGTGTACCCAGCATAACAAGTTTGTGTTTATGAACATGTTTATTATTATTTTAAACCAATATATATTGTAGTGCAATTTTACGTTAGTATTTTCACCAAAGAAAAATGGTTTTAAGCCAGTTATATACACTGAACAAAATTATAGATCTAACTCAAAGTTCTAAGACTTTTTCTATGTACCCAAAAGGCCTATTTCTCTCAAATATTGTTCACAAATCTGTCTAAATCTGTGTTAGTGAGCACTTCTCCTACTTCACGGGCAACAGCAGGTGGACATGCCAATAATTGGCTGTCAGCATGCCAATTGCACGCTCCCTCAAAACTTGCGACATCTGTGGCATTGTGCTGTGTGATAAAACTGCACATTTTAAAGTGGCCTTTTATTGTGGCCAGCCTAAGGCACACCTGTGCAATAATCATGCTGTCTAATCAGCATCTTGATATGCCACACCTGTGAGGTGGATGGATTATCTCGACAAAGGAGAAGTGCTCACTAACACAGATTTAGACAGATTTGTGAACAATATTTGAGAGAAATAGGCCTTTTGTGTACATAGAAAAAGTCTCGGAACTTTTAGTTCAGCTCATGAAAAATGGGGGCAAAAACAAAAGCGTTTAGAATTTTGTTCATAGTGTATGTATATATATATATCATACTATAGTGTGTCAGTAGATATCAGATTACATTACTAAACATTTCTTTTGCCATTAATTGTAAAAATCAGTTATCAATAATCAGATATTATTATAAATAACAATTATTCTAGAACAAAATTAATGGAATCAGTACCAAAGTTTATCATGTTCATGTTGGTCAAAAACTTTAAAAAGGAGATGTTTAACACAACATTCCATCTCCAGAATAATGTTTTGAATGTCATTTGAAATGTAATTTTTAGATATCAGATGTATAACCAGTTTTAAGTTCTAGATGCAGGTTTGAGTTGCATCTGAGTTTCTGATCTGTCTATAACTTATTTCCTACAGGTGTTCAGAAGATGCCCATCGAGAAACCACTGAAGTTCCTCAAGGTACCTGAGGTTTAAATCAGAATATGACCACCATTGTAAGTACATGAGCTCTCATATAGTTAGTTTACTAAAGCATGTATTCTTCTGTACAGCGAATGAACGTGAGGCAGGAATTGAAAACCTTGTGGAAAGGATAAAAAGTGTGCTGGTCAAATGCTGAAGTTACAGCTGTAATTGAACATTTTAAGGCACATACACTCACCTAAAGGATTATTAGGAACACCATACTAATACTGTGTTTGACCCCCTTTCGCCTTCAGAACTGCCTTAATTCTACATGGCATTGATTCAACAAGGTGCTGAAAGCATTCTTTAGAAATGTTGGCCCATATTGATAGGATAGCATCTTGCAGTTGATGGAGATTTGTGGGATGCACATCCAGGGCACGAAGCTCCCGTTCCACCACATCCCAAAGATGCTCTATTGGGTTGAGATCTGGTGACTGTGGGGGCCATTTTAGTACAGTGAACTCATTGTCATGTTCAAGAAACCAATTTGAAATGATTCGAGCTTTGTGACATGGTGCATTATCCCAGAGTCCTGCACGGGTCTGATTTTGTAAATCCGCACCCGCCCGTACCCGCAGTGTTTCAAACCGCATCTGACCCGTTATCCGTTAACAGCACTAATTAAAATCCGCACTCGACCCGACCCGCTTAAAATAGAACCGACACCCGACCCGAACCCGAAATAAAATCAGTTTAGCCAATCACATTATAGACACAATTACAAAAATGTTATTGCCAGGTCATACAGAAGTTATAACGACAAGAATTAACACAAGGACAACTTCAGCCGAAGCTGTCAAAAGGCCGGTAACTTACATGAAGAAAACTCGAGTAGCCTATAACAGACGCGGCTACAACACTATAGGCTATCTGGCACGCAATATCGTTTAGCCTACATCTGACAATTTTGGATTCAAACACACCTTGCACACCACACATACTGAACAACAGTGTTAAATTTGAAAAATACTGTTCGATAGAACTGCTTTGTTACCACAGTTATCTGCGGCATTCCTCGGCGATGAAGTTCCATGGCTATCCAACACGAAACTGCATGCAATAAAGCCTTTCACAATGTTGTTTTCTTCAGATAACTCCAAATTTCTCCCACACACTGGACTTGACTTTTGATGACGTATTGTCAACAACTTTACAATCTCCACTAGCTATTCTTTTCTTCAACTCCTCAGCATCCATCTCGATGTCTGCAAGCAGATCGTGCGTGTGGTTATGAGGAATTTTTAAAAGTGAAAGTAGCCTAAGTAACGTTATAGATCCTGGGAGGGCGTGGCGCGTGGGCACAAATAAACTGATGTGTATTTCAAATTATTTTATCAACTTGAAATACAGGAATATTTTTGTAGATGTGTTCCTAAAAATATGCATATATTTTTACGTTTGCATGTGAGTGTTTTAAACCCGTGTTTAGACCCGTGTTTTCCCCGTGTCCGACCAGTTGGATATTTTTCACCCGCGGGTATCCGAACCTGTGCAGGACTCTACATTATCCTACTGGAAGTAGCCATCAGAGGATGGGTACATGGTGGTCATAAAGGGATGGACATGGTCAGAAACAATGCTCAGGTAGGCCGTGGCATTTAAACGATGCCCAATTGGCACTAAGGGGCCTAAAGTGTGCCAAGAAAACATCCCCCACACCATTACACCACCACCACCAGCCTGCACAGTGGTAACAAGGCATGATGGATCCATGTTCTCATTCTGTTTACGCCAAATTCTGACTCTACCATCTGAATGTCTCAACAGAAATCGAGACTCATCAGACCAGGCAAAATTTTTTCAGTCTTCAACTGTCCAATTTTGGTGAGCTCGTGCAAATTGTAGCCTCTTTTTCCTATTTGTAGTGGAGATGAGTGGTACCCGGTGGGGTCTTCTGCTGTTGTAGCCCAGAATTGTCTTTTTAGGTAAACCGTCCCTTGTAAGTTGGTTTCTCTACATGTTGCAGCATTTATTGCATGTTGAGTGAGTTCATTTTATACATTTCAAAGCCTGTTTAATGACATCTTTAAATTGTGCCTGTTTCCAAGGGCTGTTTTGTCAATATTTTCGAAGTTTTGAATGGTTCATCTGCTTGTCATTTTAATATGTCAAAACCGTAATGATACTGTATGCTTTCTGAAAGATCACACAGTTGTGCAAGTTTTATTGACCATGTTTTTAGGTTTGTGGATGTCACTTTCCCCTTAAAATGGCATGCCATGATTGTATTACATGGTAAAACTGACAAAACTCAATGTTTATGATGATATTATTGAAGTCATAATTAAAGCACTTCTAAAACACTTCTGTCCCTGTAATGTTGTTAGTTCTTTTGTGTATTGTATTGGAGATCCGGTACTCTTTAATCACCTTAGTCTTGGTAATACACTGTGTTGTCAGGTTTGTGTGTGTGTGTGGGTATGTACCATTAAACACACTCGTCCTTATAATGTTGGATTGTGCAGTTGTGTATTGTGTTTAAGGTCCAGTACTCTTAAATCACCTTAGTCTTGGTAATACACTGTGTTGTCAGGTTTGTGTGTGTGTGTGTGGTCATGTACCAGTAAAACACATTTGGTCCCTGTAATCCACTGAAATGACATATTTAGTGTATTGTAAAATGAGTGTCCTCATAATTAGGTCGGGCCCAAAAAATCACAATTATGTCATAGGCGGGAACATTTTAGGATGGGCGGGAATGTCCTTGTGTACCACCAAAATATCATATGGTCATATTTTCTGTTCTGTTGTGTGTATAGAACTTTTGAAGTGAGATTTGTGATCTGCAGACTAAAAAAAAATTTTTGATAGTTTTATCATCACTGTAGGGCATTGGGAAAGGGGTGTCCCCATATACCACCACCAAACTTGTTTGGGCATCAATGTCCTTCTATACCACAAAAACAAGTATGTGTGTGTGTGTGTGTGTGTGTGTGTGTGTGTGTGTGTGTGTGTGTGTGTGTGTGCGTGCATGTGTTTCTATGTGCACATTTTTACAGATTAAATAGCCATTTACGATAATTAAGATAAAAATAAAAAAATTCACAAGTACAAGGGAAAGTCATGCTAGCATGTAACACATGAATTTACAAGCATATGCATATAAACACACACATGCACACACGTGTGTGAATCTGGGCTAGTGCGGTGAATGTCTGCGCCTCTGAGGAGCAAACCTACATATCAACTCTTAAACTGCCATATTCTAAACACACACACACACACACACACACACACACACACAGCTCCTTATGATACTCCATACATGGTAGATAAATGAAGCAGAGAAAAAAAAGAGTATGCGACTCAGACAGAAAAGGACAAGAGAGAGAGAGATATAGAGAGAGAGAGAGAGAGAGAGAGAGAGAGAGAGAGAGAGAGAGAGAGAGAGAGAGAGAGAGAAATAGGGTGATTAGGTGTCTTCCTGAACTTCTAGAGAGGAGAATTCAGTCTGCCGTTAAAGTGGGGCACGTTACTAAACCAAGAGAGACACGCAAAAAACTCACAGTCCTCGATCAACCTCAAACACACACACTGTAGTTTAGTGTACAGATCCAGCATATAAAGAGATCCTCACAAAAATGCATAATGACATCATCAGTGTGCATTTTTATGAATAATTGCTTTAGAGTACAATTATTAGTTATAAACTCAACATCAAATACAAAATGACCCTAACTGACCCTTTCTTTAACAATCTACATTACATGGCTACGTATTATATTAATAATAATTATAATAATCTCGTTATTATGATCTTGCTTTAATTTAAATTTAAATTTTAAAGTGCAGAGTAGATCAATCACAACAGACTGGGCCATCTGACCAATCAGAGAAGAGTAGACCAATCACAACAGACTGAGCCATCTGACCAATCAGAGAAGAGTAGACCAATCACAACAGACTGAACCATCTGACCAATCAGAGAAGAGTGGACCAATCACAACTGACTGAGCCATCTGACCAATCAGAGCAGAGTAGACCAATCACAACAGACTGAGCCATTTGGCCAATCAGAGCAGAGTAGACCAATCACAACAGACTGAGCCATCTGACCAATCAGAGCTGAGTAGACTAATCACAACAGACTGCACCGTCTGACCAATCAGAGCAGAGTAGACCAATCACAACAGACTGGGCCATCTGACCAATCAGAGCAGAGTAGACCAATCACAACAGACTGAGCCATCTGACCAATCAGAGCAGAGTAGACCAATCACAACAGACCATCTGACAAATCAGAGAAGAGAAGAACAATCACAACTGACTGAGCCATCTGACCAATCAGAGAGGAGTAGACCAATCACAACTGACTGAGCCATCTGACCAATCAGAGAGGAGTAGACCAATCACAACAGACTGAGCCATCTGACCAATCAGAGAGGAGTAGACCAATCACAACAGACTGGACCATCTGACCAATCAGAGAAGAGTAGACCAATCACAACAGACTGGACCATCTGACCAATCAGAGCAGAGTAGACCAATCACAACAGACTGAACCATCTGACCAATCAGAGCAGAGTAGACCAATCACAACAGACTGAACCATCTGACCAATCAGAGCAGAGTAGACCAATCACAACAGACTGAACCATCTGACCAATCAGAGCAGAGTAGACCAATCACAACAGACTGAACCATCTGACCAATCAGAGCAGAGTAGACCAATCACAACTGACTGAGTCATCTGACCAATCAGAGAGGAGTAGACCAATCATAACTGACTGAGCCATTTGACCAATCAGAGAGGAGTAGACCAATCACAACTGACTGAGCCATCTGACCAATCAGAGATGAGTAGACCAATCACAACAGACTGGACCATCTGACCAATCAGAGAAGAGTAGACCAATCACAACAGACTGAACCATCTGACCAATCAGAGCAGAGTAGACCAATCACAACAGACTGGACCATCTGACCAATCAGAGAAGAGTAGACCAATCATAACTGACTGAGCCATCTGACCAATCAGAGAGGAGTAGACCAATCACAACTGACTGAGCCATCTGACCAATCAGAGCAGAGTAGACCAATCACAACAGACTGAACCATCTGACCAATCAGAGAGGAGTAGACCAATCACAACAGACTGGACCATCTGACCAATCAGAGAAGAGTAGACCAATCACAACAGACTGGACCATCTGACCAATCAGAGCAGAGTAGACCAATCACAACAGACTGAACCATCTGACCAATCAGAGCAGAGTAGACCAATCACAACAGACTGAACCATCTGACCAATCAGAGAGGAGTAGACCAATCACAACTGACTGAGCCATCTGACCAATCAGAGCAGAGTAGACCAATCACAACAGACTGAACCATCTGACCAATCAGAGAAGAGTAGACCAATCACAACTGACTGAGTCATCTGACCAATCAGAGAGGAGTAGACCAATCACAACAGACTGGACCATCTGACCAATCAGAGAAGAGTAGACCAATCACAACAGACTGGACCATCTGACCAATCAGAGCAGAGTAGACCAATCACAACAGACTGAACCATCTGACCAATCAGAGCAGAGTAGACCAATCACAACAGACTGAACCATCTGACCAATCAGAGCAGAGTAGACCAATCACAACAGACTGAACCATCTGACCAATCAGAGCAGAGTAGACCAATCACAACAGACTGAACCATCTGATCAATCAGAGCAGAGTAGACCAATCACAACTGACTGAGTCATCTGACCAATCAGAGAGGAGTAGACCAATCACAACTGACTGAGCCATCTGACCAATCAGAGCAGAGTAGAGCAATCACAACAGACTGGACCATCTGACCAATCAGAGCAGAGTAGACCAATCACAACAGACTGGACTATCTGACCAATCAGAGCAGAGTAGACCAATCATAACAGACTGAGCCATCTGACCAATCAGAGCAGAGTAGACCAATCACAACAGACTGAGCAGACTTGGGTTTTTTATTTTTATTTATTTTTTTTATCTTGGATGCATGCAAACCTATTTTAGGAGACATCCAAAACAAATTAGGGGAAAAACTATATATTAGTGTTTCAAATCATATATGTACAATTTTATCTGCTGAGAAAATGATTCCTGTAGGGTAAATTAACCCTAGCAGAGAAACAAAGTGCATAGTGCAAACAAATAAGCTAATGCAACAATTTCTTTATCTACAGGTAGATTATTCCACATATTGCTGAATTGATTCGAAATTATAACCAGTATGAGATATTTTTGGTCATGAACTTCTCTTGTGTTTTTCAACAAATCTATAAGAGACAAAAAATTAATTTGGCAAACTTAAAAATCAGTTTGGCAACTTTCTGAATGCATACAAACTATACTGACTGCATTTAGCCCTAAACTTCATGCAAAGAAAGAGGCCTAGCGCTAGTTTTATCAGTTGCACGTGCATAACACAATCTTCCACAAATATGATTTGATCATACACATCTAACCTAGAATAAAAATCTCTTCTGAAAAAAAAAGAATCTGCCAGCATTAGATGTTGTAGGAATGAACTGATTCAACATCACTGAACGAGACTCAAGTAGAGCTACTAAACACACCAAAGTTATTATCAGTAACTAAAACCATAAAAAACTAGTTGCTAAAGCAACATTTCTCATTTGTCTAGTTTAAGTTAGAGTACTAAAATTAAATAAAACCAAAACTTAATAAAAAACTATACAGACATAAAAAATGACAGAGACACAATAAAATTACTAAAACTTGAACTAAAATTAAAATGAAAACAGAATTAAAATATAATTTCAAATATTAGCGAACACTGTATTAGTATAAAGATTATAAAATAACCCCGCTAGAGAGTAATCTTGTGATTAACTGCACTGATTTATTTATTTCATTACCATCTACTTGATATTACTCCTCTATCTGTTCTTCTAGTGGGGATCTGACCAGTGGGTGTGTTTCATTATAAACTTTCTGTGTGTGTGTGTGTGAGAGATATATAATTTGGATGGCTGACATTGAGTTTCTCCTTTCATTTCTTTCTAATAAAGTTCAGAGAGTCTGTTTCTACTCTCTGCTCCACGGCTTTTGTGAACCCTTCACGTAATTAGAGAAGCAACCCATGCCAGTCGGCCCGCCGCCCCCAAGGGTCCCTCTCCAAGAGTCTGTCAGAGAACCAACACTTTGTTCTTATTAATGCAGTTCCTAGCCAACACTTACAACCAGAGAGAGAGAGAGAGAGAGAGAGATTTGCATGTCATTTTCATATGACATGCAAAGTTCATACAGGTGATGTGCAGAGAATAGACTGAAATCTTTAAGATCTAGCACTCATTTACACCTGCGTTTAAAGGAAGATGTCACACGTGTTAGAAGCACTTAACAATAAACTAACAATGAGCTTATTCAATTATTCATGATTTTTAACGTTACTTAATAAAATACAACAGTTCATTGTTAGTTCATGTCAGATTAGGTCCATTAAATAATATTATAAGATACTTTTAATTTTAATGATGTATTAGTAAATGTTGAAATTATTATCATTGTTTGTTTATGTTAACTAATGTGGTTATCTAATGTTAACAAATGGGACCTTACTGTAAAGTGTTAATGGCTGCGCAGAGAGGTACAAGAGAACACAGTACTGTACCGTACGATTCGGGACAGTAAACCCTGATCTGGCTTGCGTTTCCACCGCAAACAGTACTCTTACTTGATATGTGTGGTGTATGCCAGAAAGTAGCGATCAACGTCATTCTCACGCGAAGAAGAAAACGACACAGTAAACAACAATGGTCAAGATCTTGCTTCTCGGCATTTTGTCGCAAGACAAAAAAAAAACATTGTGTTGCAATGGTATTGTGTTTCAATTGTATATTAAAAAATGGCGCCTCTAGTGTTGTCATTCCCCTTGTAGCGGCGCAAGTGACGATTCTCTGTTAACCATTCAACATTCTGCAGTGAGTCTAACTCCACCCTTTAGTACCAGACTACTGTGCTTGGCAACCCAACGGAAGGGTCCCAAAAAATTGGTACGGGAAGCTATTTTTGGTACCATTCACAACTTCTAACAATTGAAACAGAAATAATTGTGTACCGCAAAAGGGCAAAGAAGCACCATGAAAAGTATTAGAAAAGTCCAAACAACTCATACATTTTACTGCAAGTCTTCAAAGTATGATATTATACAAAAATATTCTTAACTTTATTTTTAAGTTAGAAAATAAGAATTAAATAGCAGTTAAAAAAAATATTCTTAAAGGGGACATGCATGTATGCCCTTTTTCAAAGTCTTTATATTGTAGTTGGGCTCTACTAGAACAGGTTTTCATGCTTGAATTTTCAAAACACTATTTTTCACATATTCTCCATTATTGCAGCTCCTTTCTTCCCTGTCTGTCAGTAATGCTCTGAGGTTTAACACAATTCGATGAAACTTGCAACCACAGTTGGCCTTTGGGAAACGCACTCCTGTTGAGTTCCTGTCTTTAAAGCTAAGGTAGGTAATCCTGTTCAGAAATACTTTTTTTTATACTGGGTGAAATGGTCCTTCCATCCTGAGAGTAGTCAATACATTATGTGTTCAGAAAAAGGAATGAAAACAATCACTCTGTAGCAGCTGCAGGACAGTAAAAACTCTGACCAATCACTGCCACTCGGTCCGAGTGTAAAGAACCAATCAGATGCCTTCAGAGCCAGGAGGAGTGTCTTAGCAGTGTCAATCAAGTTCGCGTACGCGCTGATCGCCCCACTCTTGCACAGCGCATACCGTCATTCAAAATCAAGATTGCCGGTGTGCCGAGCAGCTGTGCTAATGGCGGACAAACAACCAAAACTACCAATTTCTCGAGTGGAACCTGCTCATACAACAAAGACAGGTAAACGGAAAAAGACCGATGACGATAAACAAGCCCGTCGGAGCCCATTGACTCAGTGTTAAAACTCTAGCCGCATAACATACAGATAAAATGTCACGCACTGTGCAAAGCAACAATTGAAACCTGCTAATTCACTGGCTTGTCATGTTGCTAAAATAATGTACTAGCAAACCTTATTTAGCATTACATATCGCTAGAATAATTATTTACATAGCCTACTGCAACGTTAGTTACCGTTATATTATCTTACTAGCTATTTATAACTCCTAGAAAGAGTGCAACGTTATAAAGTTACATTACATGTATTGCATACGTAATGATTTGAGGACCAAGTTTGTAGTCAAAGTATGGGCAGGCCAGTCAATGTAAAGCATTTCGTCCCTACCAGTGAATGTGCCATAACTGTTTATCCGTCGTCATCGGTGACCCTGCATGTTTACTAGCCTGCGCGTTCACGGCAGGCTCCGCTGTGGGGGGAACTTTACATAACAAAATACATGTTTAACAGCTAGTAGGCCTAACGTTATATGTTATGAATCTTACACGAAATTCATCTTCATCACAGTGCAACTAATGGAAATGGAAAAACGTGTATCAATGCAACCTGTTTTTAGCTTTGCCTTATAGTTATAACTAGCTCGTTAGCGAATCAAAAAATATATATTTTGAACTTTCCAAATATCGATATGATAGCTTGATAGTGAGTAGGCTACTAAAATACATCTTATTTGTTTATATTCATAATGATAAAGTTAGATTTTTTATTACATGTGATTCTGACATGATGCTACATGCACTGCGCTCCTTCCTCTCCGCTTGTCTCAGGTAAATAATGCGTCTTCCAGCTCAGCTGTCGGAGTCGCGCGTTCATGTGTTTTGGGGGCGTGGCTTTGGAAGGACCCCAGAAGGGAGGGGGTGGACTGAATGGAAATAATGAGCTGTCTTTAAAACAGTCGTTAGAGGTCTACATACACTCGATTTTTATACTTTCTTTTTCAGAATACTTACATTTTAATTATGTATTGATATATACATAAAGTTTAAACAAATTTGAAAAATAAGTTTTTTAGACCATTCTTACCTACCCCAGCTTTAAGAAGCCCCTCCTTCATGTGCTCTGATTGGTCAGCTGGACCAGTGTGCTGTGATTGGTCAACCGCTTCGATTGTGTTTGGGAAATGTCACGCCCCTTACCATAACTAAGTTAATTACCATAACACACTACTATCTAAGGGGCTGTTTACACGACACCGTTTTCAACAAAAAACGTAAAAACTTTTTATGCGTTTTAACCGTTCGTTTACACAACAACAGCGTTTTGGGTGTCTGAAAACGCAAAGTTTTGAAAACGGGTTTCAAAGTGCAAGTGTCTCCGTGTAAACAATTAAAAAAGCGAATCTCTGAAGACGACGACGACATTCATGCACATGCGTATAACGTGTTCAGTCTATAGTGTTTCATCGCCATCTAATGGCCTGGCAGCAGAATACAGGGTTTTTAGTCGTTTTCGCGGATCATTGTGGATGGGGATCGTTTTGACAATGGTGTCGTCTGTATGCGGAAAACTCAAAGGAAAAACTTCTCCATTTTAAGCATATCGTTGTCGTGTAAACGTACCCTAACTCAACCAGACCCCGCACCTTTATTTACCGTATGCCTTAGGTGGGAATTATTTAAATGAGGAATATTGTGACGTGTTCGTTTCCGGAAGAAAACTCAAGACTACAATAGAGGCGTTTCAGGGAGTTCAGAAACAGTGACACGGATATAGAAAACTCCCGTTGGAGAGATTTTACATCTACATTTAGTGCTGACCACTTGTGTTTGGACAACCTTGTTAATGGCAGGTGTAAACAGGCTCCTGAAGACTCTCCTCCAGTATTGTTGGACTGATTCTACATTAGTTCTGCTGCAGTGTTTGGCACAGTCAGAGCCTCAAGCCATGTAGTGTGACCCTGAATCCTAAATAGGACACCCTGCCTGCTCATGTGCTGCGTTCCCAGTGCTGCGGATTTCGAGGTGCTTCTTCCTCTCCGGTCTTGAGTCTGGCGAAGAACCTGAGGACATGAGACACGCACTCATGCATCAAACCCTTGTCTAAAGATTGTCCTTTACCCACTTTCACAGAGGTAAGAGCAGATGCAAGGGGGAATTTCACTCGTGCATCGGCTAAAGCATCGAATTAACTACCCAAGCGTACAAAAAGATACATTCATTCTAAATTTAGGACAGGATATATAATCAACTATTTTGAGAGCGTACGGATTGTGCAGAATGACCTCATAAGGAGGATTGGGTGTGTGTTTATTGTTGTCACATGACCTCATTATGTTGGATGTTTAATTCAGCTAATGGTTCAAAGTCTTTGTTTAATCTTTAATCTAGTCTTTGTTTAACATTACCTTTGAGAAATAAATGTCTGTACTATGTTAATCGGTCTTAATTATTTAACTTCTGAACAAAGAAACAAGATTAAAAGAGGATTTTAGAGCCTGAATGAAACAAAATGATCTCAATGAACATGTTCCCCACCTATTTCTGTCTAAATCTGCATATCATTACATATTCTCGAGGCTCTCGTCACATGACATGGATAGAGATACTACACAGATTCAGAACACGATGCACTGAATATATTGATGCAGTTTATAATGAAAGAGAAAAAATAAAGGAGAGAAAGGTAACGCTGTTGATGGGAGGTTGGGAAAGTCACTTCGTTGCCATAAGGGCATTACTTCAATGACACAAATCACACACAAACACAAACAAGTGCTTTATCACAGAGCTTCGGGGGAACAGCACAGGTAATTACTAAACAACAGAAAACACTGATGATCTGATTGGGTATTGATTGTGTGTGTGTGTGTTATTGCCTTTGTGTGGTTTGGTTCCCATCCACAGGGATCAAGGACAGGGAACCTGAAGAAAAAGGTCTGGAATGTGTTTGTATTGCTGGCAAAAAAATAACAACAACAACAACAAAAAAAATCCCCAGAGGCCTTCATAATTACTGTTGGTTCACAAAACTGTACTTACTTCATTTTATGTGAGCAGTTCACGCATTGATTTTATGATCAAATCTACAAGTTAAAAGAGCTGTGCGCCAGCCAAATGTGATTTCCAACCAGAATAATTATCTTCATTAGCGGTAATGAACCTGCGGCTTCCCATTGGGTTTAAATAGTGTGTGACTGATGTTTCCTGGTATTGGAACAAAGATTTTTGTGGATAAATTGATGATAAATGGTCATGTGTTGAGTCTTACCTTCAGAACGGTTCAGACTCTCTCTTGTCATACGTTTATCTTCTCCTAAATGCACCAATAAGACGGTTTTAAAAAAAGTTCACCCAAAAAATGTAAAACTCTTGACATAATCTACTCACCTTTATGCGCTCCAAGCCTTTATAACTCTTTTTCTTCTGTGGAACACAAAATTAGATGTTTTATTAACTGTTGATTTGTTACTGTAATTGATAGATTGATCAATTATGCGGGGTAAAATGCAACAGCTGTTTTCAAACTTGTGCGTTTGAGTTCATTAACATAACATCGGTGATGATGGCGGATGCACAAAGATCAATATTACGCTTTTTCAAGAAATCACAGAAAGATGAGCGAGGAGAAAAGATTATACTTTACCTTTCCTCGAGGAGACAGCGAGCGAAGCGGCACCTGAGGCTTCACACTTCCAGGACACGCATATTTCATCACTGGACTTCCACGACACACATCGGCACTATGACAAATGATTTTGTCTCATTATAACAGGGGAAGCAACTTAAAAAATACTCCGTCATTTACGTCATACAGAAAAGAGTAAGACATCATTCGAAACTGTAAAGGGTTTTTGTTTACACTCACAATAAAAATGAAACATTGTACTTTTGTAGAATAAAGAAGACAAACAGGATACGCTTTCTACCATCCCGCTTTCCTTTCCATGAAGTCTGTAGAGCGCGTCACAAAAATGAATCGAAACTCAGCGTATAGCTAGGCTACCTCTTATCACACTGTTTTTTCTTTCGTTTTGTTAGTCTGTATTTAAGTGTAATACATTTCACATTTATTTATTCCTTTAATATCTATTCTGCTTTTCTCCATTCACAGAAGCGCTGCTGGTGCGTGATGTGACGATTTATGAATCCTCATGTTCTGTTGTTAATGCTGCTATATGCACATGTAAAACTGAACAAAACAATTCTCCATTCTAATTTAATATTATTTTATCAGTTAATGAGCATCGGTTGTCAGTCAAAAAAAAAAAAAAAAAAAACTACGAAATGAACATCTCTTATATCCAGTACTGTGCAAAAGTCTTAGGCACATTAGTATTTTTATTTTTCATATAAAAATAAATGGTTTTAAGCCAGTTATTTATATATTTTGCTATAGTGTGTCAGTAGGAAATATCAGTTTACATTTCCAAACATTTATTTTGCCATTAATTGTAATAATCCAGTGAGATTTTTGTAAGCACATGGAGTCTGACAACAGCCAACATGAGCTGGTCTCACCATCATCAAGTCCATCTATGATTACAAGAAAGAAACAGAAAAATCCAGAACAACTGTGGCAACGTTTCCAATACGCTTGAAGGTGCTTTATTTATTTATGTAATTATTATTTTTTAATTATTTATTCTGGTGGTAAATTGTTAGGAAAAAAGAAAGTGAAATCGTGAAAGAAAGAATAAATCAATTGAAATCCTTCCTGTGGCAGAGAAAACAAAACCCTATACTCACACTCTCTCACACACACACACACACACACACTATCACAGAAGCAGCACTTCAGACGCTGATTGATTATGTTACTCAATTACTGTGATTGAATGTGTGTGAGAGAGCGTTTAAAAGTGTGTGTTGTGGAAGAGATAAACAAAAGGAAGATAATGAGTATTTTTCCGTCATGAAGTGAGAATATTAAAAGGGTAATACACAACCTCGTGAATTATTCATAAGTCATAAAGACCCAAGCACAAACCCCGCCCTCAGGCGGAAGCCAAACTCCAGAGTCAAATCATCGTGATTGGAGAGTAAATCAACTGACATCGTTAATAGTGTGGCACTCATTACCATGGTTTATACTAAAACAAAACCAGTTACATTAATAATATTACAATAAAACAACAAAGAAATAAAGACCAGGGTCAATATAAAGCAGGTAAAAGAAATCCCACAGATTTACATTAACCAGAATATCACAGAGACTTAAAGGTGCATTCTGAACCCAACCGGTTAAAAACCACCTGACAACCACCAAGAATACCCTAGCAACCAACAACAACACCCTAGCAACCAGCATCAACATCAAACACCATGGCAGCAACTTCCACAGTCAAAAAACACTCAAATTCTTCATAAAACGTAAAAACCTAGTTTCATATAATGTCCTCTGCCCAGGTGGCCCAGTGAAATAAAACATTCATGGTGTGCGAAACCATTTGAATTCAAACGCAATTGAATTTCAGCAGGTCTGTATGGCTATACGTCCCATACAAGGACAGCCGAGCGAGGCTTTTATGCTCCTAATTAAAGGTCTGTAACAGTTTTACATTCAGCACAATGGCTAGACACACTAGCGGACCGGACCGCTGCTCATTTACCGCAAAATGTATTACCTTTCCGTGTGAAAGAAAAAGAGGAAGCGGGCGACATGTTCACCGAAGCATGCATTATCTATCTGATGTTCACCCTCCAACAATCACTTACTGAGGAGCCACTGATTGAAAAGAAAAGGCTAGCCAAATCATTAAAGAACACATGACGGTCAATACCACTTATTCAGAGTAGAATGGAAATCAACGCTAAATGTGGCACAGTTTCACGCTAATCACGCTACAAGTGTAGGGCTTGAAGAGGAGGCTTATTTATGAAAATGTCAGAAGCAGATGCGAGGAAAACAATTTAGCCTTCGAGAAGGAAATCCGTGAGACGTAATAAGCATTGAAGGCTGTTTTCTGTGCGACTGCAGGGTGAAGAGCTCTTCTACACGGCTGTTTCTTAAGATGTGACTCACACACACGCCGCGTCTCTCTGAATGGATCCGGGAGTATTTGTGTGCCGCGTGAATAGCCTGCCAGCGCAGCAGCGGGTCACTGTGAACGTGCATGACATGTCAGGGCTTTCATTCAGAAATCTGGATGAAAAATAGAGGACAAGATTAAATAAATATAGGCTATCAGCGCAAGGTTCTCGACGTCATGGATCTGGAAACATCAGGGAAATGTGTCATGTTAAAAAGCCATGGACTTTTCTAAAGCAAATGTACATTTCTCTGGTTATGCTGTATGTGACGGTTCAGGAAGACAGATCCTCCGCTGAGACGCATTCAAAATCTAAGGATGGTTTTGCACAGAAAGATCCATCAGAAGGCCATCACGAATTTCTCATTCACATCTAATTGCGCTTGAATGGTCGAATACACACGCTATTAAGTCAAAATGCCCATCGTGTGGAGTATTCGGTTATGTCTAATGGATCAGTGCGTTTGGTCTTAAAGTGACAGCAGACTAATAAACTGCTCTGTGTCATTAATGTGAATCAAACAAAAGAGAAAATAACTTCTCTTGATTGAATAACTTTTTTTAGCTTTAATAAGAATACATTTATATTTAATTTGTGATGACTATGCAAAATTGTATTTTTACATTTGATTCTTAAATTTCTGCACTAATTACACTGAAAATCTTAATTTGTTTAATTCATATTTTTGTTATATTGTATTTGTCCTATTGTTTGTAATTCGCTTAGTTTTGATTATTTTTAAAAATAGAAATGAGATGAAATAACAATAACTATATCGTGATATTGTCACGTGTGGTTGCAGGAAGGCAGACGACGATGAGAATATATTTCCAACACAAAGGTTTAATGGTAATAAATTATAGTAGAACAGGCAGCAACACACACCATACACAATGTAATCGGACAAAGACTGACTGAACAGATGAACAGATGATACAGATGAACTGATAATGACTGTGAAGATGACAGGCAGACAAGTCCAGTGAGAACAAACTAAACTAAACACAACTGTGACAGATATATATTGATATCTAGAAATAAAATGTCTCATAGGCCTATCATAAAATGAGAGTTTCTATTATCGCCCACCCCTGTATAATAGTTTAAATCTCTTGATTCCAAGGACTGGTGCAAATGTAAATCATCCTCAGCAAGCTCTATTAAATATTTATGCAGTAATCATGAATGACTTCTGAGATCACATCACAAAATGTGGGATTTAAAATCTAATTTTACTTTGTAATCTAAGGCAGTTAGTTCTTAGATCAAACCTTGAGTTGGGAACACTAAATACACCCTAAAGTTTACTACAATTATTTTGGTCATGAATCAAAAGTTTGCATATAACTACACAGATGAGGTTGGTTAAAGATTCTATCACACCCGCTGCACATGTAAAAAAAAAAAAAAAGATAAAATACAAATAAAAAATTATATATCTGTTATACCTTTTTTTTTTTTCATGGACGGTAGGCCTACTATAATATAAAAAAAATTATATATATATATATATATATATATATATATATATATAGACATTATAGTATATATATATATATATATATATATATGAATAGTTCAGATGCAAAAGCCTCTAAGTGCCATCTGAAATTTTCTTCTAGAATGATCATTTTTATCAAGCTTGAATATTTAAGTTCAGTAATTTCACTTAAATGGCAATGAAAATGACCTATTAATTGTCATTTAAGTGAAATTACTGAACTTAAATATACAAGCTTGATAAAAATGATCATTCTAGAGGAAAATTTCAGATGGCACTTAGAGGCTTTTGCATCTGAACTATTCATATATATATATATACAAAAAAAATACAAATACAAAATTATTATATATATATATATATATATTTTTTTTTTTTTTTTTTGCTAATTTAAAATGTCAACATTTATATGTACTTTTTTTTTTTTTTTTTTTTTACTTATCCAAAAAACATGCACTTCAACAAGTAAGTACCAAAAGCACTAAGCTAAAAAAAAATTGTTCTTGTAGAATATGGTACAATATTGTTTTTTAAATTTTTTTGCTTTTTTGGATGTGTACCATGATATTCTTAAAGGAACCTTGAAGTAACATGTAAATACAACATAAATATCAGAAAAAATGGTACATGCCATAAAGTCGTACCATGGTAAATAATAAACAGCATCAATATAAGCCATTCCACTATAGTGTAAAGAACAAGTTTCTGTGGATGTAAATGTCAGTTGTAAAAATGTGTGTTTCAACATCCTGATGGCAGACAGACAGAAGAACAACAACAAGAGAAACGGTTTCTCATACACAAGAACAAACACCATCATGACTACAGAGGATAAACTTTCTCTCACTGATTCTGGAGACTGACAGGATTCGTGTGAGCCGTCAGCGTCAGGGCACCTGTTCGAAAATGACCTCATTTCCTATCGGCATGGGGGGGGGACCTCTGTGAACGCTTTCTCCAGCTGCTGTTCCTGTAAAAGCGTGGACGTGAGAGATATGAATTAGTTAACAGTCCTGGCTGAATACCTTTCATTCTGAGCTTTCATGTGTTTCGGTGCTGATTTGTGCTTTTCCTGAAGCCTGATAGATAGAGAGAGAGAGAGAGAGAGAGAGAGAGAGAGAGAGAGAGAGAGAGAGAGTGTCCTTCATGAAACACCAGCTCACAAAGGCTTTCAGTGGCACTACTGGATGAAGAAACAGGCTTCCCACAGGTCACTGGTGTGTGTGAATGAACGACCCGTTAGAGGAGGCGGAAACAACCCCACACAATCACGCTAAAGGAGAAGAAAAGTGCATGAAACGACAGCCTAGACTGTGATCATTCATTAGCCATTTTCGGAAGAAAATATGAGTGGTGCTTGACACTGGATAATATGCCAAGGGTGATCTTCCATCGATTTAACATCACTCAGATGATGATGATATAACTAACTTGAATGCATAACCAGCCCACAAATACACATGATGCATCTCAGCATTTGTTTGTGGGTCTTAAAGGTTTTAAAAATACATAAGAAACCATTTGTAATTCAGCATCTTTATAAACTTACAATCTGCCTTTAACGGTCACTTACCTGTATCACAAATGAATAAATGCTCATAATTTTCCCATTCAAAAAACATATACAACAAAAAAGTACCAAAAATAACTGTTTTTTACATGTACCATGATATTTGTATCACTATTCTTAACCATGAGCAATAGTAAATTATGGTTGCCTTAAAAAACACCCTTAAAAGCTACAAATATTATTCTTCATTGGCATCTATTTTGTATCATGTCTTAAAATTCAAGTATTTCCATCTGACACTACCTTAAATTTGAACTATAACTAGTTTTAACTCTTTAACTATATCAATTTGGCTATAGCAGTCATATTTAAATCATATTAAATTTACTCAAGTTGACTCTGAAATTGGCAAAATTATTTTGATGACAAAGTATTGGTGAAACATGACTTATTGATCATAGCATTTTTACAGTTGGTTTCATCACAAAAAAAAAAAAAAAGTAACACTTTTTAGAGTTGTTTTCCCTACAACTATTACTTTTTTCCTCAGAATTCTGTTTACATTCCGCAATTGTCACTTTTTCCACCCTCAGAATTCTTTTTTTTTTTTTTCACAGAACGCGACTCACAAATCTGACTTTTCTTTAAAATTTAGTTTAGAAAAAAGTCTTGTGAGATATGAATATGGTCAGTATATGGTAATCTCCTCTGACATACAGATTTATCAGTAATATTTTACTGGAGACAGTGGTACTTCACTTTTTTTTTACATTTCACAGTAAAAAGTGTCTAGCGACTTCATCTTTTACACACTTGATGCTATTTTCTGAGAACTGTAACCCACTTTCACAGAGTTATTTTTATTCTCCTCCGTTTTAAATCTCTCTTCACTCATCCGCATAAAAATGACACGCTTCACAACACGATAGTTGTTGGTTGCATTATTATATTTTCAACAAGGACCAAAAACACAGTAATTAATGCATGAAACAGGTTTGATCTAACCAGGATAAGACATGGCCGATCCTGTACAGCTGAGCTCAGGACTTAAATAAGGGATCTCCTCATGTGTCACACTGTAAAGTGAAGACTCGTGTTGTAAATCCACAGCTCAGATT